>NC_082596.1:74734387-75043887 GCF_030936135.1 Gavia stellata
ACACGTAGGATGCCTGTTGGTACATGCTGCTAAGCAGCTGCTGAATTACTGCAATCTCAGGTGACTGCTGTGTGCAGCAGCAGCAGCATCCAAGTCAGGATGTGGCTTTGCTAATCACTTGAGTCATGCCATTTATGAGGAGGAAATTTAGGTCAATTCTTTCTTGCACTGTACAGTTTCTGCCTTGTTGGTTCATCAGGGCATAAAGCTGTAGTGTGGGCCCTGTGCTGAACCTCACCTCTTCTGTGGGCAATTTCTTTTATGTACTTCAGGAATGAAAAGGAAAACCTTCGCTATTACGTTGATCATTTGGGTTGTTTTGACATTTCAGAAAATGTTTTATATAGAATTTATTCGTGCTTTTTATTACTGAGGAACTGTGGCAAAATAACATTTCCTCATGTATTAAGAGGCTATTTGGAAGTACATACAATCCCATGCACCAGCCAAACTTTATGCTGCTGAAAAATATGCATTATTTTTTTACATTTGCTTCACACCCAGAAAGTACATTCCTTGTCTCAAAGAACCTTTCATTTGACAATTCTAAGTGACTGGTGCATTGTATGTGAGACTTTACTCACAGAAATGTAGGGTTTACATATTTTTTTGAGGGAGATGAAGTAAATTTTTCCTCCATATTGTAATTTGAAAAATCTGTCAGAAGTTCCAGTCTGCTTTTAACTTTTATATAATTTATGCCACTTATGAATGTGGATAAATTGGAAAAAGCACACTAGATATGTTCAGTTTGTATTACTTTTGTGATAAAATTTCAGCAAGACCTAAGAGAATTAGGTGTTCAGTTTTCATCAAGAGTAAAGGAAATTAAGATCCTCTTTAAAGGAGTTAAGGGAGCTTTTGAAAATGCAGCATAACATCTTTGCAGACTCTGAGAGTCTAAAGCTTTAGATTGATTTTAATAAGGGATAAATAACCCAGAAGACTGAATATAAAGTTTTCTGATGAACTTTCTGCAAGAATTGTTGTATACTACTGTGCCTATGCTTATAGATTATTGTTACTACAGATTTGTTCAGTGCCTGGAGCAAAATCATGTTCTTCTCTCTAAGGCCTTTTTTATTTTGGAAATGAAACAGACACCTCTCTGAAAAGCAGAATTTATGAAGGTTGATTTCCTACAGCTCTCCTTGTGTTGACTCTCTGGTACCTAATAGCATGGCTGAGCTAATTCTGCAATGTTTCCCTCCTCTGAAGGCATCAGTCTTCTACCTAAATGCTTTTTTCACATAAATTTCAGCAACTTAATAATTTTGAGACCTCAGTTCTTCTCATCAGTTTTGACTGAAAGTAGGGATCTGAGAGACTGACAGATTCAGATACTAAACCTCATTTCTTTGGGAGACCAGATTAAGAGTAGCTAGTGTTAATAGAGAGTTTGGAAAGGAGAAGAGTAAGGAAAGAAATAACATGGGGTTACAGCAGTAAGCATGAGACTTCCAGAGGACCCATGACCTGATACATACTCAGTGGATGAACTGTTTTTTTCAGTAATATTCTTCCTCTATGGCTGTGACTTTCCATTTTTCCTTGGTATCTTTATTTTCCCCTGTTAACGTAAATTTAGGACAGACAATACCATGGAATATTTCAGCACTGGCTGGTAATTTTACATAGGGAATTTGACTGAGTAATAGTGACATAGGTTCGTGATTTTCCCATATGCTTTCTAGATGAAGACTTGTCATATAAACAAAGATAAATAAAATGCAGCTTAAATTTATGATTTATGTATGGTACTCTGGAATAAGTTAGCTAATTTGTCATCTTGTTACCCTGCAAATTGATATTATTCTGCTACGCTTCCATCAAGCACTGAAGTAGAAAAATGAAGTTATCTTTTGTATCCAATATTTATTTCTTAAGTTTTCTAGATGTTTTCTATATATTTTCTGTTTCTTTTTCATTTTAATCTTATTTTGGCAAGTAACTTGTGAATGGTGAGGTTTTTCTTTTTTTTTTTTTTTCCTGAGGAAATCTCAAGGGGAGATTTATTGTCCATAGGTTCCTCTAATCACTGTCACTGAAGTTACTGTTTTCATAATAGCAACAAGATAGCACAGGGTGAATGGCTGTTCTTGGCTTTAAAAATTATCTCAGAATAAGCTACAGTCCTGTGGCAATGCTGGTAAACAGTTCAGAAGGCCTAGGGAAGAAAGGAGAGCACTAGGGAGTTCAAAGCATATCAGAGAAGACACTGATTTGACAAAAAAATTGTATGTAACCAAACTGGGTGGAAAAAGATCCAAGAAAAATTAAGGGCAATTCTGCTGGCCAGGAAAATGTCCAGAAGAGCTCCTGGTTTCAAAACAATCTTTCAGACTCATAAGTGAAATCTAGTGCTAAATGGGAGTACACCTGGCCAGTAGTTTCTTCTGCAAAGTAAACAATGATGGTGAAGACAGAGCAGGCGATCAAGTTCTTTCCTTTCCTAATTTTTCTATGTGTGAGGAAGGGCACTCATGCACATACGAGTTTATGGTTTGACCTGGGCTTCATATGTGGAAAGAGTAAAGATGATCTTAGTTGAATGTGTTCTGTTGTGCTGCTTCCAGATTTGCTTTTGATATTGCTAAATATAGAATTAATTGGCTTGCAGAGCCACTTTGTACCCCCCACTCAGAGTCACCTACTCATGCTAAAATTAATGACATGAATAATAGAAATATTTAAGTAATGCAGTCCGTGGGAATGGTGATGAATATGAAACCTATCATCAGGTAAGCAAACCAGTTTCCTGATTTCAAGATCCTCTCCATTGTAACCGTTACTCTGTCAACAGTAAATTACCTTTCTGGAGGAGGTATGCAAAGTAACTAGCTAAGGGTTGTGTGTGTGCAGTATGCATATCAGTTGAGAAGTTTTGTACATATTCAGTCCTTAGAGTGAGGGCATGCTGTGATGCCTGGGTGTGGAACATGGCATGTTTTCATAGGTGTGAAGAATTCCTCATGGACTTGTGTGCTTCAGTCTCTCACTGGTGGGAATATGTGGAAGTGCTGGAAGAAACTAGAAAGAATCTTTTTTCAGTGGTACTTCTATATGGTCAAGCTGTACATCAATATAGTCATACAGTTCCCTGGCTACCTGTAAGCTATACGTAGCATTACAACACTGCAGTTTGAAAGAAGAAATAGAAGCAATTGGGTGGAGCGCACCTTGCTGCTGAGGAATACAGTGGTGATGATACCGTCTGCATGAGTGGCATCTCAGGTATGCTTAAATAGTTTTGAAGCTCTTGAATTACTTTCCGAACTAGTTTCTAAGTTAAATGTTAGGGATGTTGAATCTTGGCAGGAAGGACTGCATATTGACAGTTCCTGCTGAGGTATAACTAATGGTATGAAATCTCTCTTTATGTATCTCTCGTCTGGCTGTGCATTCACTTCTAAAAACATCACCTTTAAAAGATTTCCATGTCTGTAGAAGCTATTTCAATTTATATAATACATCATGGGAACATACATTTACTTATCCAGGGTTTCTACATAGCTGGAGATTCTGTTGCATGATTGCATTTATCTTGGTTCTAACTGGAGGCAGAAATTCACATTGGATATCCCTGCTATAGTCATAAGTAGGACATCTGGGGTAAATGTTACATGCACCAAACATTAGATTTTCATACCTTTAAAAAATATAAGAAGAAAAGACACCATTGTCTAGTTTGTTTTGCGGATGAATCCTGAACTCTCATCTTCCTGAGATGAGTGAACTCTTTGATTTTTATCAGGCTGTTATTGAAAACTTTTCTATGTATTGTCCCTTGGTCCCAGTATATTTAGTTATTATGGATGTCATCACATTTAGATTGTCAGCAAGTTCATCTGGCAATAAATTAAAACATTTTTAGTGTTCTAGATGTAAATAAGGGCCAATGAAATACTCAGTATAGATAGGAGATACTGAAGGCTAAATCATTATCATATAAACTGCCTCATTTTCAACATATTAAAATGAAACATATTTGCTTAGATAAAGTACTTCATATAAATAACCATAAAGAATTTCAGAACAGGAGTCAAGGAAATAATAGAGCACCTCTAAATCCCCTTTCAGCTTGTGGACTGAATGATAGGCAGAATATCAAGGATTTTACCCACAAAAAAAGATTATAACTGAAATTGTAACTTTTAAAAAATGCAAAAACATTAATGGATTTTTTTTCCTCCACAAACTTTTCAACAAGCCATAAATGTTAATATCTGAAAAACAATAGGCAGAGGTAATCATGGTGTTCTAAAAGTAATTGATACAGAAAGTACTGGATTTTTTTTTAAGTGAAAAAGCTGCCATTGATTTCAGTAGAAACCAAGTTAAGTCCTGAAGAGAGATTTTAAATTAACAGAGAGTTCTCTATAGGTCAGTATCCACCACAAAAGCTGACTTGGGCTTGCCATTAGGAAATATGTAAGCCTAGAACGGGTCTGAAGTTATACCAGTCTTTTACGTTTAGGTGTCTGCATATAAGCAGGATCTAAACAGGGTCCCACAGGTAGGGATTGAAACCCTTCATTTCAAAGGATTCAGCACAATCTCCTTTTATATTTCATAATGGAGCTGTCTGGGAAATAGTGATATGCATCCTTTTCATGATAGACATATAATTAGAGCATTGATAGCACACCAATATTTTGGCTATTGCGGAACAGCATTTGCACAGCATCAAGGCTTTTTCCCACTGCAATTAGGCTGGGGGTCAGCAAGAGGTTGGGAGGGGATACAGCCTGGAGAGCTGACCTGAACTGACCAAAGGGATATTCCATACCATATGATGTTGTGCTTATCAATAAAAGCTCGAGGAAAGGAGGAGGGAGCAGAGGATGTTTGTGATTATGGTGCTGATCTTCCCAACCAACAGTTACACATGATGAGGACCTGATTTTCCAGGAAGTGGCTGGACATCTGCCCACCAGTGGGAAGTAGTGAATGAAATCCTCTTTTTCTTTTGCTTCTGCATGCAGCTTTTGCTTTCCTTATTAAACTGTCATTATTGTGATGTCAAGTTTTCTTGTCTTCCTTCTAATTTGTCCCCATCCCATGGGAAATGGGAGTGAGCGAGAGGCTAAGCAGGTGTTTGGCTGTTGGTAGGGGTCAACCCACTACCCCTGGTTTCAAATCCATTCTGTCAGGATTGTTTGTTCATTTTGTTCAATGGCTGTTTTAATGTAAAAAGTACAAATTATTCTGAGTAAGGGCTAGAACCAGGATACCCTTAGCTGCCCTTTCTGGTGAGCTGCATGGACATCAGACTACAGAGTCATTCTCTGTCTTATGAAACACCCCCCTCCCCCCAGTCTATTTATATTGATTCTTCTTTAGGAGGGAAAGTAAGGGGGTTTGCTGCTTGCTGAAAAATCGTTAAAAGAATCTGACTTAAATTGACACTGGTATGTGATTCTGGCAGCAAGCCCCTTTGTGTGCTACCCAGGGGTTTGTGTATCATTCAGCAAAGCTCAGGCTTAATGACAGATGCAGCAACCACGTTTCCTTTGCATTTCCTCTTGAGGCAAAACAGCATTCCATGCCAATGCCAGAAAGAAATAGTCTATCCCTTCTAAGTTTCAACTGGAGAGCTTCTTTTCCTGATTAAGGGCAAAAAGGAAATAAAACTTCCATTATAGATAAATCATTAACATGGTTCAGGCATTTAGGGAGCCACATAGTTGTGTTGCAATAAATATAAATGTTTTTGCAAATTATTTTTGTCTTCAGTTACTAAAAAGTATCATTCAAGATTAATCATGTCTGCATTAGCAGCCCTATTATAGAAGTTCAAAGTAGATAAATAACAGAATTAGTTGTTTTAATTTAACCTTAAAAAGAATAATTCTTGTCTCACTTGTAAATAAGTAAATAAGTATAAGTAAATAAGATTTTCTTATAGCTTTTCCATTTCTATTATATTTCGACTTTTCTGTTTCCAAACAATTCTGATGATTTTAGATGTTATATTATTTTTTCATTTTAGTGACATTCTCATGGAAAAAAAATGCTAATACAAAGAGGCAGCTATTATTCTTAGTTATTTCCCTCAGTCAGGAGTACTTACCAAACATTAATAATAGATTGTTGCATCTTAAATAAGGAGTCATTAGGCAAAAATAAATGTATCCAAGAGACACATATGCAATGCTAATTGACAACTGTGTACACAAAGAGCTGCCATTTATTTTATTAGAGTCAAACATAACCTTTGTAAATGTCAGCTCTGTGTTCTGTTGACCAGCATTTTAATTTAGACATATTGTTCTTCCTTTTTAAGTGATTATCATTTTATTCCCTTCTAACACATGGTTCATTCATATTAGTTGCCATTACATATTTCATGATTCTTTTGAAAGTGACAATCAAATTATGATTATTTTATGGGGCAAACAAAATGGAAAAATGATCTCTTTATATTACTTCAGTAGAGGCATTATGGTGGTTAAGGTCATAGAGGATGCAACATTTGCGGTATTTATCTACAGAGTCCAAAATAAATCTTACCAGGGAAGAGATAATACCAAATTCCCCTAACAACAAAGAGGTAGTGAACAAAGATGAACAGAGTGGACATTTCAAACTTTTATTAGTGTTTTCAAAGTCTGACTCAGGAAAGGTAACAGATGTAAATGGGTCCATGTTGTTGAGAACTGTCAAAGTCTCAGTGAACCTTAATGAGTCATTCCTTAGTACGGAAGGAAGCGTCATGACAAGTGTCTCACCTGGTAAGTTGAGACCCAGGTGGTGGATATGGGTAGCAGCTGTTAATTGTCGTTTCTTGATCCCAAATCACTTGTCCTTGGAAAATTTAGCAGGGAAAAAAACCAAATCAATTTAACTTACATAACTCAAAGACCATTTACAGCTCTATACTGGCAAGCTCCCTTCTTGCTCTTACTGCCATGCATAATTTTTTTTCCCCAGGGAAAGGGCAGCTGGCAGAAAGTTGTGCACATATATGTATGCTGTTTCCACTTTTCACAGGGAAACTGTGTATTCAGAGCTTTTGTGCAATACAATACAGGCTCACATGGAAGCAGAACCCCTCCTATATTTTACAAGTCATTCAGGCAAAATACCATTTGTTGTCATGATGAATTGCCATTGCATTTGATGAGAACTTCTAAGATATTAACAAAATTTCTTACCTCACATTTATGGAGAAGAAGAAATGTGTCGTTTTCCTTCTTGAGTTCTGGATGGCAGAGTACAGCAAAGAATTTCCCTTTTTAATTTTTAAAAAAGAATACTTTGTATTCCATACCTTAGGGCTTGAAAGACAAGTCATGTGAAAAGGAATTTCTTCAAGATTTTGATTATAATTGGCTGTTTTCTGGTAAGATGATAATTTGAATGTCACCAAAGCCATCTTTTAGACCCAAGTAAAATTTCAAGAAGGCTCTGAGTCAATCCTGAAGAGAACAGGCTCCGATTTCAAATGAAATACTTTTGTAAAGAAAACACCTTATCCTTTTTCTCATTTTTATACAATGAATATTATTTGGGGTTTTTTTAAAGACATGTAGGAAAAACAACTACTGATTTATTTCTGAGTAGTTCATGAAATCTGGTTGATGTTTTAACTAGAAAGGTTGTAAGTATTGTGTGACCACAGTGGATGCAAATTCAACATCATTGAAGGAGCCAGAAAGTCTTTTGAAATACATTAGCATTTAGCCTCATAAAAAAGCGTGCTGGTTTTGGTTGGGGTAGAGTTAATTTTATTCACAGTAGCTAGTATGGGGCTGTGTTTTGGATTTGGGCTGGAAATGGTGTTGATAAAGCAGGGATGTTTTAGTTACTGCTGAGCAGTGCTTACACAGAGTCAAGGCCTTTTCTGCTCCTCACACCACCCCACCAGCGAGTAGGCTGGGGGTGCACAAGAAGTTGGGAGGGGACGCAGCCGGGACAGCTGACCCCAACTGACCAAAGGGATATTCCATACCATAGAACGTCATACTCAGCATATACAGCTGGGGGAAGAAGAAGGAAGGGGGGATGTTCAGAGTGATGGTGTTTGTCTTCCCAAGTAACTGTTACGCGTGATGGAGCCCTGCTTTCCTGGAGATGGCTGAATGCCTGCCTGCCGATGGGAAGTGGTGAATGAATTCCTTGTTTTGCTTTGCTTGCCTGCGCGGCCCTTTACCTATTAAACCCTATTTGTCTCAACCCATGAGTTTTCTCACTTTTAGTCTTCCAATTCTTTCCCCCATCCTGCTGTGGGGGGAGTGAGTGAGTGGCTGTGTGGTGCTTAGTTGCCAGCTGGGCTTAAACCACGACAGAGAGCAAATTGTCAAGCTTGCATACACTTTGCTATTCCATATGATATAGTGAACAGGAGAAGGTAGAGTGTAACTCTTAAGTTCAGTTAACTCCCTCCTGAAGAATATTGTAATGGAACTGTGTTCAGAAAAACTCTTAAGTAAACTCATAACAGAAAGGTATATTAAAAGCTATTAATGGGATGATGTGCAGATGACCTCTAATTTATTAAGTCCCTAAACTGCCAGCTGCCAAAAGCTGCGAATGAGTACTGGGAGAAGTGTTATTTTTTTACTCTTTCATGAACTGTTAGTCATGCTTGGAGAGAGGACACAGGGTTAGAAGGACCATTGGAAAGGCTGTGCTGTAAATTAGAGATACTCTACTGGAAAATTCAAGTAAGTTGTCATAATTTTGTTATAGAGAGATAACAACTTAAAAAATTTAAATAGTAAGAAAGATATTAGAACAATAATGGCTAATGATTTTTTCTTACTATGACTGAGCTTTTTTTATAAGTAGAAATTGCAGTAATAAATGCTAGACATTCCAGTAAGGCAACAATATTTGTTTTATGCATTACATTATTTACACCAGAATATACTAAATATTTCAACACATTGTTTCTAAAAGTTGGTAAGTAACATTACTGTGTGTGGCTTGCTACTTGATGACATAAAATGCTAAATCATTTATGGGATAGGATTTTGAAAAATATTCTTTTAAAAAACCCTATTTTTAAGCACTCTTCTGTTGATTAATATTGGGGGTCATACAGGTGTTAGAAATACTATTTTCAGAAGTTTTAACAAGGGAAAGTAACCACAGATTTCACCATTATAAAAACTAAAACTAAAATTAATTTCTTTTTTCCTCTGTAATTATCTCTTACACATGGAACACATCTGCCCACAAAACACACATCCCCCACTCCCATTCAATCAAGCTATTTCCCCTCAGGGTTTAGCAAGAAGAAAGATGATAATACATTTTCTTCTATTTTAAAATGTTGGACTGTTGCTCAATTACTGTGGAACTCAACTTCATTGAAGCATTTAAATAGGCAGGAGGCAGGTTTTGTATAGATGGCTGGTGTAGCAAATCACACTGAAACTTTTTTGTTGCTTAATTTTGCAAATAACTATTTTGCATATTCAGTACCATTTTTTAAATGTGGCCAGTAAATAGAAACCTTTAAATCTGAATTCAGCATTGAAATTATTATGAATTACTCTGGATGATAAATGTTGCAGAAAATGGGAGCATAGCTAATGCATTTGAATTGTGTTCTGAAAGAAATATTGTTGTAGCTATGGCAGTGTCAGAATGTAAGAGAGGGAAAGAGAGATAATATGATTCAGTAATTTACAAACTAGTATCTTTTGTCAGACCATATGATATCACTGAAGGTGGTGGTAGGGACTGAAATAAAGCCGACATGCTCTGGGCTCTGTCTTCTGTCAGGTCTGAAAAGAGGTCACAAAATCGAACCTCAGTGTTGCTTAGACACAATGTTTTCTTCAATTTTGTTGAATTACCTTGCCTTAATTTCAATGAACTATTTCCCCAAACCCATTACAAAGCTTCTATGAGTGATGTGCAACTGCTTCTTGTAATTTCTTGAGTAAGTGCTATAACTTCCTTTAATTTAAAAGTATATAATCAAGGTTATGTAGTTGCTTTGTGATTGTAGGATGTGGCAGGTAATTGACTATGTTTTCCATTAACATTTCTGAAAACAAGGGATGAGAAAGACCATTCTTGATAAGAACAGTAACTGTACAGGTCAAGACACTGATTCCATAGATAGGTGTGCTTCACCTTACACAGGTCAGTAACCTCACATTAAGCACAGGGGTGAGATCTCATAGGATGCTGGAGGCTGAAGCATGTGGGTGAAAACCTTGTACCTGCAGCTCAGCCTTTAGCTGCCAGCCTCTTGTTATTCTGGTTATAGCTTTTGCTATCTGTAGATTGGGACTGTGAAGAGATCACAAAACTAATTTTCTGTTTGACCTTGCTTGAGTACAGGTTCCCAGAGGTGAAAGGCAACTCCGATTATCCACTGTAAAACTTAACCTCCCACATTCCTTCCATTACCTGTGAAAACTTCACTGTGACATCATATACTACTGTAATGAGTTCTGTATACATACTCTCTCTCACCTCCCTCTCCGAACTCTTCCAAAACCAAACCACAACACCACCCCCCCCCCCCCCCCCCCGCCAAACACAAGAACTATAAGAGATTTACTTCTAAGGAAGGTTGTTCTATTTTATATGGGACTGGAGTTTTAATAAGTAGTGTTTCAATGAATTGTGCTCAACGCTATTAAGAAAGATGCCATTTATTATTTTTAAATTCTGTTCTCATACTTCTAGTGAATTTTCAGTTGAACAGTTCTTGAATTGCAACTAGTTTGTGTTTTATTGTGAGTGATAACTCTTATTTGGTTACTTTTGTGGTTAGTTATCAAAAACATGCCATAATGCTGCAGTTTACTTCTGGACTGGTTATTTGTAGAAGTCACTTAATAGGGAGAGAAACATAAATGTTAAATAGTAAAAGAAAAGTCATGATATTTTACTAAGATGGTATTCTACTTTTTAAAGAATATATGTTTTTGGTAAAAGATTTAAGCTACACAGGTAGAAAAAAGAACATAATCTTCTTATGCGTAGTAGTCTTCATCCATTGTTACCTTAGAATGGGTTTGTAGTACCCTGACTATTGCTAAATCACTTTGAAAACCAGTCTTAACCTTCTAGTTTAAATTAATTGACTGATGAAAGTCATGGCTTTTAAAATCAAATTTAGACTAAAAATCATTCCTTTCTTATCAGGAGTCACGTGCTATTGTTCCATTTCTAAGCAGCATGAAACCTCAACTACCATTGTGATTTAAAAAAAAAAAAAAAAGTCATTGACTTTTCTGAAAGAAGATGCTATTTGTTTTCCTGTCTATTCTCTCATTAAATGTAGATGGTTTTAACTTTACTGCAAGATAGTGTCATGCTGCATTTCATTCTTTACAGGATACAATTCACACTGCATTTCCATGTCCACTGAATATTTTCCAACACCTGTTAATATTTCCAAAAAAGTGTTTTTCTCTTATGCTTCTCTGCCCGATATTACAAGCAGCGGTGGCTTTAGGAACTCCATTGCAACATTTCTTTGAAAGGATGGAGATGTAGTTAGATACACACACACTCTCACACTTTTAAAAACACCTTAAAATCGAGAACTTTTATAGCATCCTAAAGACTTCCACTGTGGTCTATGTTAACACATTTCTGTTCTCACTTGCCATGGGATGGAAGATTCTGCATGACCAGAAATGGAGGCTCTCTCATAAAGCAGTAACCCATTAAGCTGTAGTTACTTGTTTGCATATGAAAGTCTAAACACACTTCGTTCAGTAGCTTAGCTGGTGATGTCATACAAACAAGAATGTGTCTGAAGAATACG
This sequence comes from Gavia stellata, assembly GCF_030936135.1. Classification (NCBI taxonomy): domain Eukaryota; kingdom Metazoa; phylum Chordata; class Aves; order Gaviiformes; family Gaviidae; genus Gavia; species Gavia stellata. The sequence continues at coordinate 74,746,131 of NC_082596.1, forward strand.
TTTTAGGAATAGATTCAGTACAAGTGAGAAAATACGATTGGAGGTGTGAAAGAAACAAAAATGACACAGGGTATTCTGGTCATTTAAAATTACTTGTAAATTTTATTTGGAAAAAATGTTAATTGCCTTGTGTTCCTAACAAAAATTTGAAGTTAAATGTTTAGCTATTTTTATCAGAATGATCTGATATATGAAAATGACATTTTTCTTTCAAAAAAAGTCTTAATTACATGTTGAAATCATATATAAGTAGAAAATGTAACTTTCATTTGAAAGGCTGCTTTTAAATGACGTTAAAATTTGCTTCTCTTTATTGGAAACCAAAGTTCACTGAAGTCAGCAAGAGAAAATTTGATTTCAATGAAACAGCCTGATGAAGACCAGTGAGATTTGAAATTTTTACTTGATTGACTAATTTGCAAAGGCACCGTAAATTTTCTGTCACCTGAAGATAACATGTATTGTTCTATATTGCAAATACAGTAGAGAGAGAAAACAAATAAGGCTACCAATTTGCTAATGTTTAAAGTATTTGGTGTCTACCAATATATTATTTCATTATTATCTATTCTTATTTTTTTTCTTCTCTATTCCATTTTATATTTTTTAAAAATTTAAGTCATACATTTTCTGTAGTTTAATTTATTACAACTTTCAATGTTTTGTTAAAAAAAAAAAAAAAGAAATAAACCTTCTTTATTCTCCATGGAGAAAGAAGTCATGCTGAGAAAAAACTAAGAGTACATTTCTGAAGTAGCTTAGATATGCAGTGACTGACCTAGTGATGCTCCATGACAAGTATGAGACAAGAGCTTATAACCTGTCCTATAAATTTAATAGACTTTAATAGTTAGTTGCTTAAAATGGTTGTGCCCAGGTAGGTCAATGAGTTTTGGGAACATAAGAGAGTAAAATTACACATCTGCAGACAAAAGCAGATATTTCCAGTTCAAGAATAAGATTTTTCCCTAGAACTTCACACTTAGGTGTGAGTGGAAGTCTCTATTCTTTCAGGACAGTAGACAAAAAATGTTAATTATCTGATGTTTATTGAATGGGTTGATCCTTGGGGTGAAAACTGCAGTATCATTTAGAAGGATTGGTTTTTTTAAATTTTGACAGTGTTCTTTCTTCCTTGGACTAAAAAACAGACCTTGATATGACCAAGTGTGACACATAAATACCCTAATTATCTATAAAATATTTCAAGAAATGGTGTTCTATCACTATAGATGATCAAAGGGACACAGGTGTTATGTTTGTGTGATTTATAGAATTACACTTCTATCTAACATGCAAGATCTTAACATAGAAATGTCTGATTTGTATTACTTGGGTTAAAACAGGAATCTCTAATCCAAAGATAGAATATGAAGAGAGCTTTACTTTGGCAGCAATTCATTTGTGCCCGTTTACCATGGACATTTTGAAAGAGAGAAGGACAAAAATAACCAGATGACCTTATGAATGATTTCTGGGGGCAAAAATGTTACATAAATAGCCAAAATATTTTTTCTTTTTTTTGAGCAAAGTTTTTGAGCCAGAGGTTACTATTAGGCGCAACCAGAATAAAGCCTGGGGAACTCTGAATTATTTACTCAAGCTGGTAGGCTCTCTGCAAGTTCCGACCTCTGTATGCTCATGGCTAGTTAGGTTTTTTTTGGCTACGTTATCAATTGTTGCCCTTACATTCTCATTTAGCAAGGTACATATACACTTTAAAAAGAGAGGCAAGCATATCGGTCAGTAATAAGTATTTTTTTTGGTTTGCTTTATCCACAGAAAGATGTTGGCTGGTTTGGGTCAAACAGTCATTTAGTTATAATTTTGCACAAATAATTCCCAAGTCTTGTTGCTTAGACATATTTGTTCACAGTCTGCTACTACAACTGCCTGTATCTGCTTGGGGCTGAGCCAGACAATAGGTTGCTCCCACAGGAGGGGTTAGAGATAAGGCATGTTGGGCAAGGGGAAGCTCCGATTACTTTATTCTGCTCAGTGAAAATGGAAGTGGCCTGCCATGTGAAGCCATAAAAAGCTGGCTTTGGGGAGAAGTGCTGCAGTTCCTTCACTGTTAAAAGTGGAAGGCAGAATTGATCTATGTCAAAAGGGGGCATTGCTAGCAATTGAAAAAGCTTATCTTTCCAAAGCCTATTCAGTCAGAATGTCCTGTACGTTTATAGTTTTCTTGAGATAAAAGAAACAAACTTTGGAAACAGAAGGAAAGTATAGCACTTTCCTTGAAAAATAGTTCGTGTCTAGACTTTATTTCCAAAGGTACAATAAAAGAGTTGTGGTGTGTTTGTTTTCTGTTTGTTTTTTTTTTTTAAGAGCAACAGAGAAAGAAAATAATCTTATTTCATTCATTTCAGTTTTTTGCTGCTACAAAAACTATTATTCTCATCATCTTGCTTTGGGAAAAATAATATGTTAGTTGATTAATATATACATAAACACATATATGCATACATTACTTCTGTCTAGTATAGAATCATAGAATCATTTAGGTTGGAAAAGACCCTTAAGATCATCAAGTCCAACCATAAATCTAACACTACCAAGTCCACCACTAAACCATGTCCCTAAGCACGACATCTACACACGTCTTTTAAATACCTCCAGGGACGGTGACTCAACCACTTCCCTGGGTAGCCTGTTCCAATGTTTGATAACCCTTTCGGTGAAGAAATTTTTCCTAATATCCAATCTAAACCTCCCCTGGCGCAACTTGAGGCCATTTCCTCTCCTCCTATCACTTGTTACTTGGGAAAAGAGACTGACACCCACCTCTCTACAACCTCCTTTCGGGTAGTTGTAGGGAGCGGTAAGGTCTCCCCTCAGCCTCCTCTTCTCCAGGCTAAACAGCCTCAATTCTCTCAAATGCTCCTCATAAGACTTGTGCTCCAGACCCTTCACCAGCTTCGTTGCTTTTCTTTGGACACTCTCCAGCATGTGTCTGTGTCTTTCTTCTAGTGAGGGACGCAAAACTGAACACAGTATTCAAGGTGCATCCTCACCCAGTACAAGGGGAAAATTGTTTCCCTAGTCCTGCTGGCCACACTGTTTCTGATACAGGTCAGGATGCCGTTGGCCTTCTTGGCCACCTGGGCACACTGCTGGCTCATCTTCAGCCGGCTGTCAATCAACATCCCCAGGTCCTTTTCTGCCAGGCAGCTTTCCAGCCACTCGTCCCCAATCCTGTAGCGTTGCATGGGGTTGTTGCGACCCAAGTGCAGGACCCGGCACTTGGCCTTGTTGAATCTCATACAATTGGCCTCGGCCCATCGATCCAGCCTGTACAGATCCCTCTGCGGAGCCTTCCTACCCTCCAGCAGATCAACACTCCCTCCCAACTTGGTGTCGTCTACAAACTTGCTGAGGGAGCACTCAATCCCCTCGTCCTGATCATTGATAAAGTTATTAAACAAAACTGGCCCCAATACTGAGCTGTAGGGGACACCACTTGTGACCGGCCATCAGCTGGATTTAACTCCATTCACCACAACTCTTTGGGCCTGGCCATCCAGCGAGTTTTTACCCAGCTAAGAGTGTGCCTGTCCAAGCAATGAGCAATCAGTTTCTTCAGGAGTATGCTGTGGGAAGCGGTGTCAAAGGCTTTACAAATGTCCAGGTAGACAACAACCACAGCCTCATCCACTAAGTTGGTCACCTTGTCATAGGTTAGTCAAGCAGAACCTGCCTTTCATAAACCCATGCTGACTGGGCCTGATCACCTGGTTGTCCTGTATGTGCTGTGTGATGGCACCCAAGATGAGCTGCTCCACAATCTTCACCAGCACCGAGGTCAGGCTGACAAGCCTGTAGTTCCCTGGATCCTGCTTCCAGCCCTTCTTGTAGATGGGCGTCACGTTTGCTAACCTCCGGTCCACTGGGACCTCCCTGGTTAGCCAGGACTGCTGGTCAATGATTGAAAGTGACTTGGTGAGCAGTTCTTCCAGCTCCCTCAGTACCCTTGGGCAGATCCCATCTGGTCCCATAGACTTGTGTATGTCTAAGTGGTGTAGCAGGTCGCTAACCATTTCCTCTTAGATTATGGGGGCTTCATTCCACTCCTCGTCCCTGTCTTCCAGCTCAGGAGGCTGGGTACCCGGAGAACAGCTGGTCTTACTATTAAAGATTGAGGCAAAGAAGGCATTAACTACCTCAGCCTTTTCCTCATCCTTTGTCACTATGTTCCCCTCGGCATCCAATAAAGGATGGAGATCTTCCTTAGCCCTCCTTTTGTTGTTAATGTATTTATAGAAACATTTTTTATTGTCTTTTATGGCAGTAGTCAGATTAAGTCCTAGTTGGGCTTTGGCCCTTCTAATTTTCTCCCTGCATAACCTCACGACATCTTTGTCATCTTCTCAAGTTGCCTGCCCCTTCTTCCAAAGGTCATAAACTCTCCTTTTTTCCTGAGTTCCAGCCAAAGCTCTCTGTTCAGCCAGGCCAGACTTCTTCCCCATTGGCTCATCTTTTAGCACATAAGGACTGCCTGTTCCTGTGCTATTGCTAGCTACTTTTCTTCTACTGCTCTAGTCCTTTCAAGGATACGCTCATGATTTTATTCCACCAAAATAGATCTTATGAGTTACAAAGACAGAACCTCAGAGAGGTCCCTGTTCAAATGGGGTCACCTGAGTCCATGGGAATTATCTTGCCCTCCTCAGTAGGAGTGAAATCAAGTCTATAATTGCTCCGGGTAAATTTTGTTTGAGTTCTGAATGCTTAGGTAGCCACTGGGGCACAGGTACACTTAAGACTTGCATAGTCTTAATACTGAGCGATGTCTGATGGCACACCCTCAATCCTGCATTAAAAAGGCAGATAAAACTTATAGTAACTGTTATTTCTTCCTATTTGATTCATTTTTCAAACAGTGATGTGTACATGCTGGAAACTCTTCCCTTTATATTGCATACTTTGATACAGCTTGCGCAGTGTCTGTTTCCAAAAATCTTATAGAATGGGAAACAAAGATGAAGTTAAATATCAGGGGAGGTTCAGGCTAGACATTAGGAAAAAGTTCTTCACTGAGAGAGTGGTGAAACACTGGAATAGGCTGCCCAGGGAGGTGGTAGAGTCACCCTCCCTGGAGGTATTCAAGGAGCGTGTGGATGTGGCATTGTGGGATGTAGCTTGATGGACATGGTGCTGTGTGGTGTTGGGTGGGTTGTGGCTTGTTGTTGTTGTTGTGTGGCGTGGGTTTTGTGGTTTTTTTTTTTTTTTTCTTTTCTTTTGTGGGTTTTTTGATGTTGTGTGGTTTTTTTCTTTTTTTTTTTTTTTTTTTTTTTTTTTTTCCCAGGTTGGACTCGATGATCTTACAGGTCTTTTCCAACCGTACTGATTCTGTGATTCTGTGATTCTGTGATCAGTTTCAGATGTAGATACTGAGGCAGAGAAGAATGATTTCCCTCTATGGTAGGTTCATGTTTCTGTTTATCTATTGACATTTAGCAATGGAGTTAGTGGAGTTAGGAGATGAGTCATCTGAAAAGGCAGCAACAATTACTTGATGTGTGAAAGTTCACTGGAGAAGATGCCTTGTTAAATACTGTGGTAGCCTGATTAACAACTCTTTGCCTTTGACACCCCTCTTTTCATTGTATTTTCCAATGCAGGCAGGAACTACTAAGAAATTAGTACGTGACCCTAATTAGCTAGTCTTAAGTGTGTCCATCAGTGAGAGATAAGTTTAGAGAATAGATTGGTCCGGACTAGAATTACATATTTGCGGACTGTCTCCATGGGCCTCACACACTTGCATACACAACTTTTATGTGCAAGAAGAAGAAAAATAAAATATAGATTCACAAATAAGTAAATAAAACTGTGCAAGTTCATTGTAAGACATGGACAGACTTCTCAGCAAAAAAAAATACAGTAAGCAAAACAATTATCTTTACGGAAATAAAAATTCTGATAGACATTATGGACTAAGCTGGAAAAAGGGAGTGTATAACATAAAAAAAATCCATCTTGAACTGGAGTACACAAAAATATCTACAAATCACAAAACATGAATTGACCTTAGGACATTCTATTAACTTGAACAACAAAGTAATAGCTACTACCTTCAACTACACAAAAAAGAGAATAAAATAAACTTTTGCTGCAAGGTTAGCAAACTGCTCATAATAAAGTAAGTAAGCTCCAGTAAAGTGGTTTTTTTTTCCCTCAACACAAGAACTAAAATGTAGAAATGTAGCAGAACCAAAAGTTAAATCTGAAGTCTTACTAGAGGTTACCTTTGACTCTTCCTCAGTGGTCCATTTATAACTGAAAAATGCAAGGAAACAGGATGCAAATCAAGAACAGTTTACAAACTAGCTAAGTATGGTCCTGTATATACAGCCATAAGTCTCTGCATAATAAGGTCTTCAACTTTGAAATACAGTAATTTTAAAAAAGAGTTTACAAATATCTATTTGCTTAGCACTTATGAATAGTTTCCTAGAAATCAGCAGTTCTTTAATCTGATATTCTTCATCCCACTAAACTAAACATTCTAATAAAATCTTTAGCAAGTGTACAAAGATTAATATACTTGTTTAGTAAAGCATTTCATTATATTACCTGAGAATAAAGAAAGAATTCTATGGCTTTGTTAGCCTTCTGTATTCCCAGTTGATCCTGACAGTCTGGAATACTTCTTTTGTAGGTGCCAATTTTCAGATGGAAATTCAAGTCTGTCCATTCGTTACTTCATATTTCACGTCTCCTTTTTGTACATAGCTGTGGAGAGTGGGATTAAATAACGCCAATTTTTCTGACAAAGTGCGTTGTAATTCTGTGGAGTTTTTCCTTGCAGAAGCATGTGGAATTCTCCTTCAAAATGGTATTTGAAGAAGACGTGATAAGTCCTGCTAGTAGCCTTAGTAATTTTTGCAGAATCAGATGTTCAACAAGGCCAGTAAAATTTGGTTCATTGAGTGTAGACTACAATGGGGGAAATTTACAGGTACCTTTGGAACTTCAAATATCAGGCCTTTGATGGCCACTGACACAAACCTAGGTTTCCCTCAGTTGAGCCCCTACTGCTGTTGGTACTGTGCCTGGTCCTCCTTTTATTGTTATTTTGCTTACATTTGCACAGTATTCCATTATCGATTTTCATTGTTCTCTAAGGCTTTACATCACAGTCTAGTTTATTGATTCACTTTATAGATAAGTCTTTTACATTGCTAGGCATTTTCACAACCTGCCGCTCTACGCTATCTACTACTTTGCTAACTGGTATTGATTTGTAAAAATGGGGAAAAACTTCATAAGGCTTTCTAGAACATTAAAGATTCTGCATCTTCTATATGACCAGTGATTGACTTTATTTAACAGGTTTAATGTCAAAGGCAGAAAGGGGATGCCCTTAGATTTTCCTCTGATTATTTTTTATAGGGTATTTGTGATTTTTGTTTTTAATAGAATTGTTAAAATATTTTGGTGAATGTATTAGATTAGTAATAAAAGCTATAATTATTCATGCCTAGGGCTATAAAATCTAAAAGAGAGAACCAAGAGTAGTACTGACATGCATTACACTTCCCTACATTTATCTACAGCCTACTAATACATTAATAAGATTGCATTTAAATCTTTTCCGTTTGAGTGGAAGCAATTTCACTCCTTTTTCTGTTGCATAAGACTGAAAAGTTCTTCTAGCTCTTCCAGTCCAATCCATGTATGTTGTGGATGCTGCAATGTTTAACTACTATTACAGTGAGCAACCATGATACACACAAACCTACCTTCCTCTGATTTATTTTCTTTAACTAGTCATTGTTTTGCAGTATCGAAGTGTCCTAGTAATAATTTGTAAATAAACTCATTGCATTCTTTAGGTATCACACCAAAAGACCCCATGGCCTTGAAAACATGGTGTCTTTGCATAAAAATTCTCTTAGAACTTGCCCTTATAAAATGCGTAGATTTTTCTCAAATAAAGTGAAAACTAATTTTATCTTCAAGATCGGGAAATCAAAACTCCACACCAGTGCTATTAGAATTGCAAAGGGATGATTTCCCTCCAAGCTAAAGAACATTGTGTTGTATTATGCCAATGTTGGGAGTACTGAGTAAGAGGAAGTATTTAAAAATCAGAATTAGTAGCCATTTCAATGTTAGATACTGACTTGGCAAATTTCTTAGATTTTAATTAGTGGAAGTAAGATCAAAACTTGTTCTCCTATAATTATATAAGGTATGGTCTTGTTCTTCTTTCTGATACACTAGCAGAACCCTGTGATTTATAAACTTTTGTGCATTTTGTCTGTTTCACAGAGATCTTTACTGTATGTTAAAGACTGTTGGAACTGAAGAATGAAAGAGAAACTCAGCAGAAGTAATCATTTTGCTTGTTGTGGAATGAGGAATGCCTAATTAATATTAAGGAGACTATACCAAGAGCATTTTAATTACTATAATTTGGAATACAGAGTAAAACTCCTTAGGCGTTCAAATTATTCAGTATGAGAATCCTACAGTATTTAACATCTGAAATGTTTCTACATCTGTCTGAAAATGAAGTCAGCCTATTTTCATGGTGTTAATCACTTTTATTGCATGTACTACTTCACTGTATCCAATTTGTCACACAGAAGCTTGTGTTTTACAGTGTATGGTAGATTCAAAATAGAAAAGAACCTTTCTTGGAAGAAGAAATGTATTAATTTCTACCAATTTAACTACCATGTAATTATCCTCTCTAATACTGTCTGAAAGGTAAAAAATGATAAATGGCTGCAATAAAGAGACATCACACATGGAGAATGAAGGTTCAGAAGGGCTCATTCAACCTCCTTTTTACCAGCAGTTTGTTTCAGTCACTCAGCATTACTGATAGATTCTTAGTGTAATCTAGATAAATGGTTAAAATATTAACTTACGGTTCAAAGGGACTGAAAAGAGACTTTAAAAATATGGGCACTTGCCTCAAAACTGTGGTGAGATTTCTGGCTATGGAACACTTAGCAAAATAAAAATAGTTATTAATAATTAAAATTTATTTTCCATATTGTAGAATACTTACCATCTTTCTTTTTCTTAAAAGCCAAATGCCACCCATACATTTTGTTTCAGTTCTTATCTTGTAAATGGCATGGACCATTTAAACCACAAATATGGTTCTGTTTTTCATAGAGAATTATACTTGTGAGAATCAATTATGGTAACAATGATACAGGATTTTTTTTCTTGCCCTCCTTGTCTCACTCTACTACTTTGTGTAATAAGCTGCGGAAAACACAGTCATCTTCAACTCTTCTATAATTTACAAGAAATTTCCATTCATCCAGGTTAAGTACCTGATTTGTAGTTGGGTAAGGGAAGAGAAACAGATAAAGACGAATGAAAACTGTTAATTTAGAACAACTGTTGGCACCCTGGAGATCTGGTTAAAGAGAATTAACATTATTTTTGCTGAGCTTAGTGGCCCCTAAGTCCTGCTTTGTAGGGAAGGTGACGTCTTTAATACTACAATAAGGTGGATGGGAGTTTCAGGAGGCATAGACCCACCAATGTGGGGGTGAACTGCTGGAGCTTCACATCCCTCCTGAGGAGCAAGATGATTTAGCCCAGCCTTGTGCGTAGAGGAGGAGTGATCCTTCAGGATTGTGCTCTCTCTCAGGTTGAAATTTAGCTCCTTAGTGGGGGTGGCCACGTAGCAGTTGGTGCCATTGCCACCACCTTCTGCTACTGCAAACAATAGCCCTGACAGCAGCATGTCCTGTTTTCTCTGCGGCTAGTTGGGCAAACAGTGAAGCTCTCCTTCTCCTGCTGCAAGGGTTGACTGCTTACCATGGCATGTCTGGGCTGAAACAGGGATTTGCTATTCTAGGAATCACCAAAAAACTAGATTGTGAGGAGTGTTTCGAACTGTTTTGTGGCTCCCTGTTTCAAGGGAGAAGGTCACTTTTGCCTGTACCTGTGCTTTCCCTTTTGATTTGGCTGTAATGACTAAGAAAGAAGTGTCAGTGGGGACAGTGCAATTCATCTTTTCTGTACAGCTAGAATCCCAGCTATACTGCTCCCAGCCGCATGGAGGCAAAAGCAAGCAACTTCTCTTGGGTTTTACTCTTCCCCATAGTGCCTTATGTGAAATAAATATTCAGTGACCAGTTGAAATTATTTCTCTCCATGCCTGAAAACCTAGGATAAATGTTTCACCCTGGTAGTTTTCTTTTTTGCTATTGCCAACATGCATCTTTTTCACTTCACTTAGTGTCTGTTGCTTCGGTCGTTACATCATTGGTATGAACTGTGAGTGTCAACTAAAGGGCACTATGTCTCCTTGAAGCACAGTATCTTCCCTTTGTCACGTCCATTTACCTCTAACGGCCATGAAAATTTTATTCTTCCCCCAAGTCACTAAATGACCTTGTTTGGGGAATAAAAGGTTGGAGCTTAAAGCTTATTTTTTTACATGCCTGTTTTATAACTTAGGCTACCTAGTAGGTATGCATGACCCCATTTTGACTAATAAAGCATATGTTTGGTAATCCATGTTGTGTGCTGTGGAGTTAAGATTCATTGGCGTGTGTCTAATATGGTGGCATTACATATGAATGGTGAAGAAATGATAGATGGCTTTGTCAGAAATAACTAGTGCATTAGGGAATACTGCAGCATTTTTATTTTTAGAAAATGTTCATTTATGAATCTGGAAGGGAGATAAGGGCCTACTTCTGAAACTCTGTCTCAAGGCTTATCTTTCACATACCTGGCTAGACTCAAAGGGATTATTCATAAGATTAAAGATCTGCAGAATTTGCTTTATATTAATTTGAGTGGCAAACAACAAGAAAATGCAAATAGTTTTCTCCACAAAATTATCTTGGGTTTCTGAGCCTGTGCATTGCTGAACCTGTACTATGAAATGATAAATTCTTTTAAATACCAGATAATTAGATGCTGAGTGCTGTTTATTCCCTTGTGAGAGAGGCTAGCCTTCTATTGGTCATTCCTATATTGTATCGTCACAGTAACTTTGCAGTGTGATAACTTAACAGTGTCATTTTTTTTCTATTCTCTTCTAGACACTTCAAAACACTGCCCTATTTGGAAGAGAAATCTCTAACTGATAAACATAACAGGAGATTCTCCAGTGAAACTCAAGAAACTGGCCTCTGAAGAAGCTGCTCCTATCACCCTTTAAATAAAGACAACACTCTGCATCTGTTCTTTGATAGTTTGGACTATAAAGTAGTCCCAGTTTCGTAAGCTTCATCTCTAAAGCAACCCCATTCAAATGTTCAGGACTAACTAGGCTGTTTCTCAAGCCAGAAATAGTAGATCTTTGTGCATTTCTATAAATGTGTGGCAATGCAGTTTTTCAGTTGATCATTACATAATTTCAGCAGAATTTTTTGAAACATGTTAATGAGACCTGAAGACATAAAATATCTTTGGTTCATAAGAGTAATGTGGATGATATATATGTATATATCTAAATTTCACTCCTATGCTCCTTCACATATATTTTTATTCTGGTTTCTGTCTACAAAGCAAGCAAGTTTATGCTTGCCTTGTGATCAGTTTCTCTTCCTCAGTAAATGCCCTTTTAAGAAAGCAAATAAGGTCATGTTAAGCGCTTACGGAATCAAAATGTCCCTAACAATAATTTGTACAGGTTGTACTTTGTTACCTAAACTTTAATAATTGTTCAGCTTAACCTAAACTAGTTATAACAGTTCTTTAAAGATTTACAATTTCTAACTTAAAGACAAGGTCTTTTGGTTTATAGCTTTTCCTTAAAGAATATAATAAGAATTGATATAAACCAGGTTAATATCGATTGAAGATCTCACACCACCTAGTGAAATGTTTTAACTAAACTCCTTCCAAGTTGTAGTTTTCTGTAGACCAGTGTGGTTTTGTACAATGAGTTATCAGACCCTGCAGCCCCCTAAGCTGATGGATTGCTACTGCCAGACATGTAACAGCAGGTCGCTATTGAGCAGATGACTTATATTAGCCATTGGATCTGTGCTAGGGCCAACAGAGTTATCTGAAAAGATGAAAGACTTGTTCAAGAAGCAGAGATACTTGAGTTTGGTTAATGGAGTCTAACAATAAAAAGACCTAGGAGCAGGTTAAGTTTATTTTTTTTTTATAGCAAAGCTACAAGGAAGTGAGGAGGGTAAACTTTGACCATATGTGGTGTGTTGAAAGTACTTAAGGAATTTTACCTGCTTTTGGTGAAAATGGAAGAATTTGCTTGTTTGTGATCTGAAGCTTAATTTTAACAATGTTTGTGGCTTGATTATCAAAGTGGTTACTTTGGATTAATTTAGTATTTAGCTTGATGGAAGACAAGAGGATTCTCACTTAATCTGCTGGGCCATCTGATGACCAAACTTTACTGAATTTGGAACCGCTCCATCAATGTCTTATGGGCTGTTAAAATTTACATTCAGCTCAGCATTAGAAGTGGACATCTGTCTAACAGGAAAATACAGAAGCAATTGACTACTAAGAGGAAAACTTTCTACAGCCAAATTGCTTGGTAAAACAACTCAAATAGCTCTTAGGGAAAAGCCCTAAAGGATTTAACATGACTTAAGCCAATAATGTTCTACAGAAATTACTCTTACTAACCTGTAGGACTGAATCCAAAGCACTGTCCTGTCTGTTGCAGTTTTTAAATATACATGCTTAGTATTCTATAGAGAAAAAAGCATGATTTTCTTTCAAATGGCATAAGGTTGTCCAAAAAGATTCAGAAAAGTAGTCATTTTCTTGCTAACATTAATAGTGTCTTTCTGCAAGTGTATTTCCTGTTTAGGGAAAAAGAAAAAGGAAAGAAGAAAGTAAAGAAAGAAACTGCTATTTATTTAAACTACCAAGTTTTTAGGCAAAGCTAATAAAAAGACCATCTCCTGAGTCTGTCTCTTGATCCCCGTTGAAAGGCTATATTTTTAATTACTGATAATTTTATCAGAAATTAGCCATTTTTATTGAAATGTTCATTGCAAGATATTTGCATGAGGCTGTTTTCAAAAATATGAGAGTCAAAATGGTTCACCAATTTCTCAAGTAGCAGCAAAAATTGTACTGTTTCTCAATAGCACACAAGTTAACTTGGAGAAAAAACACCCTAAAAGCTAGTAAGTGTGGAAGAATTTCAGATTGTAGCGGGAAGAGAAGACTTTAGTGAGGGTAAGGAAGATGGAAACAACATCTGAGGAGCAAACTGGGACTAACTGGATAAAGCCTGGAGTGAGAACAAGGCCTATAAACTTGGTCCTATATTCTGGGTATAGGTCCTGTGACAATATCTAGTGTTTTTTTCTACAGTGAAGTGTGCCCTAGTACCAACAAACCACAGTCTCAAATGAAGCTGTATCATCTGTTACATCGTAAGTCTTGACCTCAAAAACGTAGAAATTATTTCTGTGGTTTCTTTGGGGTTTGTGTGTGTATGTGTGTTGTGTGAGTATGCGATAAATATCTAAGACAGAAAATTATTGTTGTGACAAAGGTCAAAATGAGGTTTAGGTGCTCACGGAGCATAAAATAAGTGAAAAAGATTGCTCCAATGTAAGATGCTTTTACTGGCTTTGACTTATTTTTTGTGAGCCCCTGTTCGTACAAGGAGAAGTACATAGAATATTCTGCAAATTACAAAAAGCTTCCCCTGAACCATCTCATGATACTACTTTTAAGCAGTCATATTTCCCCTGTCTTTTAGGAGAGGAAACAGATCCACAGTAAATAGAAACCTGATCATGCACATGATATTGAAGATCTCTATAGCATACGTATCTTGAGATGTCTGCCTATCTCTTCCCACGGGGTGAGAGAGAACTGTGTTCGCACAGAAACATGAAAATCAAACAAAATGTCAGTTTAAGTACATGTCATATTAACCCAATCTGGATGCCCAGCTTTTAGATTGAATATTCAATTATTTGAGAAGCTATTCTTGTTATTTATGAAAACGGTTAAGATGGGATTTTGTGGCAGAACACAAAGGGAAACCAAGTGTCCTAATTCCTAGTCCCGTGTAACTACCACAGATTCATCTTGTAGTATGAGTTATAACTGAATTATGAGAATAATTTCCATTGTTATTGTCCACTCAGAATGAACAGTCTCCTTTGTATACTCTCTTGTTAAACAATGGATTTAAACTTCATTGTCACTGTATATGAGAAAGGTCTTCTCTGCAATCATTTGTTCAGCTCTTTTCAGAGAAAGTATGAGAAAATCCTTTTATGAAAGCAAAATCTAACAAAGACGCTGGTAACAATACCAGTTCATTTCAAAGGCAAAAAGGATATTCTGTCTGTTGTACGTGCTTTGACATTATTGCTGTGCTGTATGCTGTATATGTGCTTGATTGCATTTCACATTCTCTGAGATTTGTTTTTTGGTAACATTATATAGCATTGAAATCAAAGGACCAAAACACAAGTGATAGCCAACTATGGAATCCTGAGACCTCTTTTATAGTATGAATTTAAGGTCTCATTTAGACTTTGCTAGATCATATATATAAATCATTGCTGTGAATAGGAGTCTCGTTGGTCTACCTTGCATACCATGGCGATGGAAGCAAGTGCAATGTGTGCACAAAAGTAATCTTATATGCCATTTGTGGTTCATTTTTGTGCCAGGCTTCTGAACACTGGCTTGTATGGAAATATTTAGCCTTGTAGAATAAGGGCTTGAAAGCTCACTGATTTCTCTTTAGTCAGTCTTCAAGAGAGCAATGTGAATGTTTGATTTGGCTGATGTCACTGGCTGAGGGCCTATCTACACATCAAAGTTCTTTGTGTACTTCCATTAAGCAGATGGCACATATCTCTTATCTTTATGTGATAGGAGAGGGGACAGAAGGTTTATATTCTTTGACACAAAGGCAATAAAGCCAAATGTCAAAAGAAGGAGTGAACAAGGGGAGAACATGAAATAAAATGACAAAATGTATCTGTCTCTTGACCAGAAAGAGGTGATGAGATTAAATAAGCATAATGAGCTGAAGGGGTGGGAAGACAAAGATTAGGCCTGGTAGCAGAGGTAGCTAGAAGACTGAGGATTTCTTTAGAAATGAGATAATTAACCTTAAGGCCACTCTTTGTGACATGAGGTCCCTTTCAAACGTAAGGCTGCTGTTCTAGTGACTTTGCAGACACTGATATTGTTCCCAAGTACTTATAAACTAAGACAGCACCTGTCAGGAGAGAAAGAGAGATACTGTGTAGATATCTAACATATCAAACCATGTGTTAAAAAGAACAAATCATCAGGAACAGCAACAGTAAATGGAAGGTAATCCCTTAACCTAGCCCAGAAAGAAATTGGTTGACTTTGCATGACCTTTGCTATAGAGTTAGTGTTTGATGGGTCTTTAAGAAGGAAAAGGCAGGAAAGCCACGAAAGAATGAAGTCACAGAGCTTTGTTTGAGCATCTGATCAATGAATGGATAAGATAGATATGACCAGTGAAGATTACAGTCCCTCTCCAGAGGTGGCGACTGACCAATTAAAAAAAAAACCAAAACAAAGTAGATGAATGCAGATAAGAATTTAAAGTTCCAAGTATCCTCGAACTGGAATGGAATGCCCTGAAAGAAGAACTGAGCATTCCTTCACCAGGCATCTTTCCCTTCCTGGCTGGTCATTTCTATCCTTGCGCTTTCTGAAAAAATTCTTGACACCAAATGCAAGGTAGCAACCTACAGGAATGACTGCTTGTTCCTCAATGTAACCTGCTGGTATCAGAAATGAGCAGATGTAAGGGTGAGGTGGGGGGAGAAGGATAAAGTCTGCAACAATACAGCTCTGAAGTCTTCTCTGTTGAGAAAAAATCACAAGTCTCTCTCATTCATTTTTCCTGCACCCCTAGGTCACATAACAAGTTGCCTGTGCATGTTTCATGGTGCTACTGATTGAAGGGGACACAATGTTTATGGCTGACCAGAAAGGCAAACCCCTTTTACTCCATTATGTCCTAAGACAGGTTCTTGTAGCTCTCCAGCTATTTTCTGATGTGGCTAATGGATCTGCCTCTCTCTTCTTATTTTTAATGAAGTAGGTAGCAGTTGCCTTTGTCAGTCAAGCCATGTCGCTGTAACAGAAGAAGAAAATATTCCTGACCCATTAACCATGGGTTTTTTGTGGGACTGTGTATTGGGTCTGGCTGGGATGGAATTAACTTCCCCCACAGCAGCCCTCATAGTGCTGTGCCTTGTATTTGTAACTAGAATGGTGTTGATAACACAACAGTGTTTTGGCTACTGCTGAGCAGTACTCGCGCAGCATCAAGGCTGTCTCTCCAACCCTCCCCAAGCCAAGGTTAACCCACCACAGACTGAGAATGGAAAAACTCATCTCAGGCAATATGGCAGTACAAACATCTAGGATGATTTATCAACAACATCTGTTGATAAATACAGTTACTAATATTTTTCAGCAGTTGTGTTTGCTTGTGGAGAAATATTGGAGCAATTTTACCTCATATGAAGTGTTAATGAGGGACAGTACTGCCCACCAGCATTTCAGTCCCAGCAGATGGGGATCATCTTTTATTTGTGCATGAAACTGTGAATTTATTTTTCCTTTTATTGCTTTTTTTAGTCCTTGTTGAACTATTCTTGGTTGTTCTCTAATATATTGTAGAGAGGGGAAGGACCACCAGTGTGCTCTAACGTTGTCCAGGCTGTATTTTGCATATGTTTTCCTATCTAGGTATGCTTTTTAGAGCTGCCTAACAGCCTGATATCTATGGTAACTCATCAGTGAAATAAAATTTCAGAAAGATTTGTATTTTGCAGCAGAGTGCATCTAAAGCAACAAATATATTCAGTTTTGAGTTTATATGTATTTTTAAATTGGTCTAGAGATTTTTATTTTTTTTTAGACCTGGTGAACAGCATATAAATAAACTAATAAACTACTGACAGATCTCAAAAAAATAGCACTGCTAGTTAGGACTGTTTCAGCTGTAATGTTTTTAGTAAAAAACTTTGCAATCTGAGGAGAAATTGCACTGACTAAGCTACATGAACTTAACCCAAATAAATCAGAACCTATTTCATCATACTATAATTTCACATTTAAATGTTTTCAGCTTACACAATGCACAGAAAAGATTGTGACATCTAAAGGATGCAAAAAGATGTGGTGTTAATTGCCATCTTCCTGCCCTGAAAAATCTCATTTAAGCAACATGAATGCTACAGGTTCCTGAAATTAAAAAAACTGGACTTTAATTCAGATATAATACAGATATTTAGGAGAGAGGGAAATACAAACCATGTTTGCTGTTCAAAATGAATCTGTTTAAGCCATAATGAATATCTTTTCTAGTATCAATTTTTGATTGAACAGCAGACAATGACTCAAAATCCTTCCTACAAGATTCCTAGGGGTTTCATGATATAAAAATTAACAAGTTACCAAAAGGATAAAATGCTTGCTCAAGTATCCTTCAAAGGATAAAATATAAGTTCCTTGTAAATGTCTTTGTGAGGGAATGAAGAGCCTTGCTCTTCATGATACAGGAGGAGGTCATTCCCAGGTCTACATGTTCTGTCCCTGGGGAAATGGAAAGATGCCAAGATGTTTGTCTTCTGGGATCTCTGGGTGATACACAGACAGTAAGGCAACCTTTTTTTTATTAAAAATCTTGGTTCTTGTGCCCTTTCTGTGAAAAGGGTAACGCTGAGTCAGAGATGAGAATTGGAGAATCCCATACCCTCTGCCTTTGTGTCTGATTAGACGCTGACATTTATTCTGCTTGAAACTGGTTCAAGCATGCCAACAGCCAAATTAATTCTTTCATGCTTTATAGAAAGCCTCTCATCTCATTTGTACTACTGTATGCACTGGAAATACACTGGTGTCTCAGAGGTTAAAATGTTTTTAATTAATCTGATCACTATTGCTGCCTGTAACTTACATAAATTACCAAATGTCAGCTTGCATGGCTTCTGTGAGACTGCATCTCAGCAAAGGAATGAAAGGTGGGTAATTTAATAATGGGTTGCACAATATAGGATAGACAGTGAACTCAAATACATAGACTATTACTTTGATAAGGTACTGCGAGTTTACACGCAATTAGTCTTCTGTAACACTAAAGCGATGCACAGGATTTAAATTTCCTAAACCATGTAAAATGGCTTTAGTGTAAGACCTTACCTCCCTGGGTATGTTTTCCTTAAACTTTTGTTTTGTTTGCATATACCTATACTAGCATCAAAATCAATGCAAGCACTCATTTGTCTAATGTGTGGCTACTGCACTGTTAATCCAGTGAGAAAATGCAGCCAGGAAACCCACAACTGAGAAATCTAATGCCTCCAGTCCCTTCCTATATCACAAGTAAGAAATGACCTGACGTTCTCTGAAATGTGCTTGGAATGGTTGCTTTCATATTACAGGGATTTAACATCCAAAAATCTAATCTGCTTGTTTAAATTATTTATTTATTTTTAACCACCTGTCATGTTTGAAACAACGAGCACTTTTCTTTGGAAAAACGTAAATCAGAGTGAAGTCATTTAACCATACAAATATGTAACAATATTGGTGTGGGCTGAACAAGTTGCATTACTTCAGTGTTAGAAGGATGAATATAGAAATATTTACATGCATACATCCCAGGTGCCAGTGGTCCTGAAGAAGATAAATCAGCCTGGGGAGCAGCTCTGCATGAAGATGAAGGAGTTCATGTTGGGCTTCTCAGAGGTTTGAAGTAAGGGTATGATTCACTGGCCTCCTAAATGAGACTGTGGAGCTGGGCTGGGGTGCTTACAGTGCCAGACGTTTATGAAAAAGTCAAGGCTGCCACATGTGGCTGTCCTTGTAGAGAGGAGGGGCTGGTCTTTCTGCTTGACAGCAACTTTCCCCTTGCATGTTTCAGGTGAGCCACAGAATTTTTCTGTAGAAAGAAAAGAAGAGGGAGAGAGAGACTTCACACAGACTGGTAAGTTAGAGGCTACTCCATATTCTATTACTATGAACACTGTAAGTTGTTTGGATAGTTCCTACATTATAATACTGTTATTCTAATATATAATAATTTCCCTATTAAATAAGATTATTGTATTCTATGGTATTATTTCAGCTTAAATACAACTGAAAATCATTTTCTTTATTCAGTCCTTTTGCCTTTCAACTTAGTTTCCAGTCGCACAGTTAAACATCATGGAGAAAACACATGTAAACTGCGATTTGTAGAGGCTGATAATATCAGAATGTAAATAGAAAGCTTAAGAGATTTGTAGCCACGTCCTAACAAAAGGTAAAACTTCTACAAAACTGTTCTTGAAGTCACCTTCTACAGCCTTGCTTTATGTTACCTTGAACCATAAAAAATGATGAGCACTTGTCAAGAGAGGCAGGAGCAGGAAGCACTATACCTCCAGCAGTATCACTCTTATCATGTACTTGTCTTGGGTGTTAGACAGGAACAGTAATAGAAAATCAAAAACATCCCCCAAGAAAACACCCCTAATTAGCTGTGTTATAATTCTACAGGATAACATTTTATTCCATGATTACCCAGGTTTTCCGCATATTAGTGTGGTTAAAATAGACCTGTGGCTAGTAATTTTTTGTGATTAGAAAGAGAATAACTAGTTCTGCCCAACAACTTTTAGTCCAGCCCAGGAGGAGCACTTTTGGGCATACCCCAAGATATTGGTCACCTTTACTCTGGATCTGGTCTCACATAAGAGCATAGTGCAGCTCCCTTCTGCATCCAGGCTTCCTTCCTACAGATACCAGGGCACAGAGGAGATGGGGCAGTACATGCCGTAGTCTACCTCCAGTATGTAGGCAATGTGAGCATCTGAACTTGGCCATTGAAAAGAGTTCCCAAGCCCCACCTTTTGGATGTAACTTTAATATTTTGCTGTCAAGCTCAAATTTTGCACTTGAACCCAAAGCAACGTCTTTGTGTGCATCCAGAGCCCAAAGACAATGCTTTCATCATAAAACTGAATTATTTCAAACTGAGTGAGCGTGCCCTGTTCACCTTTTCTTTACTGTCTCATTTCCTGTGGCCCCAGAAATGAGTTTCCAACCCCCCACTGATGTCTGTTGGTAAGAAATAAAGTATGAGCAACATGAAAAAATCATGAGGTCCATTTTAAATCAGCATCTCTGAACTTTGCTAATCACAAAGTGTAGGATCTATCGCCCTGCAGATTTATAGGCTGTGTTAGGATTTTGCTGATAAGGGTCACAAAAGGTTTAAAATGGTATGATTGTTTTTTGTTGATATACACAATACAGTCTCATTTCAGAAGTCTCAAAAGTTTTGTAAAGCACCTGTTTACCTGCCATGCAGTTAGCATTAAGTGAAGAGAAGGCCCGAATAAGAATCGAGCTGTCTGTTCCTATTATACTGAGACCACAACTCACAGGGTCGGATTTCTTCATCCTTATATCAGTTTTATAGCAACAAAACTCCACTGATTTTTATTGGTTACCCGCACATGAAAGTAATGAGATGTAGCTCTGTAGAGTATTTTGTAAGGCAAGGTCTTGGCTCTCCTCTAACTTAGATGCACACTGCTCAAACAGAAACAATCTGAAGTCAGTATAAAAACAGCAAAACATTCACTTTTCCACACAGCCTGAAAGCTAATCACAACGAGCTGAGGTGAAAGCCAGAGGTGGCTCTTTGGAAGCCATCCTTTAGAGGCATAAATCTTCCCTCAGTGTTTTATTTTGTTCACTTTTTTTGAAATGTAAAATGCTATTTTAAAGTGTTTTAAGGAAAAGAAAAAACCTATAACTCCTACTTAGCTCTGAGCAGATTTTGAAATTGAACAGAAGAAACAAGAATCTAGATATTCACTTAATATTAAAAAGTTTATTCTTTGTTCCCTTGCTGGTGAAAAATTCGTGATGTCTAATGTCCAGCAATTAATCCTTCTACAAAAAATAAAATTGATTTACGTGTATCTCTGGTTGTTCTGAAGTGTCTAAAGGGGTCATTTCAAAGTTTAAAAAAACCTGAAGGTGAAAACAGGAAGTGAAGTCTTCCAATGTGATTCAGAAGAAGTGCTAAAAAAACTCAGGTGAATCAAACTCTTCTGAAATCAATGCGCTTGTCCTTATGGGCAGAGTCAACACAACCATACAACAGAAAACCAACCATTTAATATCTCTGTCTGGAATAAAGAAACTCTGCTTTGGTTAGCCTTAACCTTGGGGAGATTTCAGTTCAGATCTGCTTTAACTCGAAAGGCTTGAATTGGAAAGGCCAGATAGCTGTTTGACAGAGTGATAGCAGGGTGGAACCTGACATTTTCCCAGCCCCGTGGCATTCAAGTTGCAGCACCTTGTCATTCAAATCTCCTGACATTCAGACAACTCCTGCTTTATTATTTATTTCTTTGAGAGTTGATTAAAGTTTGAACAGTGAGGTGCAGGAGGATGCCGCATGACTTTTCACCTTACCTCTTGGTGAATTCTGCTTCTGATCTCCAATTGTCAGAAACTGTATAGCCAACCACAATCCAGATGTAATGAGAGGTGATTTTCTAAATATTGCTCCAACCCCAAATTTTGGCACAAGAAAACACTGACTACTTAAATATTTATAAGACAGCCAGAATAAATGTGAAGTAAAGGAACAAGTAGATTTTTTAACTACTTTCTGCTCTTGGGGGGAAAAATGCTATTGAAAACAACACCCTTGCTAGCTGTAGTCTTTTGTTTCAGAAAAGCTTCAGTATCTAGGCAGTATAGCTTATGGTTTTGAGGCTGTGGGAAGGGACTACTGATATCTATCCTTTAAATATGAGCTATCTCAAAATATTAAAAAATACAAAAGAGAAAGCCCTAAAATCAAGAGTGCTATGGTATTTTGAGGATCAGCCCATAGCACTAAACCGTGGTGTCACTTATGCTGAGGTAATGCTACAAAGACAGCTGTTGTACTGTGATTTAAATGTAAAACTGTCAGCTGTAGCTACTACATAAGTGTATCAGATATTGCAGGGTAGATGAGAAAGGTACATTTAATTTTTAATAGCATTATCAGCCTGCCGTGTTGTGTATTTAGCCAAACTACAGTGACAGTGTTCCGTCAAACTGTGTGCAGCCTAGTAGCACCTAGTACAATTCATAGTAGGTTTGTGTTATCTTTCACATGGTAGCAAGTTTCCTGTAGACCTTGTTCATCTTTTGCTTCTTATTTTTATGAGCAGTCGCTGGAGACGCAGACGTGTGGCTTAGGTTGTAGCATCATAGATGGCCAGGTGACACCAATTTGAATTCATATTTCTGCAGGCTGAGTCAATTCATTTTAAGTGTTTTTCTCAGTCACCAGCCAAAGTTCAGACTGTGAAGGATGATTAATCCACAAACAAGACAGAAGTGAAGCTGATGACACCAGGGAAGTATGTAAAGAAAGGTATTTTTGTCCCATTGTTTTAATGATTTCTTTGTCCTCAGAGCCCTCAAAGTCCTCAAAGCCATCTTCAATGTGCCTCATATAGAGCTAGAGCTTAAAGTGGCAAAGTAAGTTGTTCTTTGCTTTGTTGAAATTTGGTTTTGTCATAAAATGATAAAAATGCAAGGTTTTCGCTTTTCAGGATAGTTTGACAATGAACTAGACCTTTTTGACTTGGGATTTAGAATACTGCAATGCACTTTGAAGAGGGCAACACTTAAAGAGAAGTCAAAAGCTGCATCTACAAAACATTCAGCTGGTGGCTGTTCATCTGCCAGGTGGGATGAGTGAGAGGGAATGAATTACACAACACTCCAATATTTGCACTGGCTTCCTCTTCTTTTCTGGGTACAATTCAAAGGATTGCATTTTATCTAGCCCTACAGAGGATTAAAGGAGGATTAAGAGGATGAACAAGTCAGTTGATGGAAGTTTGCCATTGATTTCAACAAGGACAGGATTTCACCTCCAGTGACTGCCCTCTGTAATCAGAAAAATGTGCCTCCTCTTGGGCCTGTTACAAAGGAGAGGATCGAGAGGATTAAATTTTTGCGGTTAAGCAATCAAATGTCTAGAAGTACCAAACTCAACAGCAGATATGAAACCATTCCTCCCCTCTTTTATGGATGTGAATAGCAGAGAAGCCTCTGACTATGTAACTGTGCACAGGCTGGCTTGATATGCAAGGGGGAGAGGACCGGTGGGACCCACGAGCCTGGGAAGAAGGGAGCAATGACCCTTGCAGCGAGCGCCTTCATTCCAGAGAGGAAACCCCAGCCCAAGTTAGTGTTTGAGTAGGAGTCCTCGGGCTATAACAAGGGCAACTGACAGCAGATGAAATAGCCTACCTGATAAAATTGTGGGAAGGAGCTGTAACAGAGAAGTACAAGAGAGATCAGAGTTATTACTAGCAATCTAAACAGCTAAAATACTCCTTTGCTTGTAGGACAGGGCCTGCTCACCTCTTGGCAGCTGCTCAACACAAAGGTTTGTCATCCCAGAGGCAGAGGGGCCAGAGCAACCTCCTTCTACACCTGCTGACGAGCAAGAGAGCTGTTCTCATGTAGAGTGAAGACATGGCTGCCAGGAGAACTTCATGGATGGACCCAACTCATCCTGCTGAAGGGTAGCTTTGTCTTCTTCCTTTTTTTTTTTATTCCCTGTGGTGAGGTGTCTCTCTAAGGTGGCGCCAAAAAACATAGCTTCTGACAGTTCAGCCAATGTTTTGTCCTAACTACCCTTATCCTTCGAAATAAGATAGTGTTTTACCTGATGTGTTTTGTTGCATTTCAGTAACAGAACAGCCATGTCTTAGATTATAGTGTTACCTGATATCCCAATTTTATCATGTAACTTTATCAAATGAAATTTGATTTTTTAAAGCTTATCACAGAAACAGAACAAGATCAGTTAAAATAAGGTGGGTTGAAATGGGATGACAGATGCTTCTGGTCAGTTTTTAAATTTAACTATTTTAGATTTGTAGCCTAAAGAGACTGTTTTTTCAGACCTACAGAGATTTTTCTTTTTGATGTCTCCAAAAAGAGGGCATACAGTTCTGTTTATAGAGAGCATATGAAATCCTGGTTATACAGAAGTTGGTGACAAAACTTCAAAAGAGACAGGTTGTACCTTGACTTAATTAGATGGACTGGCACTATTTAACCTGTAGAGTAGAGCCTTTTTTATCTGATTGGGATAGTAGTATTATTAGCTTTTTATTTGGCTTTAGTTTTGTTGTGAAATGTTCACTTTCTGCTTGATTTGTGTGATACTAGTGTTGTGAGGAAAAATCCCTATTGTCAGGGAGAACTAAGTTATTTCTTTAGCAAGATAGCAGGGAGAAAACCTCGTTCATTCATTTATGCCTTCTAAAGGAGCACTAGTCTAATTTTTATTCACTACATAACCAAAAAACAATACCTTACTTGAATATATTGATGGGTTAACTTTCTTTATTTCTATAGTAATAAATGAAAACCTAATTTTTACGTCCATTATTGGAAATGAAGGTAGATGTACTTTCCAATTCGTAACAATGTCTTAATGCTTTGTCGCAGTTTTCTCTCCTTGATTATGTATGAACATTTTCTTTTAGTACAAAGCATTAATTAATTAATTAGAAAAGTATTATTATTCCATTGAAGACAAATAAATTTGGCTTTAAAAAAACTTTGTCATCATAGCATTTAAGCTTGTCCAGATACATGGTGTGTGACTTAACTTCTCACATGTATTTCTAACTCATTTTCTGTAAACGGATTCAAAATTTTAGTGTTTCTCCAGTCCCATGATTCTTAAATGTAATTGTATTTATTTGTAAATCTAAGATTAATCCCTTTGTCTAATTGTGACATTCTTCGTTTGATTCATCATATTTAAAATAAATAAAGATGATTACTAAGGCAAGTTATTGCTGCAGGTCTTGCAGCCTGTGCCTGAGGTGCCTGTTTCAACAAACTTTGTTTGACACAGATTTTTTGGAAATTGCTCTGATGATTTTTCATAATTTTTTCAAGTGCTGATCAAGGGTTACATTAAATAAAAAATCGAGCTAGTTAAAGATAAAGAAGGATTTCCAAAAATATGGCAATGAGAGAGATAGGCATACACCCTTCATAACACTTTTAGGAATTACAGAGGGAACCTCTGTATAGCTATATGTATAGCTATCTGTATGCATTTGAAAATCTAGCCTGCACACTAAGCCAGCAAGCTCTCACATCCCAAAGTCTCTTTCTGAAAATGAGACTAGGTCCAGATCCACAAAGGCATTTTCTCCTGACCTCAATGGAAAAAAACCCACAGGTAACGTATGTGGTAAAGGTTAGTCAAGGTGCATTGGTTTTGCTAGGAGAACTTGATTGAACTTTTGGCAGTGAAGTATCTCAATATCTCTGTGGGGCTGGACCTTACAGATTTTATGCACAAGTGGTTCTGGGGACATTTTTAAATTATGCTAACACCTAGAGCCAAAAACGTGAAGTTTCTGTAGTTTTCTCAGTCACACTTAGGTACATAAGCTTTCATGAAATAGGATGAAGGCATCTACACAACCCTGTGATCTTCACATGGTCTTCTAACATTACCTTGAATCTGCTGTGCAAAATTAATCAGCTTCTTTATTTTTTCAAATTAGCACTGGAGGAATTTGACCTCACTTTCATGAGGGAACAGAAAGCCTGTCTGTGCTTTAAGACCCTAAAGCTCAGTAACTTTCACTTTGTCTTTGATTATATTTTTATAAAGGAAATTAACTTGTGTGAGTGACGAAGGGGGAAAAGCACCCTGGAAAAATTCAGACATTATATTAGTAATGTAAAGACAACTTTTTTCTGCCACTGGAAAGTGCAGGAGGCAAGAGAAGGGATGAGAGTATGAAGGAAACAGCTATATCTGTTTCATAAGGACTTTTCCTCTAAACACCATGAGAGTTATGTGAATGGAGTGATAATAGAAACAGGCCTTCAGCACGTAATTCTTTGTCTTGTTCATTGAGGTCAGGACAAAATAGCCAGCAAACTGCATGGCAAATATGTTAAAAACCCCAACAAAATCACATTAGACAAATGCATTACAGGGAAGGAAGTGATTTGAGTTGTACACTATCAGGCAATACTGTGGAAAAAAATGCTATCATACTTCTCATCCAGTCACATAATGGACTGCTACTGGCAATGCCGACAAGTAATGCTGGAGTCTTTACAAAAATCCTTCTTGTACCTTCCTGGATCTTGCTCACATCCACAATTAGTTGCATGCTAAGACAAGTCTGAGAGTTCTGCCATGCCTCTGTGAAAATGTCAAAGTCACAGCTCCATATATTCTTTAAATAAATGAACGGGCTACAGTAAAACATGAAAATAACTCCATCTGGATACTCTTAATAAAATAAATCATATGAGCTCTGTTTTTTTTTTTTTGGAGTGTGATGTCATCAGAACCCTTCAATAGAACTATTTTGCTGTAGCTCATCTATTATTCTATACATTAACAGAGAAACAGCTGTCATTCTGATGAATATCCTGAAGGTATTCAAAATAATGGCATGTGAAAGTATAGCCAAAAATACTTGGCATCAGCCGCAACTCATTACTGGAGTTCAGCATCCTGATCAACGTTTAATTAATTATGATCAATTTTAAGTGACCGTTTATCATCTGACATTGGCTGGCATGCTAAGTCTTTGACAGAATAGCAAAACAGGCCTCATGCCAATTGTTGCCAAAGTCTGTCTTTGACTGAAGACACTTCTACCCCATGAATCCACTGCAGCATTCAAAATATAGCAAACTGTGAGAAGCACTCTGGCCCCCATCCAAAGGATTGTTCTAACTCTTGTTGCTCTACTGAAGTGCAAAATGGAAATGTTAGAAACTATTTTACTGATAATCAACTTGTTCATATGATAGAAATAATTCAAATTTGGGAGGCAATGAGATTAGTTTCCCCACTAAAAATAGATCATTTATATCCAGCCAATATTCTATTAACTTTATTGAGGTATTCTCTTCTCAGTTTGAATTTCTCTTCTGTCATTCCTTTCGTATTCACACCTTCGTTAATCATGTCTGCAACACCAAAATTCTGTTTGATTTTAACACCTTAGTGTGGTTTGTTTCATGACAGATAGGTGGATTCCACAGCCCATTGCTGACGTTGAAATAGTTAGGCTTTTAATAAAAATGGTGGCTCACCTCTTTGCACAAGTCTTTTGAAATACTCAAATACAGGAATTTGGACTTGGAACAAATACTTGCGAACAAGTTCAGCACTTGTTTTCATCCAGGTGTGTGTCTATAGCCTATAATACTAGATTAAGGCTAGACAGACTCCACAATATAGACATAATGATTCAAAGGCTCTTGCACAAGCTCTTGACATAGTAGTGATTTTTATTCATATTGTGTGTTTAAATATCATAAAACTTTTTAATGAGTAAGTTTAGAGTTGTGCTGGTTTTGTCTGGGGTACAGTTACCTTTCTTCACAGTAGCTAGTATGGGGCTGTGTTTTGGATTTGTGCTGGAAACAGTGTTGATAAAGCAGGGATGTTTTAGTTACTGCTGAGCAGTGCTTACACAGAGTCAAGGCCTTTTCTGCTCCTCACACCACCCCACCAGCGAGTAGGCTGGGGGTGCACAAAGAGTTGGGAGGGGACACAGCTGGGACAGCTGACCCAACTAACCACAGGGATATTCCATACCATATGATGTCATGCTCAGCATATAAAGCGGGGGGAAGAAGAAGGAAGGGGGGGACATTCGGAGTGATGGCATTTGTCTTCCCAAGTAACCGTTATGCATGATGGAGCCCTGCTTTCCTGGAGATGGCTGAACACCTGCCTGCCGATGGGAAGTAGTGAATGAATTCCTTGTTTTGCTTTGCTTGCCTGCGTGGCTTTTCCTTTACCTATTAAACTGTCTTTATCTCAACCCACGAGTTTTCTCTCTTTTACTCTTCCGACTCTCTCCCTTATCTCACCTGTGGGGAGTGAGCGAGCGGCTGTGTGGTGCTTAGTTGCCGGCTGGGACTAAACCACAACAAGAGTTTATAACTTTACTGGAAAAACCTAAGAGAGCCAAAGTCAGAGTGTAGTTAACTTGATACTATTGCAGCAAGTCTCTGTCGTGGTTTAAGCCCAGCCGGACTAATCACCACACAGCTGCTCACTCACTCCCCTTCCTCAGCTGGACAGGAGAGAGAAAATATGAGGAAAAGGCTCGTAGGTCGAGATAAGGACATAGGGAGATCACTCACCAACGACCATCATGGGCAAAATAGACTTGACTTGGGGAAATTAGTTTAATTTATTACCAATCAAAATCAGAGTAGGATAATGAGAAGTAAAACCAAATCTTAAAAAAACAACGCCTTCCCCCCACCCCTCCCTTCTTCCCGGGCTCAACTTCACTCCCGATTTTCTACCTCTCCCTCCGAGCGGCGTAGGGGGACGGGGAATGGGGGTTGTGGTCAGTTCATCACACGTTGTTTCTGCCGCTCCTTCCTCCTCACAGTCTTCCCCTGCTCCAGCGTGGGGTCCCTCCCACAGGAGACAGTTCTCCACGAACTTCTCCAACATGGGTTCTTCCCACGGGCTGCAGTTCTTCACGAACTGCTCCAGCATGGGTCCGTTCCACGGGGTGCAGTCCTTCAGGAACAGACTGCTCCAGCGTGGGTCCCCCGTGGGATCGCAAGTCGTGCCAGCAAACCTGCTCCAGCGTGGACTCCTCTCTCCACGGCTCCACAGGTCCTGCCAGGAGCCTGCTCCAGCATGGTCTTCCCACAGGATCACAGCCTCCTTCAGGCATCCACCTGCTCCAGCGTGGGGTCCTCCATGGGCTGCAGGTGGATATCTGCTCCACCGTGGACCTCCATGGGCTGCAGCGGGACAGCCTGCCTCACCGTGGTCTTCCCCACGGGCTGCAGGGGAATCTCTGCTCCGGTGCCTGGAGCCTCTCCTCCCCCTCATTCTTCACTGACCTTGGTGTCTGCAGAGTTGTTTCTCTCACATATTCTCACTCCTCTCTTCTCCGGCTGCCACTTCCCGGTTTTTTCCCCCTTCTTAAATATGTTATCACAGAGGCGCTACCACTGTTGCTGATTAGCTCAGCCTTAGCCAGTGGCAGATCCGTCTTGAAGTCAGCTGGCATTGGCTCTATCAGACATAGGGGAAGCTTCTAGCAGCTTCTCGCAGAAGCCACCCCTGTAGCCCCCCCTGCTACCAAAGCGCTGCCACGCAAACCCAATACAGTCTCTCAAACTTGAAAATTGATGATGGCAATGATTTCTATAGCAGTATTTATGGTTACGAACAATCTAAGTCCTATCTAAATTCCAGTGTATTCACACTGTGCATACTCTCCTTGAATCCTAAAAGAGCCTTTTTCTAATGCAATATCTGAAGCTCATTCTTCATTGGTTCCGATGGAACTAATCCAAAAGGAGTTTAATTTACGTATTTCCTTAACAATATTGCCAACAAAACCACAACCTTCCTACAAGGAAGTCTACAAAAACTTAAAATGTGCAAGAGAGCAGACTGATGTATACTGCAAAGAACTGACTTATATGTATATTTATTTGCACAGCTCTTAAGAAAGTAGGAAACATCATTCAAGATGAGACAGTCTAGCCAAAAAAAGCCTGCCTGAGTGGCCAGCAAAAGAGATGAAAAACAGTGATAATTCCTCTGATTCCCTGCTGCCAGTAAGACGCACTTTAAGAACATACTTTTTTTATAAGAGACCTCAACGGTTTCTTCTTTCTTGACTTTGTCTTACTGCCATTTAAACTCACCTAAATGTTTGGAATCCACAATACCTTTTGGCAATGAGTTTCCATGAAACAATTAAACATAGTAGAAAAAAATACTCCTTTTCTTCATTTGTAACCTGCTGCTTCATCACTTTATGTGACCCACTCTTCTTCCTGCATTGTGTGGGCAGTGATTAATACTTAACTTCTCTTCAACTTCTTTATGCTATTTGTAATTTTATAGCCCTTTATTCTTCTTTTCCCTTAATCGTTCTTTTTCAGGCAGACCTTTAGAGGCATATTTGCTATTGCAAAATGAAGGAGCATCTCCCTTAGCTCGAATGGTTTTGTTTGGATGCAATAGAACAGTGTGGAAACAGATCACTATGTGCAGGTTAGTAGTAGAAGAGAGAATTTCTTAATGCTGGACCTTATTTTTTTGTCCTATGAGCCATCAACGATAAGCTGTGTCTTTGTAACGTACTATTGGATTTGACATTGTATAACCATTACTGCCATCTACTGCGCTGTGAAGTTCTTTCTCATTAAGGGCATACATCACTGTGTCAACCTGAGGAGGCTGCCATAGATTTGTTAAAATATCCATTACAGCTTATTACATGGAAAAGCATGTAAGCCATAATGTTTTATTCAGCAAAATTATCTCACAGGTACCTGGGGTTTGGACAAGGTGCTTAAAGAGGAAGATTTGCTTGCTGACAAATATTCTCCCTTTTTTTGTGTGTATTAAATTAATGGGAACCATATGGTGAAGTACAGAAAAAACCCTGTGTTATTATCCCTTGTTAACTACAGCCACCTGTTATAATGGCCAGACTAATAGCAGGCCTGTTGGTGGCTGCTATTAACATATTCAGAGCCATTCTCAGCTTTTTTCGGGAGTCGTATGGAATTCACTGTCCTCAAAACTGAAAATCCTGTGGTTAGTTGTTTTACACATCCTGAAGGCCAATATGGGGCAGCCAAACTTAACCTTTCCTACTTAAAAATCTGCTTGCTTTAGTTTTCAATAACCTTATGATAAAGTACAGTCTGTCTTTTTGTTTATATGCTACTCAGCTTAGGAGGCTCAAGCCCACTAAGTCTCAAGTTCTGACATGAATGTGTCATTGTGGTGGGTTTTTTTCACTACCATCATATTTCACCTTCTTCTCATTCTCTGTGCGCCATTCGCTGTGATCATGCCTTAGCTCATTTGATTTTCTAATTTCAGTTGTTTGCCAACATGCCTAAAAGCAGTACAAATAGATCTATTGGTAAATTAATAATTGGGACCTATTGAAAATGTGAACTCATCCTTTATAACCACAGCTGTTCCATCAGTCTTCTTCTTGTGATAAATATGCTGCAAAATAATTCTGTGTAAGTTTCATGTGCTAGTTAACCATTATTGTTAATGTAATGCCCTCTGCCATATGTATTTGAAACAGTAATTGTGCTTCCCTGTCAGATTTTAAAGTCACAGAGTAAATCTGTGAATGAAAAGGGTAAAACCAACTCACAACATCTTTTTATCTGCTTGGTTGCCTCTGCTCCTTAAAGATCCACCAAAATGTATTTTGAAAGAAAAGCAACAAGCTAAGAATTGTTAAAACTAGCAGGGTCAAGACTGTGGCCAGATTATAGCCTTACCAGTCATTAAATTGCTACCCATACCCTACACCCAGTGAGCAGTGGCAGTCATTGCCAGTATTGGAAAAAGAACATTTTAGTCGCTATACTGGATCCAGCTGAAGAGTGGAGGAAGAGGTTGAAAACATCCTGAGTGTTTTGAGGAGAAGATGTTAGCTCTGTAGATTGCATGGCAAAAAGTATTCTTAGGACTCAAGCCAGGAAAATACTCTCTTTCATAAAGAATATAATGAGATCGAAAGGTACTTACCCTAAGAATTTGCTGCTGCGCTTCTGGAGATGAAGAATATGCCACCTTTGAACTGACCCAGTGTAGCTGTTCTTATGAGTCCTGCCTGATGCTCTGGTCTTCAAGAGCAGTTTCCCATACATTTAATGATTGGTATTGAGGTTAGCCCATTAGTTTCTTAACAGTTTATTTCAAGATACTGCTCTCACAGATTATTTGGTTTACTGAAGTTTGACAATTCTTTAGAAGATTTTAGGGAAAGGAGCATTCTTCCTATTCAAAGTACATCAGAGTATAAGCCTGCACCTAATGACCTATCAGTTCAACATCGGGAGCTCAGGATATGGTGCCACTTAAACAAACATCATGTATAATAAATATTGGTCACAAATATTTCTTAAATTTGATTTTTTTAAATGCTGGCAGAGCAGAGAAGCATGAGCTGGAAGAGTGGGGCTAGCAATTCTGCATAGGTGCCCAGCAGCCCTGAGTGAATTGGTCAGCTCAGGTTTGGAAGCCCCATAACTTCATTTAGATCAAACTGTACCTCAGTAGGTAAACCTGTATAAGAACACACAGGGGAGGAAGAGAATTTCTACTGGCAGTCACAGCTCCCTGAACTATTTATCCATTTTACATTGACTGTAAGAAAAAGCAGAGAGAGATTTAGGGACAAAGACAAGAATCTAGGTTTTCTATCTCCAGTCATCTCTTTTCACTTTGAAACTTGAGTGACTTTCTGCCTCATAACTTCTGCTGGCTGAGGGGATCATATTTTCAGCGAGACACATGGTGAGGTAATTTTCTGGGTAAATAGCAGCTTAAACCCTGGAGTTAAGGTTTTTTGGTTTGTTTTTTTTGTGAACATGAATAGGTTTTAGACAGAATTACAGATAGATATTTAACTGTGTTGGAGATAATTTTGTTCAAATTTTCAACATTAATTATTGGCTGCCTTTGTTGTTCTCTCGAGCATGCTGGAGACTGCAGATACCTTTTCCTGGCATGTAATTCTTGCCTTTTAATGTACAGAGGTATTAGATGTTTGATTCAGGCACGTGAATTCCACTCAGTAATGAATATCCCTGGGCTATGACCCCTTTTTAGAGCTGTCCCTCTGTACATATCAGTACTATTTTCCTACCTTAGAGAGTTATTATGACTATAAATACATTCAAGATTGTGAATTGCTCAGATAATAATAGGAGCCGCACAACAGAATGGGTATCTAGAGGAGAACTGGATGAAATAATTTGACTGTCATTTTTTCATGTATTAAAAATAAATGAACACATCTTTGGTGATGCTGAAACATTTTCTGAATTAATTTCAAGTCATTCAAATGTTTGTATTGTGGAAAAATACAAAGAAAAGTCAAACTTTTAATTTTGACGTTTCCAATTGGAATGTCTAATTTACTTTTAAGCTGAGAAGTAGTCTTTTATCTTCCAAAAGACTCAGTGCTGTTTGAACCAAAACAAAGAGTAACAAACAAACTATCATCTTCATCTGAAAGAAGTTTTTTTTTCCCAGCTTCTCAATTTTTCATGTTTTCTAACGAAGGTAATTGTTTCAGGTTATCTGCAAAAAGATTTTTCATTTGAGTTTTTTGGAACTGCTAGGGAACCAAAATATATAATGTATAGTGAATCACACTCTGTGACTGACATCGTCTGACAGTTGTGCTGTGTAACTTGCTGTTCTTCTTAAGGTCTATTACTTTCTCTATTTTCAAGCATGTGTATTTATGACAATGGCAGATAACTGTTAAGGACAGATAATGAAGAAGTGAAGAGTAAAATGTCCCCCTTTCTCATGAGAGTTAGTAATAATATATTCCTGCTCCAAGTCAAATTCCCTAAGGAGCACTCAATTTAAGACAATTATAAGCTGAATTATTTATAAGTGTAACTGAGTTCCTAAGGTAGTTTGTCAACAGTTATCAAGATACAAATAAGGTAGACAGCAATACTAAATTTTTTTTTCCAACACCACCGTATATATTGTTTTCATTATTGTTATAAATTCAGTTCTGCTTCTTTTTATGTATAAACAGAGCATTTTATCATGTAATATTTTCTTCAGATATTGCAATATTTTTACAAGGGTTAGTTTTAAATGTATATTTCCACCTTCTTTTCATCATCAACCTTGTGTATGCAGGCAGAGACTATTATTACTGCTTTCAATTTCTTTGCTATTTGCTTAATAGCAGGTTTCAGCTGATGTGACCTTTTACTTGATAAAAAGAAAATAGAGCATCAATGGATTGCTATCATCAATAGGACACAATTAACCAGGTGATGATTTAATGAAAGAATAACATCAGAAGAACTGTGTTGGAAAAGCTATTTTAAGACTTGGAGACAATTTTATGCAAAAAGCATATGCAGAAGGTAGTGATTTCATTAGCATAGTGCTTAGGAGTTGACAGCATCCTTGATTTTCTTCTCTTTTCTCTAATTTTATGCTTAAGTGATCATTTAGTTAAGTGATGTGGAAGAGAGAGGTACTTCTCCTTTGTCTTTAAAAGATGAAGCAAAACATTTAAAGAGTAAAAGGAGGCTTCAGTCATCTGCCTTCCCAAATTACTGCAGTTGCCAAATAATGAAATCTGTGACCCCCATTAAATGCAGCATGATCTTTGCTCGCTGGCTAGGTAGTACCTGATCTAAACAGTTCTAAGAGGGTAACGAAACGGTGCCTTGAGCATTGGTTTTAAGGGCATTATTTTGTAAACTGCATGACCTTTCTTTTGAATAAAACAGCTCAAAGAAAGTAAGCAAGGGTGTCTTGACACCAATGAAAAATGAAACTGTATTGTTTGTCAAGAGCTTTGTTATGGAAGTATTGTGTGCTGAAACATACTACATATACAGCTTTCACTTTCTCTCACTTTTTTATTCCTTTTCTATCTCATCTTCAATGTGACTTTGTCATTCATATTGCAAATGTCTCTCTTCTCATGTTCAGCTAAAAAGACTTAATGTCCCATCCTACCAAAATAAAATACAGTTGGACTAACAACTTATCAAAAGTCTTTCATTCATTAATCAGGTTTTCAAAATAAGAAATACCTTGCCTTATATCAACTGTGCATTTATTAAACTCTTTAGAAGTATTTTGTGTTACTTTTGTATCATCTGTATATTATGGCCAGGCTACAATATTCCAAGTTTAGGCTTTCGTTGTAAATAAGATTGCAAATAAATGTAACAAGGATAGTCTCAGAGTCCAAAAGCTTGAGCTTAAAGAAGTTAAATGAGAAAAACATAACAGAGAAACAGGAAGACAAAATGATACACCCCTGTGGTTCTGGAGAAGAATCAGTTAAGCCAAAGGTAGTTTGTGCTGACACAAGGACTGTGTCATTAGTTTGAAAGGGACAGGTTATCTCTGCTGTAAACCACAATGGAAGTGGATGAAGTGATCAGTAAAACTAGCTCCAATAATTAAGTAAGTCAAAAGCCAGACCACAGAACATTTGGCTACAATTAAGTATTAAAATGATAATATTTTTAAATAAAGGTAAGTTCAGGAAATATAATAGGAATTATTAGTGTGCTAGAAAAGCACACTGTTAGCCGGCAAAGCTTCTTTCCCCTCTGAAGGTATTAGGTTCATTCTAGGCATTCAGAGCATGGTGGCTTTGAAATCCACATTTCAGACTTCCTAATCTGTACAAAACATATGGACAAGAAATAAGGGCAAAAAAATATGAGCAAGCCATCTCCAGATAACTGTCTAATGTGTGTTATTTTGCCCTTTGTATTCCGAGATAATGGATCTAGTTGAAATAGAATTAAGAGCTCTGTTATGATTTGAGTGAAGATATCTTAAACCAGCAGGTTATGTATAATACACAGAGTTTACAGATCAGGAAAAGTTGTTGCAATGAAATTTCCATTCCAACAGAGAGCAAGCCAACATCCTGCAAACACATACAGAATTTACTCTTTCTAACTTGCTTATTTAAAAAAAAGGTGTCAAATTATTCCTTGCAACATACTTTTCCTGTTCACACATTGCATCTTGGAGTGGTGCTCATCAAGCTACTTTGGTATGCTCATGCTATGACTTCTACGAATGTGTAGTATTGGTATCTCCCAACAATTATACTGCTCTCTCTTGAAATACCTATATAGTATCAAAAACAATTGAGTCTGTATGAGGGTTTTTTGGGAAAATTATTTTGTATCATGTTTTGACAAATCTTTTACTATATTCTTTTGTTTGTTTTTATTTTTCTCCTGCTAGCCATACTTCTGTCCTAACTGGGCTATTTGTTTCTACTACAGGAATCATGATTTTATGTAATTGCTGAAGAGTCATCCAAAGTCTAGTTTACTAACTCACTTTAAAGGATAGATTGTCTTTTTTTTTTTGTTCTTTTTTCCCTGCTGCTACTTTATATGAGATAAAAATTATTGATATGTTGCTGATAATTCATTCAGGCCTGAGAAATATCTTCACAATTCTGCTTTCCAGATAAAGCTGCAGATGAAAGAATCAGATAAATTATTAAAACAGAGAGACAACGTCTTCTGGTTTACATTCAATTTGTTTTTTTTTGTTACTGACTATGTTTCCATGATAGATTTATGCCATTCAGCAGGAGTTTTGTATTGGACAACACGTGAAATACCAACTTCTTACAGGAACACATATTTTGACATTAAGTTGACATTTGCAAAGTATCAATAACCAGCACAACTAGCACAGACCAAGGAGTCATTAAAAGGAAGTATTCAGCACATTACTAACAAAAAAAAGAAAACATAGTAACCAATTATTCCTTTATACTGCAGTTAGAGTGTTGTGACTCTTGGTGCCAGGTAAGTAATACTTCATTTATGACTAAAAAAAAAGAAACAAATTTATAGTGTGTGAAAACTTTGGGAAAAGAAGGGTAAACTTTTACTTCCCAAACTTAGGGATCTAATTAAAGATGCCTAAGTTAAGAGACTAATCTCTATGGGCACCTACATAATCAGCCATGAGAGAGAAAGGCTGCAACAATGGTTGATTCAGAGCAGGATATTAAATAGCTGTCTCAAGAATACACCATTTTATGTCCATTTTTCCATTCTAATTCATATATATATGAAGTAAAGTAACTCCATTTTAATGATGGTGTTCTTTTCTCTTTCTTTTTAGTACTGTAACTTAAATATGATAATATTCCTTTCTGTTTGTTTGTAGTCCAGTGGGAGAGGAAGACAGACTAATCCTACATAAATTTTTACCACATTAAGAGCCAGGGGCTCTCTATTAAATCTGTGTATTCTGAATCCCTACTTGACCTGGAAGAACAGATTGTTACTGAAGTGAAACAAATGTAAATTCCAAATTAAAAAAAAAAAAAAAGGAAGGGGACATTTAATTATCAAATTTGCTTCTGGTAAAATGAGCTTCCAATTTTCTTCTGGTTTTTCATTCTCTGGAAAAGCTGCAAAAATGAGATAACCCTTAATCCAAAACTCATTCTCTTTATTTACTCTTGCTGCTTTCTTCCTCATCTTGGATTTCTCTGTTTTACCAAGTATTGCATATAGAGGATGCAAGAGGCTTCAACCCCAGTTCTTTTAAACAGGAAGTCATTCTGACTTTAACAACTATGGCATGACAGTGCAGTATGCAAGGGAAAATTAAGTGATAGCTTATGACAACCTCAGTAGCCTGTTTAAGGAAACACCATATACTCATATACTCGTAGAATCACTTAGGTTGGTAAAGACCTTTAAGATCATCAAGTCCAACTATTAACCTAGCACTGCCAAGTCCAGTCCACCACTAAACAATGTCCCTAAGTGCCACATCTACACACGTCTCCCCTCAGCCTCCTTTTCTCCAGACTAAACAACTCTATTCCCTTAGCTGCTTTTCATAAGACTTGTGCTCCACACCCTTCATCAGCTTCGTTGCCCTTCTTTGAACACACTGCAGCACCTCAATGTCCTTCTTGTAGGGAGGGGCCCAAAACTGAACACAGGATTCAAGGTGCATCCTCACCCAGTACAAGGGGAAAATTGTTTCCCTAGTCCTGCTGGCCACACCATTTCTGATACAGGCCAGGATGCCGTTGGCCTTCTTGGCCACCTGGGCACACTGCTGGCTCATCTTCAGCCGGCTGTCAATCAACATCCCCAGGTCCTTTTCTGCAGGGCAGCTTTCCAGCCACTCGTCCCCAAGCCTGTAGCGTTGCATGGGGTTGTTGTGGCCAAAGTGCAGGACCCGGCACTTGGCCTTGTTGAACCTCATCCAATTGGCCTCGGCCCCTCGATCCAGCCTGTCCAGATCCCTCTGCAGAGCCTTCCTACCCTCCAGCAGATCAACACTCCTGCCCAACTTGGTGTCATCTGCAAACTTACTGAGGGTATACTTGTCTACATCATTGATAAAGTTATTAAATAAAACTAGCCCCAACACTGAGTTGTAGGGAACACCACTTGTGACCGGCCACCAGCTGGATTTAACTCGATTCACTACAAGTCTTTGGGCCTAGCCATCCAGCCAGTTTTTACCCAGCGAAGAGTGTGCCTGTCCAAGCAATGAGCAGCCAGTTTCTCCAGGAGCATGCTGTGGGAAGCGGTGTCAAAGGCTTTACTAAAGTCCCAGTAGACAACATCCACAGCCTTTCCATTGTCCACTAAGCGGGTCATCTTGTCATAGAAGGAGATCAGCGTAATGAAGCAGAACCTGCCTTTCATAAACCCATGCTGACTGGGCCTGATCACCTGGTTGTCCTGTACGTGCCATACACCTTTAATCTTTTAATATAATTTAGACAATTTTTAGTGAAATTTGTCTTGCTGCATCCATTGTCTGACCATACCTAATGAAAATGCTAATATGCAAATTCCCATTTAAATTACATACTGCCTTCAACATTGGCAAAGTACTAGTGATTGTCCAGCAGGAAGAGCAAACTTTCATTTTTTTCATTGCTTTGAAAGATTTCTGCATTTGTTATTATATACAATAGGTCACTCCAAATTCCTGTTTAATTGTTTCAGCCAAAATGTCATATAGGAGCATGACTCATGCAGTTCATTTAGCATTTACTGTTTAAATTTCATGGGCATGGAAACATAGGGGAGTTCTTGCAAAATGAGCTGAACAGCATGAGATGGTTGAAAGGCTAATGATCAGATTGTCCAAAAGTATTCATAGTAGGAAAAAACCCCAGAAGCTTGTTATTCACTTTGACTTCAGTATTGCAAAACTGAAGTCAAAACCCCATGAAGTACTATGATACCTTACTTTTCTGAAGAAATTGCCTTCTTTTAAAACATATACCTGGAAAAAATAATAAAACTGAAAGCTTAAATCTGGCACAGATCAATTTATGTATCTTATCTGTAGTAGCTCATCTCATATAGCTTATCTCTATCCTCTGAAAAGGCCCACTGTAACCCTTAGAGTGGAATAAACGTGCTATCTATATACTTAACACACAGCTCCTTATGAAATTCCTGTTTATATTTGCATTTCAGACAGTGCAAACTGAATGTTGTGCAGGTCCTAACAGATTTTTCAGGAACGAAGAAGGATGTTCAGTGAGTGAATCAAGAGTAAAGTAGTTTCCCAAGCATTACTTTCTTTCTTTAACATAATTATGGGATAAGGTTCATGTACTGTTTTTAATCATTATTTTAAAAGCCAAGGATTCTATATTGCTTTCCCATTACTTCTTCTTGCTTACCTGTTAGCACGTATACATCTGCTTATGAAATTTTCTCTCCAGCATCTAGGGTATTTATGGGAGAGAACTGTTTTAGAAGCAAGATGAAAATTCATTGTCTAACTACTAAGATGCCAGTAAAATTTATTTGGAAATTTTGATTATATGAAAGACATAATTTGCATCTCTGGAAGTTTCTTAAAATATTAAATCTCACTGCAGATAAAAAGAGTCCCAAATTTTGTTTAAAATGCCATGGCTACTTTGTGTTATTTACCTGTGTTGCTAGAAATAATTTTCTATCTGCAACATAACTAGCACTCATTAACTGTAAAATGTAACTTCTCTTAATGAATATATATGATGATATTACATTATTATATTTTTTGTAGTTCAGTTATAGCTAATGTAACAATAATGTTAAATTTGCATTTGTAAGGGATAGCCTATGACTAGAGGTACTAGCAAATAATGGTTCTTGAGCATTGTAAATATTTTTCTCCCAGGCCTCAATTCAGTAAAGCACTGTTCCAGATATTTTCCAGCAGTTCTCCCTTTCCCAGTTCTGACAGGAGCTCTTGCAATCTCAGTGAAGCAAATAGACACATTCATATGGTCAAAAACCCAAATTCAAATCTCTGGCTGTTACTTGGAAAAAAAAAAAAAAAGGAGGAGATACAAAAAGTCCAAAGCAAACATGAAATTACAGAAAAAGTTTAAATTGTGGTTGTATTATCCAGGTAGTATAAGCCAGTCTTTTATAACCAGTATATGAACGTTTCCATTCCAGGTTCCATGTAAATGGCATTCCAGTACAACAGGTACGCAAACACAGAAAGATTGGTCTGGCTTCAGATTAACTGTGCATTATTCCTTTTAAGAAGGTATACACATAAAAATAAACAGCCCAGAAACACTAGGAAGAGATTATTTAAAGGATTCCTTGCTTTTTAACGGGAACAACAAATCTGACACCAAAACTTCTTGCAGGGAAGTGTGAATTTTAATCATTGTTTAAATTATATGATTTTTTTTAAGCTACTAAAATGTCTTATTTCATCCTTTTAGAATAAGAAGTTCATTTGTTCAGTTCTAACAACGAATGTATAAGATAATATTATATGAGTCCAGCTGAAAATTTAATTATGATGTTATGTGTAAACATAAAGGAAATAACTGGTCAAAATTAAACAAGGAATGCTAAATTTATTTAAGTGGCATACTATTCCTTTTTTTATATTTTACCTTCTTGTTAGAATTTGAACTATGAAAATTTTTCTGACTCTAATTCTATTACCCAGTGTTACACAGGCTTTTTCTTCCCCTGCTATCAATCTGTGATACAGACAAGTGGTGGTCATAGGTTTCTACCTTTTTTGGAGCTATACAGGAGATGTATTGGTGAAGTTGAGGCAGGAAAACAGGTTTAAAATGCAGTTTGAGGAACAACAGGACTGTAATTGAAAATCAAAAGATAATCATCAGAATGTGTTACCCATTAAAATGTAAAAATAGAGAAACAGTACAATCTAGCCTATGTGCATCCACCACAGCAACTTTTTTTCTGTTGTTTTCTCAACCTGTTATTTGCTTGAGGGGGAAAAAAAGTCCAAAAAACCAAGGGCAAATTGTTTCAATTAAAGTCAAATTGTCTGCTGAAAGAGCCTCTCCCTAGCAATATTTCTTTTATCAGATTCCAGTCTTAAGCCTTCAATTTTTAGTCTAGGTAATGTACAGATATACTAGAGTTTCTTAAAATCAACTGCAGTGTTTTTATACCTGAAGAAAATGCTATTCTCTGAGGTATAGCCAAAATGACATAGAGCAAAGTGAGGTAAGACGGCATTTATACAACATGACCACACTGCTGAAAGTACAGCAAATGCTTAATGGATTAGCAGAAGACAGAAAATTTTTTAAGCAACATACAGTGGAGGTGGGGAAAAAAACCTAAAGCGTTTCATGAAATGAAATGCTTGTAATAAAAGTTGTACAATTTAGAGGTCCCACTGCTCAAAATACTCCTGAAAACCCCAGTCTGAAACATTTGCTGAATCCAGGCCCAAGGGCCAGGAATTATTTAATAAAATAATAAATACTGAGACACAGGTGTCTTCTAGGTCTCTCAAACTGGAATTAGATGTGTTATTTTATGGATTAGACTATCAGAAGAACATTGAGACCTGCCTATCTACAGGCTGTAAAAGCTGATAAAATGTCCTCCACCTACCACTGCCTTTCAATGACCCGAATGACCTTGTAAAAATTGATACCAGTGAACTAGGGAAGGGAATGGAGAGGTAGAAGGCTCTCCAGGCACAGGGAGAGGAGAGTACAAGGTGGATAGCTCTTGACCTCCCTTATACTTTGTGGTAGTTTGGAGAATGTTGTATGGATTTCTGTGGCCTGCTTTATGCCCTTTTACTGTCTTAACCTTTGCCAGTTTGACTGTAAGGTCTTTAAGTACAACCAATTGTCCCTGCTTAAAGAATTTGTGCAACTGCTAGGACTATTGGGTTCCCTGACTTGCTGTGATAAAAAATAGGATGGAGTTGGGGTGAAAGTAGTCTAAGAGGAGTAGGCTGGTTGCTCTACCCCTTCTATCTGTGAACACAATCTCGAACTTCTGTTTGTTTTGCTCCTCTTTATCATGGTTTAGTCCCAGCCGGCAACTAAGCACCATGCAGCTGCTCGCTCACTCCCCACAGGTGAGATAAGGGAGAGAGTCGGAAGAGTAAAAGACAGAAAACTCGTGGGTTGAGATAAAGACAGTTTAATAGGTAAAGGAAAAGCCACGCAGGCAAGCAAAGCAAAACAAGGAATTCATTCACCACTTCCCATCGGCAGGCAGGTGTTCAGCCATCTCCAGGAAAGCAGGGCTCCATCATGCGTAACCGTTACTTGGGAAGACAAATGCCATCACTCCAAATGTCCCCCCCTTCCTTCTTCTTCCCCCCGCTTTATATGCTGAGCATGACATCATATGGTATGGAATATCCCTGTGGTCAGTTGGGGTCAGCTGTCCCGGCTGTGTCCCCTCCCAACTTCTTGTGCACCCCCAGCCTACTCTCTGGTGGGGTGGTGTGAGAAGCAGAAAAGGCCTTGTCTCTGTGTAAGCCCTGCTCAGCAATAACTAAAACATCCCTGTGTTATTAACATTGTTTCCAGCAAAATCCAAAACACAGCCCCATACTAGCTGCTATGAAGAAATTTAGCTCTATCGCAGAGAAAACCAGCACACTCTTCTATGCTGAAAGCTGGTTTGCTCATGAGGGGAGAGTGGCTACACAATTCTGGTCTGTGGCTGGCATCTTACATCTCCTGATGGGGGGAAATGTCTGACTTCTTGCCCAGCTGAAGTTATTGTTGGGGACTGACCAAAGGTGAAACATTAGCTTTAAAATAACTGCAGTTCAAACATAGTCATGAATTCCACAGCATCTCACTGAAAATATTTGCCACAGTGACTTTTCCCAATTAGAGTGTGGTGGGCTTTGACAGGAACCCAAGGAAGTAAATCACATCCTCAACCTAGATGAGCACTCTGCCTTAGGCTATGGTGGGATGCTGGACACCTGACCCAGCACTTCCAGGTCTCCTCCAAAGCACATTGAAGACAATGGTTATGTTCTCATTAACGCAACAGGCTTTGAACTATTCTCTAAATTTCCTTTGCTTAGTTCACACCTTGGCAGCTCAGTGGAAAGGAAAGACCCGGACATTTATCTCACCAACACAGCTGTACAGAAGAGAGTTTTATTCTGAGAAAGGCATAAGTGGTATTTTCTCCCCCTCTCTCTCACTAGTATGGCATTTGTGATTCATAAATCACACACAAACATGCAGGTCATGTGGAGTGGAGAGAGACAACCTTAGAAAGTATCATTGCTGATGGTGTGCAAATTATTTTAAATCTAAAGTCTAACAAGGAGACGTTAGAAATAATGGTCTGTGTACTAGTTTGATGGAGCTTTTAGCTCAAGTTTGCTTTCCTAAATTTGTTCTGTAGCCCAGAAAGCAAAGACGCAAGGAACAGTTAAGCATAAATGCAGATTTATTGGATTTGGCAAGCTTTTTGACTGTGAAACAATAAGCTCAAAAGCAAATCCTTTCTTCAGCATTATTGCCAATCAGTCAACAGGTGAAGCTATCCAAGCCGTTGTTCACCTTAAATGAACATCTTTTAGCAGTGCATTGAAAAACAATTCTGTTTCAAGAATTTCTGTTAGTAAAACAACAGCCCTGAAACAATGTTCAAAAGCTGTTCAGAAGAACAATGAGAAAAGAATAAATATATAGAAGATGTGCAACAATGCAGCATTTGATGAGCAGGGCAAATCTTTAGGAAAGAAAACTGTTTAACAAAGCATTTTTTAATTCTCACTGTATCCTTCCCAAGATGTAAAGGAACAGTGAATTTCCCTAAATAACACTACAATGCTTCATTAGAAATGTTTAGTGTGCAAATTTCACTTAACAAATTACTTGATCTGCCATGATTAAAAAATATTCTATTCATTTTTTCGTTAAACCTTAAATTAATTCCAAAGTTACAAAACACATTTTCTTACTGAGCTCTCCTCTGCTAATCCAGGCGTTTGAATACGAGGTGGTGGAAACAGACAACTTCAAATACTACAGTGAACACATTACTTTTTTTATGCAGGGTCCTTCATCAGTGAAATTTCTTAGCTCTGTAGAAGAACATAATGATGAGTATATAGTGTCACAGGTCAGGGTACTGCGCTTATATCCTGATACGAAAATAAAGACTCCTCTGAACTGTAGCAGTAGCTGGTGTAGCATACGCCATATGCTGCTGGTGCTGTTATTCTGCTTCCATGTTATGATGTTGCAACCTATGTTCTTCATATCATAATCCTGTTAACCCCTAATCCTCCTTTCCCCCCACCCTCCACTCAGTTCACCATCTAAATCTTATGAAATGTCATGCACTCATCCCACACAGGAAGACTGATGACTTGCTCACTGCCAGGCCCCTTTTATACCAGCCAGCATTAGTTCCTGAAGGCTGCATCTGGACTACCGTGATATGAGCTCAAAGAATAAAATATGAATAAAAATTATGATCAGGCCTATCAAAAATGGCTAATGGTTTTGGATGTGTAAATTGCTCAGACTCTTCAAAAGGGCTTTGAATGAAGGTTGAAAACTTTAGATGCTTCAGCCTGGCAGGTTTAGTAGATTTCTGTGAAAAAGTCAGGTTTTATTCTTCATTGTCTGCAGTTAAGACATCCCAGAAACGGAATGTATGTCAATAGTCTATGTTAAGAATATACTAAGGTATTATAACATTTTAGGGGAAATGGTGTATATTGTTTTTCATGTGTAAAACAAATTATTAACTATTGAGAAGTGGTAATATTATATCCTTAATATTATGCTTTTGCTATTCTTCCTGACTGTCAACACATATTTATATAGTACTGCTGTTACAGTGATTTGGGAAAAAAACCCCACATTTTATAACCATAAACATTCTCCATGGATTTTCTGGACCTGTTAAAGATTTCCTCTATTCCCCTTGTCAGATGCTTTAGTATCTCATGTCTCCATATCACTGTATCTCCTGTCCTCAGGAGATACATAGACTTAAAAACAGTGTCCTGAATGTGCTGAATGTTTTGTGAAATAATAGTCAGGAAACTTGAAACTTTGAA
The DNA here is from genome assembly GCF_030936135.1 of Gavia stellata. Classification (NCBI taxonomy): domain Eukaryota; kingdom Metazoa; phylum Chordata; class Aves; order Gaviiformes; family Gaviidae; genus Gavia; species Gavia stellata. Next base: position 74,791,048 of record NC_082596.1, read on the forward strand.
GGGTCTTTGGTAAAAGAGTAGTTGACTCCGAAATATTAATTACAACAGGAGGATCAAGACATACTTTCAAAAAGAAACGGACAACTGAATTCTAAACTGCTTTGAATATCCTACTAAGGACACTGACATCTGTTACTTAGCCAGCTTTATCCCAAACACAAATGCTGATCATAAATGGTTCAATGATGCATAGTAACAGATGTAAGAAATCTATTGTGACTGCTAATGCTGATTCATCACATGTGCAAGCAACTACTAAGTCAGTACATTGCAAATCTGAAATGTCAGTGAAAGTTCAGGCACGTATCATGATCATCTTCATAGAACAGACCCAAGCATTGATTTAAGCTGTACAAAATTACTCTGGCTATTTTTAATCATTTACTTTGACCTAATGCTGGTTTAGATTCAGTTGCAAAGCTGGAAAACTAAAAGTAAAGAGAAATTTTCCAAGACAAACTATAGCCATGTGAGAATGACTTTTTTTACTGCAACGCTAAAGATTAACAGTTAGTGTCTATTGAAATTTTCTGTTTTCTGATTAAAGATACCTGTAAGGACCTTGTTGTCATTCTATTGTAATTACTACTTTTCCAGTTCTTAAAAACACATGCTTTTCCACCTGTCTCCTCACACTTGCCTTTTTTCTCCTGTGCTCATTTCAGCCTGGTTCTCTCTTTATACTTCGGCAGTGAGTTAAAGTAAGTAAAAGGGAGAGAAGAAATAAAAAGGTTAGAGAAAAGAAACAAACTATTACAGAAACTATTCACTAGGTGAAACTATTCACCTGGAGCGATTCAAGAGCAACTGCTTCGAATCCCTTTGAAATGCCATTCAAACTTTTAGTTGCACTCACCTCAGTAAATAATGCTCTTTGAAGCCGGGCTCAGGGCACAGATGAACAATGAAAGAAGATGGTACCAGGGAAAAAGAAAAAACTGTCAGAAGCAGAAAGAGACAGGGCTGGAAGGGACCATCCAAGGCCATAGATTAAAATTTCTTTCCACTGCATGCAAACAACTCTTACAATTCTTTTTTTACATGTTTGAAAATTTGATTTTAAAATCTATTTCGTTTCTTGTCCCCATCATTTATATCAGAAAATTACTCTAGATAGTCATTTGTTAAAAAAAAAAAAGTAATTTACATTAAAATTTTTATTCATTCCTACAGGAAAAACAGGCATATGACTACACCACATTTGGTGGTGTATGTGGTCTATGACTAGACCACACCTCTATCCCACCAAGTCTTCCATACCCTCAAATGCATGCACACAGTACTAATACCATGCACACAAAATGAAGCATGCACGTCATACTATAAATACCATTCTAGAGGGCTGAAACAAAGACCTCATATTATTTTGGTGCTTGTAACTGGAAAAAAAACCCAAACAAACACAAGAGTAATAATAATGTTTAAGCACCACAGAAGTACCACATACAGCCAGAAGGAGACCAGGCTGAACACCAGGGCCGATCTACTCCAGTGGCCTCAGTCTCGGAGGTGCCTCTCTCCATTCCTTCATCTGGGGATTCAGAGGTGAATAAGTGGGGCACTGGCCTTGCCAGGGTAGATAGAGTCAGAATGGCATCCAGTTACTAGAACAACTGCTTCTAATGTAATACACAGCCTTCTGTGCCTCCCTGTAATTGTTTTAGGACTTTATGCACATTTCCTTTTCTGTTGGTAGGATCTTCTGCCAAAGGCCATTGTCATTTTAACGTGCCATGAAATTTTGCTTGTATATAAAAACAAAAAAAAAAAAAGTTAGTTCCAGCTAGTACTGAATGTTACAAACTAAAATGCAAGTAATTTTGGTAACCTTTAGTCTTTTACCTCTTGCCTACAGCTATATTTTAAAAAATGAAGTTTTGAGATCTAAACTGATGTCAAAGGAGTTGGCTAAAAATTTAAGGGAAATTGTGTTAATAGTTGGCTTATTTCAGTTGATCCAAATATCGTTTAGATGGGATTGTCACTCTCTTCACTATAACTGAGACAGGTCTGAGCAATGTTACTGAGACGTCAGTCTTAAAAAGTGAGTAAATGCTGGATAAAGACTTGAGAACTTCTCTGTGAGTGAGGACATCTAATGAATTGACTCAGCAATAACATGTGAATGAAAATAGTTTAACATAACTTGGTGGGTAAAAAAATAGGAGGCATGAACAGAGAAATTGATTTTTTTGTTTTGTTTTTAAAAAGAAGCTTGTAAATTTGATATTGTGTTATTTGTACCTATTGAAAAAAAGAAAATCTTTACTTAGAAGGATGATAATCCATTCATTTGATTGCCACAGTTTTTTTCATCTGTCAATTAATTCTTTTTTTCAAGCTGTGATCATCTGTGTTTGAACTGAACACACAGTCGATCAGTCAGTCAATCATGCAGCTTATGCAGCTGAATGGCCATTTAGAGGAACAGCTTATCACTGCAGTTGGTAAGCAAGCAAGTTAAAGGGTAGGTAAGAAATACAAGTGGAAAAATATATTCTGCATTTGACAAGTCATTAAATCATACATAATTTTAATTATAATTGGTATAGAAAACAGTAATTGTAATAGTTTACAATTGCACTTGTAATAAATTATTAAAATATCCCAGCGATCAAGATCCTAAATATATCAATTGCTAGTGCCTAACATATTGTATCTGTTCATTATTTGTGTTAACATATTTCTGTGGCACTTGTCATGTGTCTGTCTCAGAACATCAGTGTTATATGAAGTAGTGCAAGGGGACTGCAAGACACCCAGTAGATCTTTCAGTACAGTGGGGATGAGGCAGATGTTCTTGTTGCACATAACTAACGCCATGGTTGCTGCATTTAGTGGGACTTTACATCTGTCTGTGTCAAATGTCACTTTAGTTGTGGAGGGTGGGATCTGGTGATTTTTGTTTGGAATTAAGCAGTGTAAAACAACTTGGATCAGGATCAGATCATGACTGCGTTTCAACCAGACATAATGTGAGCTGCTAATAGTTGCTCTATTGTAACTGCAGTGTCTTTAGATTCTTTTTCAATTCATATTAATGTAATTAGGAAGATGGGTTGGATGGGCAGAACATCAGCCTCACTTTCATAATCTGTAGATTGAGTGGAGAGAAAACTGGCCATACTTTGGCTTTTGCTCTCCCAAAGTTCTAAATGACACAGCAGGCCCTAAATGGGTTCTTCATGGCTATATGTACATTAGCTAGCACTGCTGTCCTGTGGAGATAGACATGTAAAGTGAAATACCAACAGTAGACAGACAGACCAACAGTAGAGGATGTACTCTGAACTCTCTTTAGTCTAATCCTGCAGACTGATGCCTGTTACTGGCTGGAGCCCATTAGTTGTGCTTGTGGAGAGACTCTCCAGGTTTAGTTTCACCTGAAATAAATGCAGTATGTGCACTGAAATGTCAGCTGAAGTGTGGCAAAGGGGAACATTTGGGAGATTCACATCAAAAGTATACTTCTGGTCTCAACTGAAACATAGAGTAAATGCACCTATAGGCAGGTAGTGAGTAGTGAAGTTTCTTGTAAATGCAGTGTTTCCAGAGAGGAAGTCAGAGTGTTACAAATGCAATTAATGAATTCTGCAGCCTAAGACAGAAACCGTGTGTGGCAAGGCTGTAAAAGCTTAGGCAGTCTGAACAAACCACCTGAACAAACTAAACAAACAACCTTCAAAAGATGTATATCCAGGTTTTTGTCAGCACAAGCTATTTGGCTTCGTTGGAATCAAAGCTTTGCAGTTTAATATTTTACTCATAGGAACAACTATGTCTTTTTCATCTGTCAATCTGTGTTTAAAAAAAGATACTTCAGATGCAGCTTCAGATTTAACTTAAGCTTTTAATAGTTCAGTAAAATGTATTGATAAGTACACACAAAACACAAAAGTGCAGCACCTCTAAGTTAAATAAGGATGAGATTGATACACATAGGTAATTCTGAACTACTATGCAGAGAATTGGTCCTGTTCATGGCTCTTCCCCTAGTGCTGAAGTTAATGTATCTGGAGGCACAATGGTATTTTGCAACTGTAAATATAAACCATGACCAGATGAAAATAGAGAATATTCAGTAGAAAATTCGGCATAGGAATGGCATAGTTTACACTAAGGTGTTTTTGCTGTTTGAACTTTCCTTATTGCCAGAATGGATGAGGTTCCACAAGAGGCTACAGTCTTTCAAAGAAGTCATATACCAGAGTTTTAAAAAGAAAAATAATAATTTTGGACTTTTTGTTTATTGTCACAAAAAAGTCTGGTCTCTCAAAGAACTCTTCTTTTTTGAAATAATTTCTAAGCTTCTTAAAAAGGAATACCCTCTGTATTCTGGCTTTTATTTAAGTCTTATGAATAATTAATTTTGATTACTCAATTTCCAATTTCATTCTGCACTTGTTTGCTGTCATGAGCTCAGTGTAGTCCATGATACAACCATATTTGAAAAGCCAGTATGTGAAAAGCCAGTATGAGTTACGCTGTTGTGATGGGTAACTTAAGAGCACAAGCCTCTGAAAAGGTAAGATCATCATATATGTACCAGCCAGCCACCAAAAGATACTGGAAACTTTTTAAATCAGAAAAAATCCAAGTTTTATACTCCAGAGTTTTGTTAGGTAAACAGTGTTCTTTTGCATAATTTGGAATTTCCTTTTTATTCCTTTTAAATTTCTGCAGAAAATACTGAATGCACTGCAGAAGTACAGTGCAGGTTTAAAGCTCACTGCTAATATGAACATTGGCCATATGGAAAACTACAGAAATAAAAGTTCTGCTGATGCTGGTATGTTTATTGTGAGAGGATATTTTATTATAAGGATCAGTTTACAGATTATGCTTTGGTTTTATTCTGTCTTTTTTGTACAGATGATTCCACATCTATTCATTTTATCACTTCATCCATTGAGGCTAGATTACTACAGCTGGTAAAATAGTGAGGAAAACCGGTGATATTAAGCCTGTTCTGCCTTTCAAATTTCAGTCAGAATTTTTAGCAAAATTAGAGTTATGCATTTGTACAGGTATGTGAGTGTAAAATGTTCACTGCTAAATGTACACAAATATAATGAGTCTGATTATTTAACAGATGAGCTGTCCAAACTGATTTTTATAACAAAGTGATACCTTTTTAAGGCTGAGTAGGGATCTTATTTCATATGACAGAATGTCAGCATGGGAAAAATGAGTGTTCACACATTCTGCAAAGTATGATATATATACAAGGATGTTATATTACATCCCAGTTTGTTTCAAATACATTAAAACAAAAAAAAAATTGCAAGCACAAGCATTGTCTTCCAAAGTTTACTAAAAAAAAAATTAAAATCACTCCTCTTATCAAACATGATAACACAGAAGGTAATGATTGCTCTAAGAAGGTATATGTATACACAGATGGAGGAGCTCTGTCTGCCTCCATTATTTGTGAAAAAATAAATGTTCTTCACAAGGAAGAGTTGCTTTTTCTTAGGTCAGTAGTAGATTACTTCTCTTGAACACTACTGATGTGTGAAACTGTAGAGGGATAATACCTCTGTTTTCCCTTTAACCTAGCATATTGCTAAATCACAGCTTTTCTGAAATGTTAATAACTGATTTGATAGGATTGAAATAAGCATCAGCGAATCTGGGGACGATATCAGCAAGGAACCCCACCCTACAGATGTTGCTAATGTAATATTCACAGCCAGTATCAGTCTACTAGGCAAAAAGCATGCAATGGGTTGAAAAATTGTCTCCTTGTATTTTAGTAGTAAAAATGGGTAAAATAATTGATTACAGAATTAGCTTATACTTTGTTGCTGCACAGACATATTAATGAAAAGGAGTTCGTTGTAATTTAAGAAAATTGTTGAAGCATCTCAGGTCACACCTGTTTCAGTGGAAGTATATTTTTTCTTCCTCGCAGATCTGTTCTTTAGTTTATAAACTAGCAGGTCCTTGGAATAGACGTTTCATGTGTTCTGATTCTGTTTTTAATAAGATGAACTCTAATCAAGGCCTGGAGTGAAGTTGCCTACTATTGCTACCATCAAAGGAAGAAATATTTTTGATGTTGTATCTATAAATGAATCTGAATTGCTCTGTTCCTAATTTCCCACTATAATGAAGAAAATTATAGTCAATTTCCATATTTTGTGTTTAAGCATATATTGCAAGCCTTCCCTCTTTAATTAGTGGTTGACAGAACTGAGTTGAAGGAGTTAAAGATTTGCATGTCATTGACAACTATCCTCTAAAAATGGACTACATGGCTGGGAACAACAGTAAAATGCTCTACTTGTTTACAATGCCAAATGTATTTGAAAAAGGAAGATCTGTGATGTTGGGGTTTTTGTGTCCTATGCCACCACCAAGCCTAGAGCACTCATATCCTAGTACACGTGGCCATCGGTTGGTGCCTAGATTAACCATAGCTATGGTTATATAGTTGTCTTTGACAGTTTATCATCTGTTTGTGAATGACAAAGAGGCAGCAAGCTCCATGCCACTGTAATTTTTTTTATCACAGTTATTTATGGGTCTTAGAGAACTGTTTGTGGAGTGAATGGTAGATGCGCTCTCCTATCCTTGGAACTCACACAACCCTAAGCACAGCTAAAGGGTACAGAGGCTCCACAGGCCCTCAGTACAATCAGTCATGTTAGTTTCATATCCTACTTCCCTCCTACATTTATTTGTCTTAAAAGTCCTTCCACTCCTGCTGCCTGTTAAAGAAATTTTGTTACAGTAGTATTTCCTCTGCTTCACTTTTGCAACTTCTTCAGATTTGCAGAATAATATACTTAATGTTTGTAGTATGAACAGTTGCTATCTTTCTTTAACACACAGTACGTTGATCAATTCATCAGTTCTGTAAAGCACCTGTGGCAAAGAATATGTCACGGTGTATGAAATCTAGGCAGCTTATCTTGTTTCTTCTCTTGTTGGTGGATGTGTCCTCAAACTCGTCTTGCAGGCTGCCTGGTTCACTTATGCAGGTGCAATTCTTGTACCTGAATGGGAGTGCAAGGTTTAGCACATTTTCAAAATGCTCCTTTTGTGCATCCACATTGTCATTGCAATTTGTTTTCTATTCACCTTTTCCAATGTTTGCATCACTGCCTAGATTGTGTTTCTATGTAATGTAATTTGACACTATGTTAATACTTTGGTTCTTAGTGCTTTTTTTAGCTGCTGAGCCTCTCTTTGTATATTTTGAATGCCCAATCTTTGTACATTCTGTGCTGAGTTATATGATGTTTTTATCCTTCCATTTATCTGGTAGACCTGGATCATTACATTTTCCCTGTAAGATCCTTATTTTATTTAATGTTCCAATTTTTCCTATTTTTTCCACAGTTTGTTTTTCTTGTTTCCTCCACTGCTTTTTGTATTATTCACTTTTTTGTTAATTCCCCATTTTATATACAATATATTTGTAAATAAAAATGTGGATCCTAACTTTCAGTTCAGGCAATGATATCAGTCGGTATGAAATGCTGTGTTGGTTGATTTCTCTTAGATAAACAGCTTGACAAATTGTTCAAGGTATTTCACAGAAAATGCTTTGTACTGACTAATATATCTCATGCGGTATGTACTTTTGCTTCTAGAAGTTGTTCCAAATTTCTAAAAAACGTGTTGCAAGCTGTGTCAAAGAGTCAGGCTGCAGGACATGTTTTCTTGAAATTAATGGTTAGGACATAGAAACAAACAGGGACTTACAGACATTTGCAGGTATTTGCAGAAAGTAGGTGGGAAGGAGTTTATAAAATAATCTCTTCAGGAATAAATGTGAGAAGCTTTGAGAATATGGGGGGAAAGTGAGAAGGAGAGTGAACAACATGAAGGAACAGAAAAACATTTATCTTCCTTTTGCTCTAATAGTTGTTGGAAGGGCCAATAACTTTAAAATGTGATGTTTTCTCTTGCACTCTATTTTGTCCCAAGATGCCCTGAAGGCCTTCTAGCTCTCATAGAAGACAGTAGGAGAAGAAAAGCTCCAGACCAGTACCCAGCATTTTCAGAAAACAGAATAAAAATAACAAACAAAATTATCTTGCCCTTCGCAAATTGCTGTAAAACATATCACAACAAATGCCTTTGACTTTCCAACGCATATGCAGTTCCTGTTGATAAACCAGTGCACTGGACATCCATCAAGACCTCTGTAAAGCCAGTAGAAGCATAATCAGGTAGGCCAAACTAGTAATAGTAATGTAATGGTAACGTAATAGAAGACCACACTGAAGTTAAACATAAGTTTATGTAATTTATCAGAAAAGTATTTTCCTCTTCATTCTCAAGTCAGAAAAAGAGAATTTAATTAATTAAGAGGGTCTCACTGTATCCCTTACTGTTCATGTTACTGGCTCTACCCCTGCTTGCCTGGTGGGGCAGTTACTGTCCAATAAAAACATAAATATAAGGCAGAGATGCCTGAGCTGATTATATCAGTGATGTACATCACTTTTTCAAGAATCTATTCACAACTTCAGGAGAAATAAACTTTTGTTTAAGGGAAAGCTGAGGCTCAGAGGCTTTTAGAAGTGAAGCCTATATCAGGTATCTATTATGCCTCCAAATAAATGGTCAAAATATGATTACTGAAAGCAGAACTTAAATATTCTAGTAAGATTTGCATTTGTTTCTTGGGAAGTTCCAGCACACAAAGTACTCTCCTTACATGTGAAAATACACTGCCCATTTTGATTACTGCTTTAATCCAGTTGTGTTTCTCAATCTTCCTCATGCATATTGAATTCAGTTGCAATAACTGTTGATTTCACACAGTTGCACTGATCTAAACCTACTGTGTCATGCTGGTATCTCAGACAGGTAGAGCCTGGGACAGTATTTGTTTCTTCTTCTGCATCTAAATTACAGACACCCCACTTCACTGTTTGCTGGAGGAGCTTCTTGGGGATCCAGCTCAATTCCCATTGATGCCAGTGGGAGTCTCTTCACTGCTTCAGTGGGAATACGATAGTACTTCATTAGAATATAATCTTTTCCTTGTTGGAATCATATCGCTAGCTTGTTTTTCATGTTCTGAATGTAAATGGATCAGATGTGTGTGAGAGAGAGAGATACGGGGAGACTGACAGCAGCAGGGAGTAGTTTACATTTCCCGACTGTGAAATAAACCTTGAAGTATCTTTTCTTCCAGTGAACCTTTTTCCTCCAAAAAGGATGATAAACCACCACAACTTTAAAAAGCATGTCCTAAAAAAATGCATCATTCATCAAAGAGCAGAAGTGGACTGGGTGTGAAGGTCTGTAGTCCAAACATATCCACTGATAATTAAAGAATAAAATGTGCAGCAAACACTATAGCAAATTTAACTAGCAGCATAATCTGTTAATTACTGATAAAAGTTTCTTGGTATTCAACAAAGAGTTTGGAAATCATTAAAAAAAAAAAAAGAGAGAAATGTTCATCATGCTACACTGCACGGTTTCCAATGATAAGGCCTTGGCCATAAGTCAAGAGTCATGACTGCAGAGCGTCTCAGTACAATGTGACAACGCATTTGGCGTTGGGGTTTTTGTCAGCTATTTATTTGATTTGATGCCAAACATATCAGCTGTTAATTTAGATAGGCACTATCCCACTTCTTTTGAATGTAAAAAAAAAAGAAGGAAGCATGGGTAATCAGAACAAAAGTATTTTCTCAAATTTATAGGGAACTGAATGTTCCAAGGTCGCTTTTCTGTCATTTTGCCTCTCATTTCTCCTGTTCTTTTGTTAAATGTAACAAATAAAGTGCTTATCCTTTTCTAGCATCCCTGGATGCTCTCGTGCTCCTTGAAGATGTGACAGCATTTGTGCCTTGAGCTTCATTACTAGAACAGACAGTAAAGAAGTAGCCCTCAAACAAATGAATGCACGTTGCATAAAGCCACAGTGCTTTACAAGGGTACTTTGAAAGAAATATTAATGGTTAATCTTGAGGCTGAAAGCCAATAGTTTTAAGCTCTTTATTTTGATCTTTTTTTTTCTTTCCATTATGCAAAACATCAGTCATGACACCTACTTCTTTCAGCAATATTAATACGAGACCGACAGATCTGACCTACTTAGATGAATGACTGGTTTAATCCATTACAGCCGTTCCTAAGTTCTAGGCAATAATTTTAAGACATTGAGGCAGCTATTTGCCAGAAACAGTCATATGCAGAGTACATAAGGCCCTTGAACCAAAAGTCAACCAATAATGTAGGAATAAAATATAGACAGATATCAAAAAGCCAAAATAAGCTTCCTTCTAATCAAGTCGTAAAAATGGAGAGGACAACACCTTAATGGCTCCCACTAATAACATCAGGGAATTATACTTCAGTAAATACTTTCTCAAAGGGCAACTTGAAAATAGCAACTTGAAACAAGAACAGTATGAATAATGGAAAATATTATCTCTAAATACTGGCTTGAATTTTTGAATATTTTCAGTCAGAGAACATTTATTCCCCTATCATGTTTGCTCTCAAGAATTATTTCACTGATATATTTTAACTGTACGCATGTGTGTGTGAGGCGAAAGAAGGATTTCAAGGGGAATGTCTGGATTTCTTTCATCAGGAAGTCAAAAGCAGTATGATGTGACTTATTTCACAATGCTATAATCTACTTTTAATTCACATGCTTGTAAGAAACCTGGAAAAAACCCATTCTGATAGTTACTTCCAGAATGCATTCACAGAATCAATACATTACTGGAAATCAAGAGCTACTCATGAGTGTTTTGTAGGTAGAAGGGTCTGAATTAGTCAAATAAATGCTTTCTTGTTAATTACCCACTAGGCATTTGCTTAAAAATAGTTCTTAGACAATGAAGGTGGTATGGCACTTTTACCTGATCCAATCCTTTTACTGCCCTACTTTCACATTCATATCCAACCTTAGCTCACAACATTAATCTGTTCTTAACTTTCAAGGGAAGTAAATTTAATACTTCAGTTGAAATAATTTACAACTGAAAAATTAGCTACATAAGAGTAAAGAATGAAAATAATTAGTAGACATAGGCAAACCTCAAAAAGTTCAGAAGAGTGGTTCAGAAGAGTATTAAAAATCTAATAGAATGTGTGCAGTATTAGAAACTTTTTTTCCCCTGAACCACAGTTTCTCATTGCTTAAAACAGGTCTCACATGTACTTCAAAGGCAGAGATGCTGCAGATTTCTCCATGGTATTTTCTGGTTTGTAAGTCTTTGAAACATCAGTAAGAGTCACTTATATCAAAGAGAAACTGTTTTACATTTAAAAAAACCCAAAAGCCTGCTTCTGATTTGATAGAATCATTTTGTTTCAGGTATTGAAAGTAGTTGGATTTGGTGAAATCTTTGTGATGAAAAGGGGTAAAAGGGATACAGCTTTATGCCTTGGTTTATGTATTTGGAGGCCCCAGCTATCACCTCTAATACAGGTATATTTAAAATCAGTTGGCAAAATTGCTAAGTTATTCAGAAATATTGTGACACCTGTCAAATTGACTGGAATTGTGAAATATCCAGGATGATTTATCATGAAAATAAGGAATTAATATTTAACATATTGGGGTGTTCTTTCAGTTAAATGGAGTAAAATTTAAAATTAATTATTGTATTTTTCAGTATCTCAAAACTGTTACTGGAGAAATCAGGGACAGTGCCTATAAAAGGCTACATTGAGGGTTTTGGAAATGAAAGGGAAAAACAAAGAAAAGAATTTACAGGATGACATTGCCTTTTAACAAATTTTTATATGTGTGTGCACGTACATTTACTGAGAATTTATTATTACGATTTCATAAATATTTAGATTTACTGAGTGAAACCATATTATAATTCTGCAACACATGAGTAGTTACACTCAGTAGGAAAATAATACAATAGTCTGTTCCCTTTCAAGTGTTAAGGTAAGGATAATTAGATACATGTCTATTGATAAGCACTTTAAGAGGGGATATTATCCATCTGCCCTGATCAATCTGCTGTGCACAGTATTTGGAATACAGCAAAGGTGGGACCTGAAGTCACTTTCCTACAGAAACTAATTCCAGCATATCAGCTTTCTAAGGAATTCTAAAAGGCATTCCTGTAAGAACAAAACTGTGTTTGCATCTACATTTTAGTTTAGATCTGCAGTTAATTTAAAGCTTTCTAGATGTTTTTCATTTTTCTTTATGAAAAAGGAAGAAGGAGAGCAATCAGCTTGTTACAGAAAATGTATTAGTAATATTTATATAGTCTAAAATGATCTTTAATTTTTCCAGGAATATGTAATGGATAGCATGCATACTCTAAAGGCCTTAGCAGCTTCTCATTGCGTGGAAGTACAAAGCAGCAGTTTCCAAGCAGGTGAAAGAATGCCATGGTAAAGAGGTAACGAGGTGTACTGTGTCGTGTGCAAGTTATAAAGTATATTAGGTATCAGTATATCTGCACTTTAAGGGATGCCAAGAATTTAGGTTATTGTAACTGATGCTACTTTGAAATGTTTCCATTTTCTTTTTTTTCTTACATAGTTCTTAATCTTGTTTTCAACAAAGGGAAGCTTTTAATCTCTAGAGAGAGGCCACTGTCATTTTATGAGAAACTTGTCTTTCTACTGAGTTTCAAGAGTGCTATGCTGTATCATCTAGCTTCAGTGTTACTATTTCCATATTTCCAAATCTTTTTTCCTAAGACATAATGTCATCAGGCATTTACTTGCTACGGCTGCCCAGATTTTGAAAGTGTCTCTCCTTATTTTTACAGTTCAATTGTGTTTCTTCCAAGATGTAAGAGAGTAAGTATAAAACCAAAGTAAATCACATAGAGAAAAATGAGTTTGCTGTTTTTCCACCGGTGAGACAGTTGTAGAATAGGATAAATAATACAAAGTACTTCCTGCATATATTGGGTCTCATTTGTAATAAATTTATTGTGAATACGCACATATCTTCCTTTGTATTTTGTTTAGGACAATTTTTCAGCAGTGGAGTTTTATTAGTACCCATTTTCTCACAGAAATCATATGCTAGTTTTAAAATAGCATATGTAAAAGATCATTCGGACCGGTCACAATGAAGCAAGTAGATAGCTCAAATATACGTAATGTCATTCCCACCCTGTATTGAATAATAATCCAAAAATATATTAATCTGGTTGTATTTAAATATCAAGCATTTTGGGGAAAATAAACACTTAGGGAATCAGAAACAGAGGTTATGACCTTGTCAATATAGCAAAGGGAAGTGAAATAACTGAATCTGTTGTCTGGGCTGAGCTGGCTTTTTGCAGCTCAAGTCTGTATGATAACACTGGTTTTGAAAGAAAGGCATAGTGCATTGGTCTAGCTTAAATCCCTAAATAATACATAAGATACATTAATTAGTAGTTCTAGGGAAAAAAACAAACAAAAGTTTCTTGGTCTTATGAAAACAGAGGTAAGCCAGAGCCTACCAAACCCTAAAATGCCTTTCTACTGCAATTCCGATTATCTGCACTGGAGATGCTGCTCTTAAATTGGATTGTAGACAAATGGCTTTTCTGAGCTGTGACAGAGGCTGATGCCCCCTGGTCCTTCTTGGGCCCGTTCCTGCTGAGAGGTCCTGAAAGCTGGTAGAGAGGCTGTGTGAACGTGACTTAATTCACCTTACACAGAGTGGCACATTCTGCTGTTTTAATTTAATTGAACTGGAATGGCTTTCTCTCCAACAAAATTAGCACGTGGGTGAACTGCTCTGCCAGAAGATCAGCAGGGCTGGGGTCCTGTAGTGCTGCAGAGTAGTTGGAGCGTCTCTTGCCTCAGTGCCGCTGGCACCGGAATGGCATGTTCAGAGGCCATTTCTGGAGTGCAAAACAACAGCCACGGCCACCTTTGGTCTATAATTCTTGTGTGGACATTAGGACTTCTTTAGGCTGAAATAGGCCAGTCTACAAAGCTTTTTCTGTGTGAATAATAGAAAAATCTGCATTCATCTTTTCTGAGCACATGGATTAAAATGAGGGAAGTTGGAGGGCTATCGGCACATGGATGGTACTAACTGGTGTTTCTCATATTCATTAGTCACAGTAGCAGTTGGCAAATGATGTAGCTTCCATTTTAGCATACAGCCTTTATAGGCTGTCCAGTAGAGTACAACTTTGTGTCATGCTTGAGTTGGAATTGGCATAGCTGCAGCAAAAATGAATCAATGCAGGAAAAGGGAAACCTTGTGGTTACAGGCTCAATACCAGAAGAATAAAACTCATCTACTGTCTCTATCCTTACCATCTGATGAACAATTCACTGCATTTCTGTAATCTATCTCCCCAGTTACTGTGAATCACTGAGTGATTCAGAAAAGCTATGCTGCTTTATACACGGTGTATGGATCTCTCCCCTCATTTTCTCTTTGCATAGTGGAGGTTAATTAATACATATCTTTCTTAGACTTTCTGAGAGTTTTACATGAAAGATGTTGATAGACTTTAAAATAGCCTTATAAAATTAAATTTTCTGATATCACTCTCTCTAAAACCTAGGCTTGAAGCACTCCCTTAGTTTTGTTCTGGAAATAGGCTCTCATTCCCCAGAAAAAGACAAAGGTAAAATAATTATAATGTATTTAATTGCTACGAGATAAACTTCTTAAAAGACCCAGCAAAGATTTAAACAGTGAGGAAAGCTATCCACAAAAATATTGAAAGATAAGAGACTGTCCAACTTCAGCAGCATGGTCAACATTTTCATTGATAAATTCTGATTCCCTGTAAATATATTGCATACAGTTCCATAATACATAGTAAGAGACTAGAAACCTTTTCTCGGTGTGACAGTCACACAAATCTTTAATGACACTGAGAGCAATTCTAGCATAGTTATCTGTAGGAACCCATGCACTAGTAAATTATGTTTTACTTTACACATTTAAATGTGTTTTACTGAACACATTTAAAAATGTGTTATTGTTTCATGTATAAGGTTAAGGCTAGAGATCTAACCAGGTGCTTTCCTTTCACCTTCCCACAAAGTGCCTGTTAAGTAGTTTCATTGGAAACTATATCAGACATCTAATAAAACATCACAGGGCGAACAGTTTGCTAAATGGTTAATGCCAGCTCATATTATAGCTAGAAGTAGAATGCCGGATGAATATCACTATAACTCTAATTAGTAACAAAAAGATAATCTGTACTCTTATTGTTGGGTTCTCATACAGTGATTTCTACTCTTGAATGTTGTAGTGCTGGAAAAAAAAAGAGACAATACAGGCCTCCAGCAACCTCAGTAGATAAAATTTAAAAGGAAATAGAAAAGCTTGACAAGAATATTTCCCCAAGTTTTCTGTATTTACTGGAATAGGACTACACAAACTACTGAATGTTTAAGAAATATATGGTCTAGAATACTGCCTAGAATAAACTGTCTTAATGAATAATCACAAAATGAGCCATGGGCTTTTCTCTTTACTTTTTGAAACTGGTACAACTGGGAGTTCTTATTGCCATCAATAATTTTAGCATTTTAATCCATAAAATCCTAATATTTTATTGCCAACAGCTGATAGCCTAAAGTGGATCATAATGAACAGGCAGAAGAACCAGTATTCATCAGTCAAGATGGGAATGATGGAACATTACCTAATAAACAATAATAGACAGTTAATAAAAAATAAAAATCAATATGCTCTCAAATAGGAAGCCAGTGCAATGCAGCTATTGAAAAAATATGAGTATTTTTTTTATCTGAGCAAGTACCTAATCTGCTGCATTCCAAATTAGTTACAATTTATGGCCAGCATTCTGGGGGACAACTATAAATACAGAATTGTAATAATCCCATCCGGACAGTAAAATCCATACATCATGAGTGTGCTGCTTTTGTGACCATTTAAATGCAAGCTATTGAAGGTATTCATTTTGAGAAAAAAGGTTTTTTTCAATAACTAGAATAAGGCTGGTAGGACTGTTCACAATTCATAGCCTCCTACACCCATGCACCCATCCTCCTAAATGGAAGATTTAGACAGAGAGTCACAGAACAGCACTGACTAAAGTAAACGCACAGATTATTGTCATCCTGCTCATGCCAACAAGAAATCAAAGCCATCTGGTAAAATCTAGATGTCGTCTATTAAGTGTTTTCATGCCTACGTACAATGATAGTTTCTCTCACAAAGTACATAACTTCTAGATTTCAGGATTTTTTAAGCAAACTTTTAAATAGATGAAAAGGGTACAGTGAAAGCATGGGTGTTTTTCTTACAAAATTCTTTTATCTACAGAAAAATTGAATATGTCCTCTGGAAACAGTACTTTTTCTCTGTTTTTAATTTGTTGCCCCCTGAAGTTAAAGAAAATAACAAATAATGATCTGATTGTAGATGAAAACTTGTAATAAAATACAGAAAAACTTTTTGTAATAGTTTTGCAGTTAGGCAAGTAGAAAAAATATGTATCAAGAATGACTAAGGGAGAAAAACAATGTTCTCCTTCACCTTGTCTTTCCTAGTGTTTCACATTTTCTCAGTGGGAAAAAACCCAACTACAACTACAGTTGGCTACAACTCCAAACTCTGCAGAATACTGTTTTTTCCTGACATGACAGTGCTTCCTCCCAAGAAAGACAGCAGGGATGTAAGGTGGGGAGCCTTTTCCCAGTCCCATAAGCTTTGCATTCACTTCATGCTTTTCATCTCTCCCATGAAGCTGAGGTGGTTTGGTCAAGGAGTTATACTTTTTAGTCCTCATGAGAGGTGTTGAGAAGTAAAGTGAGCGTAATTTGAATAACTACTTCTGATGAGCAATTTAGCTATAGGAATCATCCAATTAAACAGGAACAATACCTCAGGACTTAAACAGACACTGTATGACTTGTAAATGCCAAATGGCAGATTTTACAAGCAAACGTACAATTCAGAATAGGTACTTAGTTGGAATATGTGTTTGTGTATATACATTTGCTCAATATTGTCTCTTTTGTAAATGCTTGTGTTAATTAGGTGATACCACCCTCAGATTGACAAAGCAAGGAAACCACTAAGGTTGCTAAATACTATGGTATTGGAAATTGCCTTATTGCAAGTGCTTATATTGAATATGTTACAGATATGTTATTCTGATCATTTGCTCTGTGTACCTCTCAGGCACCGATTCAATGTAAAATGATTAGTATAGTTTAAATACAGAATAAAATTGCAAGTCATCTATATATGCTAATGAATGACATGCCACTGTATTAGCAACTTTAAAAGATACCACTGTCTAACTGATCTTCACTCTAATGAGAAAAAGTGTAAACAATAAGCAGAAGAAGTCAGAAATTCAACCAGTGTAGTGCTTTTTTAAGTCCATTTTCCTTAATGGATTTTCAAATTATTTTCTCAAGGACTGAGGTACTCAGTATCCCTAAATAGCTACAAAATTTAAAGATTTCATTAAATATAGCCTGTAGCAATAAACAGAAACATCAGGTTATATTTGACTAGAGGTTGGTTCAAGGTGTGGAAATTGGAAATGCAACAAAACATCAAATTCAGGATCTGTGGGCTTGCTTGCTTTCTCTCTCTCTCTCTCTTTCTCTCTCTGTGCCTCCCCACCCCCCTCCCTTCTCTTCCTCTTTCTCTCTTCCTTGCTTGCTTTCTTTTCAGTTGCTATGACTTTGAGTTAGGTTCTACAAAACTTCGTGGAGGTCCTGATTTATCCTATCTGGTGATTTATCCTATCAGCTATTCTAACTGTGTCTTATTAACAGAAACAGAGAAATAATAAAGTCAGAGAAGACAAGCACTGGCAGAGGGGGAAACATAGTGTAAGGTTTATACACATGGTTTATATATATGTTTGTTACCAAGAAGACAATACAAATCTAGGAAAGAGGTAGACATTAATTCATTGTATAGGGAATTGAGATAGCATTTGCAGCATCATTTACATTTATTTTTTCTTGGAGGTTGTCACCTTATATCTGTATACCTCAATTTCTGCACTCTGTATGAGTAATGAGACTTGAGACTTCCCTTTCCTACAAAGCACTTTGAATTCTATTTTGAAAATCTCAACATAACAGCCAAGTGATATCTTCTGCATATTATGCCTAGTGCATTTTCTGAGTTCCATTTGCTAGAATAGCAATGATTTCTTAAAAAAAATAATCTATTTATAGGTTTGGTAATGTGAAGTTAATCAGTATTTTTTACCTTTTCTTAGGGAAAAAGCCTTAAAAATCTTTAAAATATCAGATACCGGAAGACAGCATACTGCAAGAATCCTATTCACTACTGAATCGCCTATTGCTAAAATCTGACTTTGTATGCTCAGTTCCAAAGCTCATATTCAGGGATGTATTCAAATGTATACTTAAGCTCTATAGAATCTGAAAGCTCTGTTTATTTTCACAAACAAAATTACTTTTCCAAAATAGGTATATTTCCATTATAAAAGGACAGTATAGCAACTGTGTGATAGACGGTTGGAATATATCTAGGTCCAGGTTGTTGAGAAAAATTGACTAAGAAGTTAACAAAGTGAGGGAAGATTATTCTTCTGAAGAAGTTTATGCCTCAATTAGAGGAGGGCATTCTTCATAATAGGCCAGTGAAAGAGAAAGAGAGTGATTGGGAGCAGCAGCTTGACGTGAGGATGCTTGATATACCCTGTTTATGTGCTTATTCCTTTTCAATGACTACAGAGGGAGTCTAGGCGATCAGATGGCTGATGCAAATAACCAGGTTTGAATACAATGAATACTGCTTTGAGTGTGTACTCTGAATGACACCTGAAGGATTTTATCTGTCTCCAGTGCCTATACCAGCAGGGGAGACAGACTAGCTTCCTAAATTAGGTGTGGATGAGTTGATGATGATTATTTAAAAATAGATGTAAAAGATCATCTGGTTGATCATGTCGAAAAAAGCCCCATTTGAGCTTCACTGAAAAACTGTCATCATGTAAGAGTCAGCATCATTGCTCAGGATTTTTTTTTCTGTGAAACAAAAAGGGTGCTTGGGTAGTACAAACTTTAGTATAATGTGTATGGCGGCTGCATTCTTTAATAAAAACACAGCTGGATTGTAAAATGTGATATTACCAAAAAAAAAGATGGAATGAAACTTTGCACCATGATCTTGCTCTATCAGCCATTCTTCTGAAAGTTTCTTTTTGGGAATTGATTACTATGAGATGTCACCCCCATTTTCTAATTAAATTGGCTGATATCAATCAACAAAACTCTCTGTAGAGTATATTAATCACAAGAAGTAAAGGTAGCAATCCAATTCCACATTATAGCTTGATTGTGTGAGGTATTCAACATCTTCAAATTATACTGACACTAATGACAATAAAGCATGTTATACATTGACAGACATGTTTGGTTCTTTTCAAGGCTGTAGTTTTGTTTCAAGTCGTGTGTTTTCAGTGTTTACAATGAAAGTAAGAGATAAGTTTGACTCAAAATGTGGAATACCAGAAAAATTTTGGATCTAGAATGAAAGTTAATGTAACAGGGCCATTTGAAATTTTTTTATCTCTCTCTCTCTCTCTCTCTCTCTCTCTCTCTCTCTCTCTCTATCCATATTTGTAGTATTAAGGGCACAAAAAATTACAAATCAGATCCTAGGGAAATTCATGAAGTATTCCACTGAAGTTGTTTTTAATCTTGCTATTAACTTCAGTGGAACAAGAGAGGAAACACTGAAGATAGACCTTATGAGGAAATGTAACGCATATTGGAACAGCATTCTTTCCTCAGTAGAATCTCTTAAATTTTTTTAAAACAAGGTGATTCCATTTTTCTTCTCATAACTGATTTTATCTATGTATGAGATGCAAAATATGATAATCAATCTTAGAATAGGCTATTACAGTTAAGTTGGTATTGATCACAAGGAGTGAAATTGCTATATTACATGTTGTAAAACTTATTCATATCCCACAAAAATATTACATTAAAAGTATAATAAATTGCAATACTTTAATCACTTGGTGCATTATTTGACTCTTTCTGTTCAATTTATAGTATCATTTCAGTAGCACCTGCTTCATAAAATGTGCATATTACTGATACTACTCTGATGGCTTTTATAGCAACATTACTGGAATAATTTATGCAATTGCTCTTTTCTGCTAATAATTCTTTTTTTTTCCTCTTTCCTACATGGCTCCAGTTTTACATTTTCAGAATCTTTTATATTATCTTATTTCTCCTCATATTCACCATTGTCATGTGTTGAGATAAAGAAGTATCTTTTCTTCAGGTAACTTAATCTTTCATTAGAAAAAAAAATCAGTTTTAATATTTCTACCACTTGCCTTAATTATAAATCACACAAATACAAGTTTACAAAATATGAGAGTCTCTGAGATTACACTTCTGTTTCAGCTTTATGGTACTACATCTTTTATTTTTAATTAAGTTTTTATTGAATTTTTCATTGAAAAGTAACAAACAAACCATAAACTGTGAATTATACATGAGCTGAAACATTCTGCATTAGTCAAGTGGAAAAAGAGTTCATGCTTACTCGATATATGTTTTTCTCCTAAAGATTGTAGATAGAATCCTACCCTTAAAAAAGATATGATCTATTCCACAATGTGCATTTATAATCTTGATCTCTCATCCGTGTTCTGAGGTATGAAGAAATAAGACAGCATGATATATGTAGAACTGCATTCAGATTTGATCATGGCCTTCTAGAATAATTTCAGTAACATGAATACCATAAAAACCCTGGAGACCAGCTGAAATAAGATTATGCCAAAATCCATGGACCAAATACCAGACCCAGAAAGAACTCAAATCTGGCAGGAGAGTACAAGATACTCTCCTGATCACTGATCAGTTAGGATGCTCTTAAGAAAAGCAATAGAAAGTATATATTATTTGGGGTGAAAATGGTATTTGTTCAAAATTATTTTAATTATCTGCAAAACAAATATCAAGACTAATGAAATATTTATATAATTTTAAGCAATGCAACCTATTTAAATAAAATAACATTTGAATAACCTTTTGTTCTTTCTTTTTCAACAATTTTTCCTTGGAGGTCAGGTAGAGGACAGAGAGAAAGGAAAGAATGGGGTCAGGACACCACATTTTCACTATAATTCTCCTTATCTCAAAACACCTTCTCTTTAGAAATGATTATCTAAAAAGCTGAAGTGCATAACGTGCACAAAAAGAGATACATTTTTATAAACCTGCCCTATTCAGATCTGCCAAAAGTAAAAAAGTAGGAAATACGTTCCTTTGTCCTACCAGTAAGGCTTGATTTGCTCTGTCTACAGGATAGCCAAAAAACTTCCAGTAAC
Source organism: Gavia stellata (assembly GCF_030936135.1). Taxonomy (NCBI): domain Eukaryota; kingdom Metazoa; phylum Chordata; class Aves; order Gaviiformes; family Gaviidae; genus Gavia; species Gavia stellata. The sequence goes on from NC_082596.1 coordinate 74,812,299, forward strand.
ACATTTTTTGAAAAAAACAATGCAGGACCTAAAGGGAGAAACTCTTCCATCTTATGCCGCTAAAAAACAATGACTGCTACTGGAAACAGGGATTTTAAACCGAACTAAAACTCCAAACTGCTCTCATTGTTATGAAAGGGAGAGATTTCTTGAAAATGACGACACATGATTGCACTCCTTACCAAGGAATTAGATGTGTAATTTTGAGAAAGTGTAATTTTTGAAAAAACTACCCCTATAATGATCAGTTGCTATTATTTAGTGTGATGGAGTTATATAGAGACGAGAGAAAGATATTTTGGCCTACCTAATTCATTTTGCTGACACCATCTAATTATATTTTTCACTATAACTATATGAATACCTCAGGAGTGGTAATGCTCTTTGCCTTGACACACAGTCAGCTCTGTCACTGCATTTAATAACGTAAAAGGAAAGAAGAAAACAGACGAACTAATTAAATCACACAAATGAGGCAGCTAAGCTGGAGTAATTGAATATTTTAATTAATCACAGGAAACATGCAGAATATACCTCTGATGCTTAGTTCAGTTGTGGGGGAGACATGAAGGGGAATTTGAGGTTCACTAAAGGATATGGCTTTTACCATTTGGTCATTTAAAATAATAAGCATTCAAGCCATTAATTCAGTATGAGATGCATATGTTAACAAAAAGCCTGATAACTATGGTAATATTACACACATAAGCCCATCTATTACTAAAACCAGGCAAAAGTTCCCATTTTAAATACACTGTGAACATAAGCAGTTCCACTATAGCACTACCTCTGTTCATGTGTTTGAAAATGTTCGCGTGGATAAAGAGTTATCAAAAGAAGGCTGATGAGTGTAAACTATATTACATTACAGTGATATCCTAGCCTGACAGTGTTATAGACATATTTTACTAAAATCTCAGTAGTAATATAATGCAGATACTTCAATTACCTTCCTCTTAAGATGAATACACATGTACCATACTGTTATCTACATGTTAATAAATAAAATGAAACAGTTATTATTAATGAATGGAAGAATATATTACAAATAGTACTGGCTACTAACATCTTGGCTTTAAATGAAAAAAAATATTGTTGCAAAAAATTGTGGTAAAGCCTCAGCAGTTCTGTTATTTTTAAGCAGTGCTGGACATAGAAAAAGATGGCAGGAATAGACCTTAAGTAGGCCTTCAAAAAAGCAATAGCCAAAATTTAAAGAAAATTCTAAGGATATTAAGTCCCTGAACTGCAGTTCTTTAAAAGAGACATTTACCAACAAAGTGGCTTCAGTACAGTTTGAAAATTCTTTCTCAAAAATAGGAGTTCACCAAGAGCTAATGAAAAATTTTGCTGGCAAAAATAATACATGAAGCTGGTGGTGGAAAATTGGTGAGTGAGGGAATATCAGAAAATGAAAGATGATTGCACTTGTACAGAAAAAAGGAACTATTCCTAGCAGGGATAACCAATGTGAAAAAAGAAAAAAGGATGAGAATTTTCTAAAAATGACAGAAGTTGACAAAGGAATAGCAAGAGAGAGCTCTGAACAAGCTGTTTCCATCCCAAGTTATGAAAGAATGGAAAATGAGCCAGATTCCAGTTTGAATATGTTCTGATGTCAGTGAATTTATTTGGGTATATGGTGATGTAAATGAGATCAGCATTTGGTCCATCAAAAAAGAAATGTTGTTTTCCCTCTTCTATGATAGAAACAATAGCATCCCAGACAAGATAGAAAGTATGTGCATTAACAAGGCCACAATTTAACAATTTAACACATTTGGGAAGTTATCCAGAATATGTCTCCCAATTTTAGTTAACTTTCTTTCCATAATCAGCACTATATATCACTCTAAATGCTTTTCAATCTGTGTTGAGGGATTAATTGTTTACACATTGTCTGGTTTTTCTGTACTGGACTGTCCATACGTACCAGGCAAAAAGTAGAGCTATCCACAGGGGCTGGTTCTTCTCTCACACTTTTTGCTAGCATAGTTCCACTGACATTAGTGTATTTAGAGTGCTTTTGATTTGTAAGCATGCAATGGGAAAATAATTGAGTAAATATTACCTTAAAAAGAACTCTCAAGATGGCAGGTTATCCTTTTGTTTCTTTTCTTCTCTTTCCTCTTGTGAGGACTTCAGGTGACAAAACTTGGAAATAGAACTGTCAGTCCAAAATGGGAGTCTTCTGAGCATCTTCCCTAGTAGCAGATAATTTGGATGATAACAGATTATAGAAAATACAGGAATATGCATTCCAGTTAAGATGTTTTAAAGCCACACAATCAAACATGGCTCAATTTTTAGTGCAAAGAATGGGTGTCAACGATCAATCTTTTTCAGAATTATTTAAACTCTCTCTAATGCTGCAGGAACTGTCAAGCAAAGCTAAATACTAAGAGTATGCGAGTTTTGACATTTTTAAAGGTGAATAGGTAGACCTTTACGCTACAGATAGCTTTGTCTCAGACTCTCACCTCTGTTACTGCAGATTGCAGTGTCAGTTCTGATAGCAGTTTTGATGGTGGGTGAATGATGACAACAGATGATGAGGGCCTATAGCTGGGATGGAAATTCAGCTGAGTCCTGTAACACTAGCACATGACTCAAATAACTCAAATGTCTTACACTTATGTACTATGACTAACAAAAAATACCTCTGTGACTGAGGTTTGTGAATTATGTGCTAGGTGAGAGCTTGGTATTTTGAATTCCATTTTTTCCCCAGCAAGTAGCAAACCTAAATACTGTTTCCAATATTAAGAAAGCTAACACAGTAAATGAGTAAACACAACACTTCAAAATCTTTTACCTCTCCTTTATGCTAAATTACATTACAAAGAGTTTTTCTGCTCCTTTATGTATTTCTGGCTATTGATCCGGAACAGAATATGACAGAAGCTTTGGGCCTGACCCTGCCTCAGTATAAATCAGCAGAGTCCCATTGTCTCCATTAGCACTGTGCTGATTTAAGGGGCTGATGATTAGACTCTTCTTCCTAGAAGAAGGGAGGACTAGCAGAGCATTGTAGAATGTTACAGGGAGACTTTAAAGCAGAAGCACCCATCACTTTGAATTTACTTTGAACTAAGGTTTTCTTCTATCTCTAATAATAGATAATTCTCTTAAGGAGTTTACTACATGTGTTTCAGCAACACACTTGATGCTTCCCACGTGGAAATTATCCTCATAAAGACCTGATGTGCCTGATCAGACAATGCAGAGAAAATGAGCAGTAATATCACAAAAGAGGTAAGAATTTAGCTACATTTTGTTCTGAAGCTTTAGCAAATCTCTATTAAACAGACTTAGAAGGATTTTTTGTAGTCGTTTATTGTGATATATGATGAGTAAATGAGATTGATAAATAGGAAAAAATAGGGTACTTTTTTTTTTTTTAACATGAGTCCTACATTCTAGATGTAAGTTTACTTTTTATAGAAATATTTTTTTTCCCAAGATGCCTTTCTGGTGATTCATTCTTTCAATTGCATAGCAACTAAAATTCATAAATTCAATATGGTTGGTTTTTGCCTGGCTACTGTAGCTTGCTCCTTTCAATTAGTTGTTGTAGTACTCTTAAGATTTAATCCTTTTCTTGTGTCACTATTCATCAGGAGAGTTTATAGCATCATTCTTACAATTTGAATACTTTTTCTAGAATATTCACTTATAAACAAGCAAAATTTGCCTTATCAAAGCTTTTAACTACACAAAAGTTTGGATTCCAGCTATATTCGTTACTGTTAGAAGAGCTTGCAAAACAAGAGAAGAAAATCATGGAGTTATCTGTTTTCTTCCACCCTACATAACTGAAAGGTTTAAGTGGATTACATAACTGAAGGTCACTGGGTTACATATCAATCAATATCACATGATTCTGTCTTGAATGTTCACCTCTAGAAATTTTACTAGTATCAGAAAAAAATGGCTTTCCATCTTAACTATAAAAGCAGCTTTGTCATACTAGCCAGTTTGTTTCTTAGCCTGGAAGCCACTAAAAATAAATATAATCTGTTGGAGTAGCTAGGAACCAATGGCAACTGATCTGATATTTTTAGGAATGTGACTTGACTTCAATCTGGTGAAAAAACTTACAACAATGTACTGTGATAATAGAAAAGGCTGGGGGGGGAGAGAATGGGACACACACAGACTCAGAAAAGAAGTATTAAACCCAAGCATCTTCACTATTGGGAAGACACCACAGACGTGGTGTCTAGAGCTGATGTCTATTGACACAAGGTCCAAGACAAGACTTCAGTGTAAGTGGAACTGAAATGGTGGGAAGTTCTGCTCACGGTCTGGGTCGCAGTGTTAAGCTCAAGGCCCATTCTCAGTTCAGATCATGCTGAATAACCTTACAAATTGTCTTTTGGGTTTCAGGGATGTTTCAGCACTTTTGCCTATATTTCATATTACCATATATGAACTGTGCAAAGAGCAGGCAGCCTTCTGACAAAGGAGAGGGATGGAGGTTCTCTAATGTTTCTGATGTTAAAATCTTACTTGTCTTTTATATGCACAATTCTAGATAGTAATATAACTCCACAGAAATAAAAACATCTTTTTTGTACAGTGCTCATTGATTATTCTTGCAAATTTCAGCTGAGGAAAATTCATGTAATCAGAAAAAAAGTGTCATCAGCCTTAAAACTAAATTAAGCAGAAACTGTTTGTTCCTTAATCATAGCTATTTGTTCTGTACAAAATGTCGTATCTCCAGCAAGACACTAGGGCAATTTTTTATGAAAGCAAAACACAAAATATATTCTTGTATAATGTTTTCTGGCTATAACCCGGCTTGTGGATGCATATATTATCTAGATATGTCACTCTGTTTACCATATTGAAAAAGAAAAAGCAGGTAAATTAATCACACTGGATTTGAACTGTATGCAGTCTGAGCTATTTCTTCACAGCCCAGCACTCAAATATGCTTAGGTGAGACATTTGATTCACTGCAGGACAGAAATGGAGTTGTGTGATTTTTAGGCTTCTTTCTTTACTGCTCTCCAAAACATACATCAAGACAATTCTTCTGTACAAGGAGATTTACTATGCAGTTCAGCTCTGCATTTTGCTGAGAACGGCACCTGTGAAAACTTCCATCTCCTGTTGATATCGGAGTGGCTACGCTTTGTACTTATGAAGAGGTTGGGGTGCTCCACTGGTCTGTTGCTCACCAGGGGCATTCTTAGACCTGCTTATACTGCAAAATGGAGAACTATGTAGAAATAACTCAGCAAATAACCGCTGGAGGTAGCAAGTGTGTGCAACCGTGCAGAGAGTCGTATTTTGGTCCCTATAGCAGTGTATCTGCCTGGATCTCTGCCTCAACCTAAGTTATCTGATGAGGTGCAAAGCTGTGCTGAAACAGCTATAGTGCTTCTGTTTCTGGAGTAGGCATGGCCTCAGCTTTCTATAAATTTTCTGCACTGCTCTCTGTTGCATGGTGTAAAAGTGCCCAAATATTAACCCTTATTTTATGATAATGCACATAATGTCATGAGTGCTCTATATATTAGTAAATAAACTGCCTTTTACATATATATCTATATATCCATATATGTCATTACACATGGAAGTTAATAAGCAGTATAGAAAAAGACTTTCAAATAGCTAAATAGACCTTAATTTTGTCTATGAAAATGTTTTCTTTTTAATGCCATGTAGATATTTGCATTCAAAATCAGTTTTATTGATAAATACTTACATCTTTACATTTTAGAAAAGCATTAAAAGTTAATCTGTGTTTCTTTTATCCCATGTGGCATCACACACAGTAGATATGTAAAATCAGTTGGGTTTTTTCCTAGCTTCCTCATTAATAAAATCACATTTCAAAAAAAACCCCAAACCTATTCTAGTCCTCAGAGTTGCAGAGAGAAGTGGCCTTGGCAGAAGGCAAAAGTCGTCATCACTGTTAACAGTAATAAATGTAACTAAAAGACTGAGGAGATTCAGGTCTGAAGTTTTTTGAGGAAGGGTGATAGTGAAGGAATATGCCTTCTGGAGTCCCTTTTCCTTGCTACTGATGTTCTTTATTGAGAGAAGATAGTTTGTGTTGCTCGTTCTGTCTGTGAACTGATATATGTAATAGCATCCTGTGCTGGGGTGGCACCCGCTGGCAGCCGGGCATCCAACCTGCTGCTTACCACCCCCACCATCCAGCAGGATGGAGGAGAAAATAGTAAGAGCAAGAGAGAGAAAACTTGTGGGTTGAAATAAAGGCAGAGAAATACCTTGGCAAGTATTGCCACAGACAGAAGAGACTCGATCTGGGGAATTTAGTTTAATTTATTGCCAATTAGCATAAATATTTAATTACTGATTAGGGTACTGGGGGGAAAAAAACAAACCCAAAAACATTTAAAATACCTATTCCCTTACCGAGGCTCAGTCTTGCTCTGAGCACCTCTCCTCCCTTTTTATTATCGCCACAGGTTGGAATAGGCTGTGTGTGGCACTGGGCAGACCTTGACCTTTTCTGGTAGATGGCACCCCTGCAGACCCCCCAGCCCACCCCCTGCTACCAAATCCTTGCTACCTGCACTCAATACACACCCTGAGTTCTACCTGCTGTCCTTGAGAGTCTGAGGATTAATGTCAAAAGTGCTTGACAATTACCACTTTATTAATCTTGGGTTTTTTCAGTTTCGACATGCATTTTCATGCTTTTATTGAGCTGGATCATTACTTATAAAATGGAATTTTATAACCTGGGCTTAGTAAATACAGAGGCCATATGACAGTTAAAAGAAGAAGAAAGCTTTGTGATTTGTAGGATTATATTGTTTCACTCCCTCTATCTCTTTATTCCTGTCTGTCCCTCTCTCTCCTCTCAAACGATTTTCAGATTTCTTGCATTCAAAAGGCAACAGAGTCTTCCAACCTTGACACAAGGCTGACAGTTTTCCCCTCTTGTACCCTATATCAGTTTCTAGATGGCTCAGGAAACTAGAAGTTCCACCCTAGCTAACACTAGCATTTATTCTGAAGGTACAGCATTAATGATGCTATACTACAGTGTATTTGGGCCACATGTGGAAAATCATCTTACTTTGGATCAGTGCTACTTATACTACATTTAAAGAATCACTAGTGGCAACTCAGTGGATTTAAAATACTGCATTTAGTTCAGCTTCCATGCTTAAATTGTTTGCTGTCATTCAGTCTTTTCCTTGAAAATGACCTGAGTTCTAATCAGACTTGCCCACTTTTGTAACAAGAATCTAGAGCTTAGTGTTTCAGCCAGAATCTAATGTAACTCACTTTGCTATATTTGTATATGAATTGAATATGAGTGTATATATAGTTTCTATATTTGTATATCTGTATTTGCGTAGAATCAGAACTAAAATATAAACAACATTATGTTTTCAGTGTTGCGTTTCACATATACTGAATTATTAAATTATCTTTGTGTTTTCCAGAGGTTAATATTTCTTAGAATGTTTGAACCTATAAGTTGACATCCAGAGCAGCAAACAGGTATGCAGATGAGAAAGCTAATTGTATGTATTTATTTTCTAATTTAGTCTTTTCAATAACAGCTAGTTGGTTAAAAATTCCGCTAATAGAATTTAAATATAAATGTGGTAAAAGTAATTCTTATAATGTTTCTATGTAAATACCAACCACTAATCCTTAAACAGTTTTAGCTTAATCAAATTGCTTTTAGATTGATTTTGGATTATTCATTTCACCCCAAGCATGCTCTTTGGTTTTTATTCTAAATCACGTTATTGAATCCAAGTGATCGAATCCAAATATTTAACATAGTTTGAATTAAATGTTGTTGAATTGTAAATGAATCCAACAGCTTTTCCCAATTAACTGAACTGAATGTTGCTTTCAAGACTGAAACAGTAGAAGTCAGCTATTTAAATATAAATTATTTTTAAATGAACTTGAATCTCAGTATCACACAACTAACCTGCGAATGGGGAGTGTGAAAAGCATTGCTATAGTAATTCTTAGAAACTGAACTGATGGTGTTTTCCAGTCTTTACTTTGGCTGACACTCCTGTTTGTAAGATCAAGTTATCAATTGCTTATGGCTGCCAAACTTGAGATATTTGGGTTGAAATATTCTGTGCTGGGTGTCTGTCACACGATGATTTTTTGGGCAAGCATCATCTAATTATTCAGATAGTTTGGAGAATGGAATCAGGAAAAAAAAATATTACTTTGGCTATGGTAAGAAAAACTTATACAAGCTTTCACCAAAAATATTTTCTCCTTTTCTTTCCCCAAAAAATTCTTCTCCATTTCTTTGAAGGAGTAACTGAAAATTTGGCAATGAATTAGGGTTCTGAATTTTATTGCTCCTGTCCAAACATTGAATCTTCAATAAATTTTAGATGCTTGTTAAGTTTTGGTCAGATGAAAAAAAATATCCATCTGCACTGAGCAGCATCTTATCTTATATGGTTCCTACACATAACTCTTATGAGCAGGCATTATATTCATGAAGTAACTGGGTATGAACCAGTACAAGGCAGAAAGAGCTGGGCAGAATTTCCCAAGTTAAGTTGCTATTTAGATTTGCAGTGGGCTGCTCAGGACATATACAAAGAAACTGAAGAAAAAAAAAAAATCAGCTGGCCATGCTAGGCTTGGATAGCTTGAAAGGAAACCAGTTTGACTTTGGCACAGAAAGCACAGGAAAGATTTAGTACTACGGTGTTAGGATGGAAGTAATAGTAGACTAGCACAGAAGTTCAGTCTGATAAGGACTGGGATTGGCATAGCGGTATCAGGAGCAAAGCTCATGGAGAATTTGAATAGCAACAGTTGGTGGGGAAAGTGAGATTTAACAAGAAGCCAGGAAGAGGAGCTATACTGGGCTGGACAGTCAAGTACCAGAAGATGCCTGACTTAGCAGCTAAGTGCCCAAGTTTTGGTCCTGAGGTGTAGCCCCAATAATACCACCACTACAGATCGTAGCCAGGATCCTGACCTGGGTCCTTAGTCAGTAGCCCCCATATTGACATTTCTGTGCTACAGTAGCTGGAACTAGAGTCCTAGTAGGAAGCTGGGAATTACTTTATAGCTAGATTTTTAGTCAATTGTAATTAATTTTACTGACCTGTCACAAAACATGTTCACAGACTTCAGCTTCTTTAAACCTTAATTAATATTTCTTATGCTACAGTTAATTTTTCAAAGCTATCTACACTGTGCCTAACATAAGTAATTTTGGAAATACAAATTTGCATATTAATCCTCCCTGAGTTTCCTACTAGCACTGACACCTTCCGCTAAACTCACTATTATGTGAATGGACCTTTTCCTTTTACCCAAAAATGGAAGTAGCCTCACGTTTAGGAATTTCTATAAATACATTCACTTTTTATGATAAACTGATAGAAAAGTGCATGAATTAGACTGAAGACATATGAAAGGCAGAGAGTTTGCTTGGGCATGTAACTTTAACATAGGCTTTGCTCAAGTCTCATGATGTAAACTTTCACTGAGGACTTGTGACCCCAGGTCTGCTCTGAGACTCCCAAACTCATGCAATGATGCAAGAGTTCAGAAAAGATCAGTGTGGATCCATGCATGCAAATATGCCTCCAAAGAAACTTACATATTTGGATTTCAAAATAGTACTCAAAGGAAATATAGATCCAGAACAGTCATCCTAGACAATATGCTTTATCGTTGCTTATTCTGTGACTGTTTCAAGAACTGGCCTTTTGTAATAATTAAATTTCAAGCTATTTTTGTGCCTTCAAGGACCTGTCTTATCTACAACTCATGATCCACAGTTTGTCAGGATATCAAGGGAGACCTTTGACTGTGGAGAATCCATGCAGTGCTATCAGTTTTACTAGTTTTACCCTGGCAGACCAGGGACAACATCAGTTACTCATCCTTAATGATTACCAGGTGACGTGAGGTGAGGTAAGGTAAGGTAAGGTAAGGCAAGGTAAAGTGAGGTAAGTTATACATACTTCGGGGTGTCGTTGGGTAAGGAGATGATAACAAGTTCCTGGAGGCATAAGCAAGACCCCAAGACTGTGGTTTAAGCAAACAGCAAATCTGATTTTAAGGCATCTAGGATCTTTTCTGTGGCTGTGTGGGTGATTGGGTGTTGGCCAGGGTCAACACACTGCATGTCTTAATGCTGTATAAAGGTACACCTCTACATTGTGTTCATTGGCTAATTTGATAAAAATGAGACGATTGTTCTCACTTCTGCTTCAGACAATGTTTGTTCAGCTCTTGTACTGGACAGATCTGTTATTGCTGATTATGGGACTTGGGCCCAATGCAGAAACTAATAATATTTTGGAGCAAAGGTTGTACTTTCAACCAGATAAACCAAGATTAGGTTGACTTTGATCAGACAGTGACCCCATGGTTAGGAAAGCAAACTGGAAGCTGCATGAGCACAGAGAAAGCAGAAAAGTTAAATAGGAATTTAGGCTGAAGTTATTATATTGCTGAGACTAGTACATTTTGTGGTGGGGAAAAGGTGATCTGTTTCAGAAATCTATATGAAGTCTGTGCAGGGACTATAGCTGTACGTGCCCATGTTAAACTGGGTGAAGTGTCTGTAAAAGCTGTTGTTGGCAGTCTTCGAAAGGGAGGTACAGTAGTGTGTAACAACATCGCTCTTGGTAATCTATGCCATCATAACACACAGGAAGTGTGTTTTATGCACCAAAAATGTGTTGCTGTGCTGAATCCCGGTGAGGTCAAAGAAAGATTAGGTACATGAAAGATACATTGGAGAGGAGCCTAACAAAGCCTTGGGACGCTCATGCAAACAGAGGCTATAATGTGTCCTGCTTTTGTACAGATTTTTCAGCCACTGTAACGTGGCAAGAAGCCCAATGAATTCCCACCTTTCCCTGAGCTACCTTGCTGGGGAGATAATAGATACACATGCTCTGTGGGTTGGGAACAGAGACCTGAATATATTCACTGGTGGGTTACATTTATGATGATTATAGGTTTTTTTATTTCTAAACCCTGTTCACAGTACAAAAGGGGTTAATAATTTCACAACAAACCAGCATATGGAAAACCAGGAAAAGTTATATGTGCTAAAAATTTGAGAACCTATTTGGTTCAAGGGGATCACTGTCTAGAGAACTCCTATAAAAATGAGACTTCTTTCCATGTGTTCAAATGAAACTCAGAATGCTGGGGGGAGAAATATCTTTCCAGCCTTTGAAAACATCAAAGACATTACTTTCTGCCTGATCTTTGAATATGAAAGTCCCAGCGAGAACTGCAAATGAAAGAAAATAAGTCAGCAAACTTTGGGACCAGCATTTGAGAAGCTAGATTTGGACCATGAAAGAGAATGGCAGCTACAGATGGTTATTGATAAACTTGAATCCCACCAGGTAAGAGAATCAAGATCACAGAACCTAAACAGACCTCAAAGGAAATAAAGCAGGCCAGGAAAAAGGAATGACAGCACTTTATTTTGTTCCCTTAGAAGTCCATGGATTTAAAATACACACTAAACGATTTATAACAGCTAAAGGCCACTGTACCAAGAAGCTTGCTACTGAATCCTGATTGCTGGATTTGCTTCTTTTTCTCTTCCATAAAACAGAGGTTACTATTTCCTTTGTGCTGCACAAGAAAGAAGGAACTAAAACAGCTTCCTACCACATCAGACTTGAATTGTGATTACAACAAAATTAGTGTAATCCCTTATTATTTTGAATTGAAAACCCTTTATCATGTTTCTTAAAAGGGCCAGGAAACAGACTAGCCTGTCTTTGTATACTGTCACCTGAAATACTCTGAAAATAGATAGGTATCTTTTTATTAGATCCAGGAGAATTATTTGCAGCAAACAATTCTGTTCAGAAATACAGAGCTTTCTATTTTTCATTAATTGTAAGCAAATGATTACTTCTTCCCACAATATTTTCATTCCTTTGAATTATTCAACAGCTATTTTATGTGAATGCATTTCAACCTATAGATTACTGACAAATTGTTTGCTAAGAGTATTGCTTGAAGTATTTTACATTTACAATTTAAAACCCAAGCTGTTTAGATTAGATACATACATCAGTGTTAAAATTCTGTTTAATAATTTTATGAGAGTAGACCTCAGAATCATACTCCTGTTGTAACTTTAAAAATAACTCTGACTTTAGGTATGGTCTAACAATGAACATTGGAGAAGAGGAAGACTTTCATATTGTGTTTTGTATAAGGATGAAGGGTGCTTTTCTTTGCTGATAGGGTTTCTCTCTGAACTAGTGGCAGAATAAGTTCCAGAAAATGGCTCCCAGTAATGAAGTGAAAGTCCATGATACACTATCAAAACACACTGTTTCCTAAAAGAGAATAGCAGTGCAATATATTTATAAGTGACTAATTTTTCTGCTAGGTGGAGTTTGTTAGACTGTGAATTTCAATTATAGATGAAAGTTAAAATTATATTCAGAGGTAGCCAATTAACTGCTTGTAGATGTTTAATGTTTTTGAGGAAAAGAGGAAAACAATTTTACTTATTTAACAACCTTGATAAATTTGCCTCTTATTTGTCAAAATGTAAGCTTTGTACAGTAATGTGTATGGAAACAGTCTTTCTAGTTCTTAAATATGGTTTCAGTTTGCATTAGTTTGATTATCCATCCTGTGTTCACCTAGATGAATAGCAGTGATTAGTGCACAGAAAATGGACAACTAATAGTTTTGCAAAGTGACTGTTAAGGTCTGTGAAAATAAGCAAACATAAACCTTTCTTATTTTCACTTGGGAAAGGGAAAGACACCAAAACCACTTCCATATGTCACTGATGGCTGAATGGCTTGATTATTCTGCCCACCATTTATGTTTCTGGAAATAACTGTAGACAAGCTCCAAAAAGGACTCAGGTGCCTAGGACCACAATGTTGCAGAGCCTAATTCTTGGCTGTCTGGCCTCAGAGCACAGTGTCAAACTCTGCAGATAAGTTGTCCAAATGTTGGTGAAACCTGGCCTGGTGAGTCTCCTGAGCTGTGGTTGGTCTGAGCCTGAGCCATGGGTCCTGGACCGATCTCAGCCAGCTGAGCTCCCTGCTGGTGGTGCAGAAGTTGCTGGGGTAATGTCAGAGCTGAGAAATGGAGGGAAAGATGGGGAAAGGGAGCCAGCCGTCCAAAATTTGTCTCTTCATGGTCCTGAAGGCACTAATAAAGCTGTCTTGGGGCCTATGGTACCTATTTCAGCTCAGGCCAGGCCAGATTCTCCTGCCCTGAGCTATGTTGTCATTGCCTGGGGCACAGCCCTGCCTCCTGGAGTGATCATCACCCACCCCAGCTCAGCCTCTGGGGGATGGCAGACCGTGGGTGAGGACACCACCTATTCCCAGACCACCTGGGCTCCTGGCCGAGCTTCCCCCTTGGACTTGCCCTGCTGGCCTTGAACCCTGATGGAGACTACCAAAAAGAGGTGACTAATCCTGCTTTGCTGAGTTCAGGGTCCTGTGGTCCCTGAGGGATTCAAAGTCCTGAGTCAGAATATTAAAAATCTATGAGTCAAGTTAGGGCTCAAGCCCTAGCTCTAGCCTGGGTTTACCACACAATGTGAAGTCACCTCATGGCAAGGGTCTAAAAAGGCCAGTACATCCCTAGCAGGAGCTGCCTTGTGCGGGCTTAAGGGGTTGGGCGACGAGAAAGATCTAACTGCGGCTCTGGGGATCTCCCAGTTCCAGCTGACTGTTTGAACCACTAACCTCCATTAATAAAGCTCCATCACCTCCAACCACGCTTTACATGGAAGTGGTGGCTGCAGCTGCAGTATGTGAAAAGCCTCAGCATTCCCCGAGGGTCAGGTATGCCCTAGCAGTGCGTGTCCTCAAGGGGACATATAATGAAGAATGCTCTATTTCTGGAATAAAACTGGATTTCAAGGATCAATTCAATGCTTTGCCCCATCAAGAATGGACATGTGCAAAGACACTAGCTAGTCACCTGAATTTTAAACTCAAAAAATAAAGCATGTGTAGAATTTAGAAAGCAGCTGATCAGAGTTTTTCATGGTTTTATCTGTCCCACTCTAGATAGCCCTCAGCACATCCCCAAAACACAATCAGTCTGGTTCTTGGTAAACAAAGTGTATCATAGCAAAAAGAGTTGGTACAAAACTCCGATCAGTTGGCATAACACATCTAGTGTCTATTGCTTTCCAACCAGCATGTTCAGCCAGGTAGTGGGAGGGATCCGTCTGTCTGAAAGAGCAGCTGAACTGCAACTTTTTCTTTTTTTATATTTAATTGAATTCAGGAAAAAGTCCTCTGGCAAGCTTACACACAGCGATTAAAGTGAGTATTTAAAACAACAACGAAAAAGTCATTCTTATACATGACTGGTCTGTCAGCAAGAGATACCTGTTGCAAGACTAAGGCTTTAAAAAAAGCAACGATAGCTCCTTGGTAGTCTCTGCTATTTTTAAAGATGGAAGACATGGTATGTATTTTATATCTTGTTGTAAGAGTAGGGGCGTGATGTGTCCTGGGTATGTTGTCAGGAAATGGGAAGGGTTCAGTTGAGAAGAGGAGGTCTTTGGCTCTTTACAGGTTGTGTGGGCTCAGGCTTCCATGTTGACCATTTAAAGAGTGACACTAAAAACTGTGACAAGAGAAGGAACATGCCTTTCTCTGCTTTTTTGTAACATGTAAAGACATGTGGGTGAGGCAGAGAAGAGCGCAACAGAGCCTCCACCATCTGAATGCTCTTCAAGAGGAGAAAAAAAAGAAAAAGGTCATTGTGAACAGAGGCAGCAAGCTAGGGGTAAGGTGTCTCAAAACAGATTAAAATACCATAGGAAAAAACACCTCTGGGAAGAAAAAAGTAAATTTGGAGCACAGGGCAAAATATACTTCACAGGCAGGAGGAACAGAAAAAGAGCTAGAGGAATATTTAGGCAGATAATTTTGTAAACTACTATCTGCTCTGATAGGAGCATCAAGTGGGCACAGGTAAGAGATGGATTATAAACCAAACTACTCTCTGGGACAGACTTACTGGTCAGTAACAGAAGTGAAGGGTAGTGTTATAACCACACTCAGAAAAGACACAATTGCTTTCTAACATCAGGGTCCTGGTGCTAATTTGTTATGGCTGCACAGGCAATAGGTGCACTAGATAGGACACATGCTTTTGGCTTCCTTTCTCTTTCTGATGTTGCCTGGGATAAAGTAAACACAATTTGCAGGGCAAATCTTTTTAGTGAGACTTTTAAAACCCCACACTTAGTAATTCCCATTGTTATATAAGAGGACTGAGCATATCTAGACAGGTAAAAAAACCCCAAAAAACTAAGTTAAGAAATGATCTATTAAGTGTTATATGACACAAAGAAAATAAAAACTTACCTTCCTTGAATCACTCCATCCAAATGTAATATATCTGTTTATAAGCAGTTATTAATTTTTCCTTGGTTTTTCAGAATAATACTACAATATAACTGTTGATCTATGATTATATTGCTAAATGTACTGGCTAGCTCCTAAGATAAAAAGGAAAAAAAAAAAGGGAGTGGGTGATTGACCTAACAAGAAACAAAGATATCCAACAGGTTTCTAGAGATATAGTTCATTCTTCTATGTACAGATTTTCTTAAGGCTGGCATATATTCTCATCAAGACACTGTTTTGTGATTAGAAGTGACGACCAGCCCAGGGACTCTCACCACAAAATTCAGGAGCTGGAGAACAGCAGAGAACATTGTAAAAATTCCCTGGACAGTCAATGCCTGCAGTTTTGTGCAGACTTTTGCTTTTGTTCACCAAGGTTTTGGAACAACGTATGTACAGCAATTCGATCAGCGAAGACTTACTTGTAGAGTTTGATATGCTGGCTCTACTCCATCTGCAACAAAAATATCACTGTAACCGTGTAACTACAGCATGGGTTTTCATATTTGTGGGAATACGTGTTAAGCCTTTTCACAGTTACTTCCCACAATTGCATGCAATTGCTCTTTTCTAATCCAGTATATACAGAGCAATGTTTTCAAACTGGGGTGCCAATATCTATATTCTGAAACTGCGGCACAAAGGCCTTGTTCACCACAGGGCTAAACACTTGCATTGGTATGACTAGTCAGGTCTCAGCTGCTGCTTCTCCATTTGGAATTTTCCACAAAAGAGATGTCATCTTCACAGCAAGTCTGTCCCATCACGTTGAGATAGAACTGTCCAGATTGAGCAAAACTCACCTGTCTAATCTTGTATGTACTTCTCCACCATGTGTAGCTCATGTTCTAGAAAACATTTGCAGACTGACACCTTTAAGCAAGAAATCTATTTTCAATTGGTGTGCCATAATAGGGCAAAAGACACATGTATTAAGCTGTGTATGGCAAAGGAAGAGAGGAAGAAAATCTGACTGGTTTTCTGTGGGGGTAACCGTTCCCAGTTTCAGTGTTTGTTCCTCTTTCAGTAGTCCTATATAAAGTTGAAGGCATTTGTTTTTTCCGAAGGAGATGGAAGAAAAGCTGTGTATCGTGTCACCCATGTGAGAACGGGTCAGCAACTGTTGGAGGAAGAAAGGGAAGACCTTCACTACTGACTTCAACATTCACAAAAATATGGATTTCTTCCTAGCAGTAGACAAATGGACAGATGTATATAGACTATGACAAAAATTGTTATCTTTTTCCCACAGAATTATATGCTATAGTTTTACATAGAAAAGTTTACAGAAATTGAAATACTACATATTACAATAAAACCCACTATGAAATTATTTAGTGTCTCATTAGCCACTTTTAAACTGTTTGAGTTAAATTTAATACAGGTGTTTTTAACAACATGAGCAAATAGAAATTTTCTCTCTTCTGACCAAATTTAAAATTGATTTGCACAGGATTGAAATATCAGATAACTTTGGGGGTTTTTATATAAAACATCACTGCAGCTTTACTTTGAAGAACTGTCACAGACATACTAAGCCAATTAACAGAAGTGCATTAGTAAATAGGCATGCGACTGATTTATCAGTTTCCTATAGCATTTATGCCATCTACATATAAAACTACACAAGAGTATTCCTAACCCATTAAAGGAACTGTTATGTAAAGTTCCTTTTTTAATTTGCTAATTACTGATTTCTAAAATGCTTTTCTGTTAAGACTAATTCTGCCTCCAGGCCTAATCACCTATGTTTCTGATGTTTTCTCTTGATAAAAAATAAGAGAAACCAGCAGTATTATTTATATCATAGGAATGAAGAAATAATCCTGCTTCATTGTTTAGGAGAAAAATAGATCTGATAACTTAGCTGATGTCTTCCAATATATTTGTGTTCCTAAATGCCTGATGTATCAAATATATTTTGTGTTTCTTTGTATTGGGGGCTTTAGAAAACAGAGCTATGAGAGACTTGTGCATTGGGAGTATATTAGTTTTGCTAATTCGTGTAATTTTAAAACTGATTTCACTCATAATTCCTAATCCATTGTTAGCAGTCAATCAGCTCTTACATTAAGTGCGACATTCTGGCTCATCCAGGGAGTTGAAGCTTGCCTAAAATACCTTATTGATTTATTGAAATGCAATTTTCATTGTAGAATGCTCACAGTGAGAAGATATTATGCAGCTGTATGAAAACTGGATGACAATAGCACAGGAAGAAAATATGTGAATACCATATAAAAAATTATTGTAATATGCAAGGAGAAGACAAACAAAATCCTTTTCATGAGGAGAGGAGGCTAAACAACTTTCCCTTGGCCAATTTGTCTCTTATTGAACTTTCTGGGATTTGTCTGTGCACCCTGGACACGTAGGAATCAAAGGGATTACAGCTAGAAGAACCAGTGCTGATAAAATGAGAACTGGTCTGAACTTTAAATCTAAAATTCAAAACAGACTTGAACCAAAACACTTTAGATAACTGAGAGAAGAGCATTTTTCATTATTCTTTATCCTGGATATTCTGATGTTAGTTGGAGTCAGAAGCAAAAATATTATTATTGTGGAACTTTATGTGCATTGTCGTTTTTCTGAACTGAACCAGCAAATTTCCCAGTGAAGCCCAAATGTCAATCTTTTAACACAATTTGCTACACAGAATTGTTTGAACAAAGTGTCCTGTAGAAAAGTGACCTATATTCGGCCC
This sequence comes from Gavia stellata, assembly GCF_030936135.1. Lineage (NCBI taxonomy): Eukaryota > Metazoa > Chordata > Aves > Gaviiformes > Gaviidae > Gavia > Gavia stellata. The sequence goes on from NC_082596.1 coordinate 74,830,392, forward strand.
TTAGATGGATAGGAAGGCTGGACAAGGATAGTAATGCTTTCTGCAGAAAAACAGAAAAAGCAGTTTTCTTACCCAGTGGCCAGTGTTGTGCCTTAAAGAAGTTGCAGTGGAAATATGGTCTTATTCAATACTTTCTCAATTAGGGCTCCATAAGGAGAACTAAACAATTTCTGGAGTAACAATCTTTCTCACTCTGTTGATCAATACTTATTCTTCAGTCTGTGAACTGTGTTCTGCTTTATTTTTTCCCCCTGTAGCTAGGAAGTAAAGGAAGGGATGACGAAGAGGAAAAATAAAGAACCTTGTCTTTGATATGGAACTAATAATGCACATGCCTGGTCTAGCTATTGTTCATCCCAGACAAAAGGTTTTTTTTTTTTCAATTTGCCAAATAACCCAGCAACCCTTCATTAGTTATGAAGAAAGTACTTAAGATGGGGCAACACTGGTACAAAAGGAATCATGAAGAAATGAAAAGCCATTAAGATTACATTGACTTTCAGTGAAGCTATTATTTTTTTAGCATGCCAGTTTCATAGTGTGGCCATTGAGTGCGAGCTCAGTTGAAGGCGATGACATTTGCACTAGACATGGAAAGCTCAGGTCCATTCTTAAGGGGCTGAGCAAGGGACAGTGAAAACACTTAGACCAACTAAGCACTGCGAGTAAAACATCAGCTCAGTTCACATAGTAGCTGCCTCAGCCCTTTGTGACTTTTGGCAAACTGCTTAAAGATAGGACTCCTTTATGCAGGCATGTGACAATCACTGGATTTAACCCTGGAAACAAGGCAGTGTAGCTCACCCTGAGCTCTGTACTGATGTAACCTTTCCTTCAGTATCTGATCTAGCTCAGGTACCTCTATTGTATGCTACAGGCTGTTATTTTAATGCGGGTCATATAAATGTTGAATAGAAAGGGACAACTGGATTCTTTATGTCACTCTAAAACTTCTTGTGTTTCAGCTTTTATAAAGACACATAACCACAATATGTATCTTGACCAGGTACTAATATTGTAGGCAATGAAAAGAAATTGGAAGAAGTGTCTGAATCATTACTTACACTTTTAAGCACAGCCTTCTTCTTTCTTGTTCTACTCTGGCACAGGCTATTTTTAAAATGAAATGTCAGATACAAAGCCCTAATGCTCTGCCTCTTGAATTTAAGACAGTATAATACTATTCAGCACTCCCAGAATATTTGTTCTCAAAAGGATACCTCCATTTGTCATTTCAGAAACCACAATATGAGTCCTCCTCTCCTTATCTGTAAAATCATAATTTGAAACACTGGATGTGTAAATAAAGGCCTAGGGAAATTGCTGACACGCAGCTGACACTCTGAAGCAATTAAAATTTGTTACCGTCAACATATTTGGAGAGCCCTGTTAGATTTTGCACTGATTCTTCAGCATGGCTTGTGTTACCAAATTAGCCTTCATACTTGAACATAGAAGACAAAGAAATAAGAATGTCAGAAAACAAATAAGCAAATTTAGAATGAATTCACAACAGCATAAATTTTAGAGTTTAGGGATTCTGTCCTTTTAGTAATAATTATTTTGTATTTATTTTATTATTCGTATTAATTATTTTGTAGCAGCAAGAGCACTCCAGTACTGAACATTAGATTGGAGTTCAATAAGAGCACAAACCCACCTGGCTCTAGCCTTGCGGTTTATGGCAAGCAGACCAAAGTTTACCAGGAGAAGGGGAAGACTGTAACTAATGCCTTGGATGGCCCTTGCCGTGCTAGAGGGTGGACTTCATTGTCTGCCTCCTGCATCATGGGCTTGCAGTTACATTGCACAAAATTTTTTTCATTGCTGTAGCATCTTCTACCCTCTATATTATATTAACAATATTATCACATTTTCTTCAGGGTTACAGTTATCTCAGCTGTTTATTTATAATTCTTTTCATATTAGACAGCAATGCTAGAGTACCCCCCAATAGGCTGTGCTTCATGGAGGCTTCAAAAGTTTGGCAACTGCTGTTCAAATTATTCTGAAGTTTCAGACCTATCCTTTCATCCTAATAATTTTCCCCCACAGGCCCTTCTAAAAAAAATAAAATCAAACTTAAAATGCAGCACTCAGGATACCCACTGAGACTAAATGTCCTGTTTCCATAGTAAAAAGCTGTTAAAGTTTATTTATTTTTCTTTAAACTTGTAGTAATGAAACTATGAAGCTACAAAGATAATTTTATCCCCTCCTCATTCCACACATTTCAATAGCTTTGGGGTAAATGCCACAATGAGTTTTAAAATGAAATTACCTTTCATTTTCAGAAAAGAATAACTTCTAGCCATATCAGCCATCCAACATTACTCTTTTTTTTTTTAAAAATAAAAATTTAATATGATAAGGAAAGACAACAATGACTGAAGAACAGTACTGAAGACAAACAAATCATCGTGTCATTGGAGGAAAAGTCATATAATATCTAGTTTGTAAGGTGAAAAGTGCACTTTTGAAGCTGAAATACCTGAGACCAATTGAAAATTGTTACATAATGGTAGGAATAATGGATGGCGACTATACATTGAAGTTGTACAACATTTTCCATTATAACAGATTCTTGTTTTGATTTCTGAGTTACTCCAGCTTTTCCAGTGATGGCCACAAGCCTTTGGGGTGGTTTTACCTTGCCACATGAAATTCCTTTCCATCCGAGCTATGTAGCTATCCCTTCTGTTGTGTGCATTACTGAAAAAAGAACATTATGGAAATAGCAGGCAGAGATGTGCTGAATGGTCAGACTCCATGTCAGACAGCCACAACCTTTTCTGGCACAGCTTTCATGGCTGATAAATTTTCCTGCATTCACAGGGCAGGCAGAATGGGCATCTGAGGTCTGCAAGCTGACCGATCTCTTCTTCATGGTGAAGAATCACACATGGGACTGAGGTTGGAGAAACGAGGTAGGAGAACTGAGAGCCTGAGGGCCTCCCTCACCACATCCCTGCACTTGGTACTTCACCGGCACTGCCTACTCTTGTGTCTGGCCAAAAAGGCGTGGGCTGTACCCTCTCTAAGCTAGCAGACCTGGGAAGCCCATGCTGCCTTTCCTCTGAATCCAGTGCACAGTGTGAACATATTCTCCTCTCTAAAATAACAGTCCTTCTGCTGCTAGTTAAAATAGCATGACACACATGTCAGTGCAGCTGTACATAATAGCTGTGCATTTGTGTTCCTGTGAAAATAAAAACTAGAAAATGGCATAACTCTTCTTGTCCCTGCAGAAAATTAAAATAATCCCACAGCAATAACTGTGAAGAATGGCGTTAAAAGACAGTTGTGATAGGTCAAGTTCACATTCAAGCTTCTGCTTGCAGTTACTTACCATGCATCAGCTGAGACACAGTAGCTACATTCTTAGCTCAAGGGAAGTAGAGGGTAATGGCACTTAACATGGCCTGTGACAAAGGAAGGTCCAGCTAAGTCACATTACCATGCATTTACAATAGCAGAAGAACAAACGACTCTCTTAGCTGACATCATGACTTTTAATTGGTGGAAGTTTCAAGCTGTATTTATTTTCATTAACATGCACTTGAAAGAGAATGCCAAGATTTTGCTTCCTATACGCCCCTGCAATATGATATCTTGCTTAATTGTAAAATTGCACATTACTTTTCAGGCTCATACTTTCCCCTATTTCAGTGCGCAGGACAAATCCGGAGTGCAGGATTGAAGACTTCAGAGAGAGTAAAGGTTTCTGCTTCACAGCTGGGGAGCTCTGCTGACTTAGGAAGGTGCAGAAATACACACTGGCTGTTCTTCCTAGCAGCTCCAGGGTAATTTGCACTCTTGGAAGAGTGCAAGGACTGTCACTTGTGGGTGGCCCACATCACACGCTCTCTAAGGACTAAGCCTTAGTGGTGACATGGTGACAAAATGCAACAAGTTGCTTTTACTTGTCAACACGCTAGAAGGAGATAAAGAAATATTGCAAGCAAACACCGTAATCTCAAAATACATTCTTCCATTCCCACTCTAATAAAACTAGTATTAAGTATTCATTTCTCAGACTCCACTTCCCAGTTTGTTATTACATTAGAGGTTTTTTATTTGTCTTATTTCCAACACAAAGCCTATCATTAGCTTCCAGTAGTGGTGTGTCTGTAATACCTTAGGGGGAAAATATTTGTAAACTTAGTGGGCATATTTCAGAACATAAATGTTCCAATAGGAGGAAAGATAATGACTACTGTGATGCAATACATAAAGTATATATGTATACATTAAAGGCTGACTTTCATTATGATCTGTTTTTTCGCTTCGCTTATCAGTTTTGAGAAACAGTTTGTCTTGAGAGGCCAATTTTCATGTAGAGATGAAAAAAGATTTCTGGGTTGTGGTATTGACTACCAGTGTACAGTAAATTACGGAACTCATTTATAAATAGAAAAGCTTTTGAAAATGTATGCTATTCAATCTATCTAATTAACAGTGGTTGCTATGGATAGTTCTTTTTCTATTTTTTTTTTATTTTCCATGAACAGCGTTAGTTAAAAATAGGACACTTCAGATACTGGAACTCTTGAGTATTTTCTGAAAGTCCCATATTTTTATCTACTTTCCATCTTTCATTCTCAGCAACATGAGAGACAGAACAGCAGGATTTAGGGCTGAACACAATTTGAAAAAGAAATACTCTGGATTTTTCAAAGGAGACTTTAGATTATAGGCACCCATATCTTACTCTGTTTTAATTTCATCCAGCTCTTTTAAAGTTGCAGCTTTAGGTGACAATCCTTTTAGCCAACACCAATTACATAAGTCTTATCGTTGCTCTAATTTCAGTGAAAGATTTCATATCTAGTAGTTTTCTAGAGTAGGACAAAGTATTCATGAAGGATTTTTTTTTTCTTATCCCACAGATGTATTGGCAATGCTTACACTTAAAATAAAACATCATTAAAGTCACTGGTTATTCACATATATTTTCGTAGCTGTATTACTTTAAGCTGCTTTAACTCCTTACAGCTGGAGTTCTTGCATGACCCATGGTAGAAATATACGCATGTGGGTGTGTGTGTGTACATAGATTCAAAAACAGCCTTGAGCAATGTTCTTTCTGAAAGTATGAGCAAAGCTTAAAAACATATTTTGCTCCCATTTGGATAGGTTGATACTTTGATTTTGTGCTTGTCTGAGAATTTGAAAGACACTCAAAGAGGCTACAGTATAAAATATTTAGTAGCTTAACTTTCAGATAGCTTCCTTATGTACTACCAGCAAACTTTTTTGAATGATAGATGTCACTGTCCTTATTCAATAAGGAAGCAAACAGAATATTTTTACAATGATCTCAATTAATGAACAGACTCTGGACATTCCCAGATTTGGAATAGCACAACCACTAAAGATCAGATCTACTATACCAAGAAGTTGCCTCAGAGCGCTTATTTTATTTTCTTCAGCTTTTCAGACATTAAAGAATTAAGACATTGGCAAATGCACAGCAATATCTTAGCACAAATCAGTTTCCCTTAGTAAATGTCTTATCTTGATATTAAGGCGGTATGTTGTTATGTCACAAGAGTTTAAAAATACCCTACCTACCCACAAAATTCTTTTAAAATGTGTGTTTATAACTCATTGCTATGTTTTGAATCCAAAAAAAGGGAATTTAAATAACAATATAAGTGGCAAGCAGTGGGCAACAGAAATCAATAGGATCTAAAAAGGAACAGAAATTGGAATTTCTAGACAGCCAACAAATTACTGCTACTGTATTTTCTTCTGAAGTAAAGAGAGAAGATGAAATATTATAAATACGAGGAGAAAAATAAGGATTGATTCTCATCTTATACCTGACTTAAAGGTTTAAGGTAAGCACTTAAAGAGAATTTAACTGTGACCAGGTGAAATATCCTGTTAACACATTATTAAATGAGACAAGCCATGTGATTAGAATTAACTCATACTTAAATAGTGTGTTGAATTTAGCTTTAAGTCTTAAATACACAGTAATTTAATTTAATAGTCACATTCAAAAGCAGAAAGCTTTGTTTGAAGACAACCTGGAGAAAAACTGTAAGACACATTTCCTAATGGAAACCAGGCAAAATTATATGGATGCCGGAAGCATAGTTCTACTTTCTAATTAAGGCCCCTAATTACTCAAATTGCTCTGCACAGTCATTTTCCTTTCCTTCCTATAGTGCTGGGAAGTCACAGGGGGATCTGCTCACATCCATCAGCTTGCTGCATTCACATCTAAAATATGGCATGGCCTACAAAGAAAGACAATTCTTTCTGGTTTCTAATTAGCATCACAATTGGAGACATTAGATTTTTACTCTTTTCCAGCTCCACTTCTGGCTTCAGACCATGTTGCTAGAGTCAGCAATTGCTGCCAGAAAGCAATGCCAGGAGGTGTAAAAGCAAGTATTTGGTAGCTAGTGCAGGAATAGAATAGCTGCCTTTTCCAGGAAGATTAAGATTGCACCCATGCTGCAGCACTAAATAGAAAAGGGCCCCTTTTGATAATGGGGTTAATAGAAATTAAAGGAGGAACTGCTCACTCAGCAAGGTGAAGAAGTGACAGAAAGGACCTGGAAGTGATGAGCAGATCCAGCTAATTACAAGGGCTGCAGCAAGGGGTAAATCTTCAGTCCTCTTCTGTACGTGTTTTACTCAGAGCTTATAGATAAGTACCTGCTTTTGGTTGTTCTTGAAAACTATAATTTAGAAGCCTCTTTTGCAGGTGACCGCTTGCAGAACAGTGTCAGAAAATAATCATTTTTCTTGTCTTGTCTGATTTGCATTTGAGTCTTCTCAGGAAGGAACTTAGAGGTAGGTGTTGAACCTGTGTTTTTAACTTCCCCTCTGGCTTTCTGTGGCTGTGGGTATGTACCCTGTGGAATTCATTCTTCTGTGTCTTTGGTGCTAAGAATTATTATTTTGACTCCCTTGAGAAATTAGGTGGTGAAGGGCCTTATTTTTTGGTTTTAAGTTGGCCTTAAATGTAAGTTGGGCGTTGAGCTGCTTATCAGTAAGCATGTGGTACTCAAACCTTGGTGTATTCAGAGGCACTAATGAGGGAAAGGCAAAGTACTTGCAGTGTATAAGTGCCTCCAGAACTAGTGAGTAGTTGTGTAAGGGCTTCTCAGTCTGCTTTGGACTTGATCTGTTAGCAGTAGTTGAAGTCCCAGGTTAGCTGTTGATGGCTTTCTGTCATTTCTAGAATATTCTAGTGTTGTTTTTGTCATATCAGGCTTGGTAGGTGCGATGTGCCTGATGCAACTTCCTACAGCATGCTCGGCTAGCTGTAAGTTACCACTGCAACCTCAGAATGAGTCTGGAGGTGGTGTAGGTACTCAGCTGGTGGTCTGAGTTTGTTGTGACTTCGTGAGCCCAGTGTGTCTCAGGGACACCTGCAATTGTGCAGTCTGAGTTAAGTGACAGTACTTAGCAAGAGAGAATCTCCAGAGGCTGATCAGAAGACAATCAGGGCTGCACTTGTGTGAGTACCTGGAGGAATTGTTGACAGGGCTATGTGATGGCAGGCACTATGGAGTGCCTGTATGCTCCTGTGTGCTCTTGTTGACTGATTTTTATGGGATGGTAACACTGGACATAGGGGTGGTGATGAGGGAGAAAGCAGTGGGATGGGACATGCCACAGCAGAGACCTAATGCTTTAAGGAAGAGATTCCAGCATATGAGAGTAACTCTTACGTGCATTGCTGTTACATAACCTGGGAAACTTTCAGAACAGCAAATTATTCAAGGTATGCTGTGGCCTTATTTTTTGTCATCACTTAACAATTAGGCATGAGCCCTTTAATAAAAAACATCTGGAGTTTGTGGTATTGTGGTACTGAGCAGCAATATCTTTGCTTTATGTGCCCCAGTCAAGAGAACTATAATTGCATATGCTTTGATGTGGAAATAGAATGGATGTGTATATAGCATATAAATGCTGACTGCATAGAGCGATGGTTGCATGCACGGACAGCATTGTGTCTCTGTCTGCAAAGCAGCTGGGAGCATCTCCAGGAGAAAGCACTTATGGGAGCATCTCCAGGAGAAAGTGCCTTATTCCTGGAAGGATTGACAGTGGTGCATACAGAGCCGTATGCAGACTGTATCCAGCAGTCTTTTTTGATGAAAACAATAATTAATTCAAGTCCTACTCAAACCTGATTAATTTCTGGTTTAATATAATTCCTGCATATCAGAGAAAGTGGGAGTGGATCATTTCCGGTATACCCCTGACAGAAGTCTACTGAGTTATATTTCCATAGTTGGCAATTGTTGTGCTAGTGTGGATATGAAAAGCTTGAGAAAATATCTGCTTTACTGTTGATTCTTAAATTTCTTCCTGTGTATAACCTAGTTATGGCTTCCATTTTGATTCAGGCTCCTGCCAAATACAACCTTCTCTCTCAGAAAATTGAGAAGACAGCTTTATTTGTCTGGGGTAATGGGTTTTGGTGATTTTTGAAGTGATGAAACTAATTATTGTCAGCTAGGTTTTGTCAGTGTTTCTCTAGGGCAGGTCAGTAAAGCGACAGCAGGAGCAGCAGCAATGGCATACCTAACTTCCATCAGGCAACTTAAACAGTGAGGTACATGGTTACTGCCTTGCTCCCAGGATGCCCGAAATAGCAATTCACCTTTGTGCTGGGCAAACACGATGGGTCATCAGGACTGCTCCAGACGGGCAGTTGCCACTTCCTGTGTCATAAATAGAGATGAGCTGGAGGCTTATCTGAGGCTCTCTTCATGCTATATGTCAGTGAATGTTCAAAGAGTCTTCACCTAGGATTACTGTGTGGCAAGGAAGCATGTCTTAGGGACTCCAAAAGGAATGGCAAGAAGAATAAGGTAAAAACTCAACCAAAGAGATAAGGTAGCTGAACATGTTAACTAACACATCCAAAAAAATGGAGATCTGGTCAAATATTTTGTAAGATTTAATAAGCAGAGGCAATCTCATGCTTACCTCAGATTAAAATCTTTTCAGAGCTGACAATTAGTTTTTAACACAACATTGTACACAGTTTTGATTTCTTACTCCCAAAATACTTTGAATTGGTTTTATAAAGCATTGGCATATTATTTTTTCCTACAGTGCTAGAAAAGCAATCCAAAGTTGACAGTAGCAGAGCAGATGGGGCAATCAAGGAGGCAGACAGCTTTTATTAATGAGGATCAGGTTCACCCTGGGTGGGAAGATTATGAGAGGAGAACTACAAACTACCATACGTTAACATTATTGGCAAGCATTTGGTAGTCAAAATTCAGGAGCAGAGTTTGTACAATGATACTTTACTGCTTTGATAGCAGTCATTAGCTGTCAATAATGGTCAGGTCATTAAAAAAGGATATGATGATGGGTATATAGACAACCAGAACCACATCTTATAAACAATGGCATGCAAATAGACTAAAAGATTGACTAAAAGCAACCTCTCCAGGTTGCTTATCTGAATTGTCATTTTTCTGTCCATGACTCTCTTTGACAGTTAAATTAAGCTTTTAAAACTTTGTGCCCTTTAATTCCCAGTGCTTAATGCAGCAACAGGAGAAAATAACTTACTAGATTTTACTGTTGAAGCACAACTAGAAATATTCCATTTTCAAGACGGTTGTCTTTGAACTTTGGAAACTAATACGTAAGGAAACACAGAAGGTTTGTAGAAGTGTCCAAAGGTCCTTTTTCTTTTTTCAAGCAGTGATTCCATGTCCAGACTATCAAACTGTGTCTCCTGTCCCCTTCATAAACAACAAAATACCAGTTTTACGTGCTAGCAATCTCTGAATTTGCATGTGACACTCATTGGAAAGGGTAATGTGCAATTGGCTAGTGAATAATTTCTCTTCTTTTTTTTTTAAAAAAAAGAAGACATTCAGCTGCCACAGTAAGTGCCTGAAGATGACACAGTTATGTGTTACTACCTGCATTGTACTTTCAGCCACTCATTAGTGAATACTTGGTAGGTAAATATAATAAGAAAAATTAGAAATGTTTGAAATAATATCCATTGTAACTCAGTTTTGAAGCCCTAACTAATGGGACAAGTTCTCGGAGAATAAACCTGAAGTCACTGTAGCATTCTGTGTGAAGGTGGGATAGCCCCTAACCCTTGGTTTGAACTTGTCTGGGGCTACAGCATCCCAGCTGGCCCCAGCTTGCTTGGAGGTGCCTCCTGCCTGTGTTGCCTGGAGTTGAGACACAATCAAGAATCTGCTCCCTGGGAATATAATTGGACTGAAGTGTGGTTATGCGCTGCGCCGATTAATCTTTCATGATGGTTGCTGAAGCACAGGACAAAGTGCTTCATTGATTTGACACAGGACATATTATTCTCATCAGTGTATGACATGTTCTATAAAATAAAGGATGGACGATCGGTCCTGGCAGGAGAGATGTTCACGAAGTGCCTTTCTTCCAGCCCCCCACCTCATCTCTGCTTTTGAACTGAGTCTTCTCAGTGGGAACTGCATCACAGCAGCTCCTGCTAATGCAGGATAAAAGACAGAAGGCCCCCTTTCTGCTGTATAAGTGGGTCCTGTATTCTATCTGAACACAATCATTCTGTATATCCAGAAAGGTGTCTCAAGTTCAAGTTGAATTTGGTAAACCATATTTTCCACGGCACTCTGAATGTTACTTCTGTCAATTCTATTTCTTTAAATCTGCTGCTTCCGAAAAGTCCATTGCGACTATACTTGAATAGATGTTTCTTTGCACCCTATATAGTAATTTTCACCAGTGTAAAACTGTTGATTTTCACAGAAGTGGTAAATAATAGGGGAGGGGGAGAAAAATATCTTTGTCAGGGAAAATTCAGCAAAAAAGCATTTTCTCTTAGTTAACTGAAAAAAGTGAGGTGGAGTTTGTGCCTTTTGAGAATCTATGTCTGTGTTATTCTTGTATTTGTTCATTATAAGTCTACTTTCAGAAGTTCTTACTGAAAACATTTAGATTGTTTTACCTACACAGAACTGAGAAATACAAGATCTAAACAAATATAACAAACTGCAAATTAGTCACAGAGGCTAACTTTAACTTAATGAACTAACCTTGTGTGTATTTGGTAGGGAAGGAGTCAGAAGAGGAAGGTCTGTGTTGAGAGTGGCAGGGAAAAAGTTATGTTCGTGTTGGGTTTTGTTTTGTTGGGCTTTTTGAGTTGCAGATAGACTCAAAAAAAAAACCCACCAAACCAACAAACAAACCAAATCCCAAACAACCTTCTCTGTGGACTGTGGGGGAGCCAGAAAATCTTTGCGAGTTTTTGTCATACTGCTTTATTCCAAGACCAAATGAGTATGAATGTAGTTATGATACTGACTGTAAATTCACCTTCATAGGCATGACTGAACTTGAATATATGCTAGTGTGAAGAGTGTTTCTAGGGAAGCTTGGTCTGTGCAGCATTACCCACTTGTTACCCTTGAGTCTTTACTAAAAAAATAAAATGATTGAATAGTTTTCTGTTGAAAGATGTTTGAAATGGGGTTTGTAACTCTCATGTTGATATTTCTTATTGTATATGACTGATTTGAGATTTAGTAGTATTTCCAATGGCATAGCCAACAGGGAAGTAAAAAATGGCTTTGCACATAAACTGAAAAATTGTTTTTTGCTTCAAAGAGCTAAGTGTCTCTGTAATTGTATCAAAATGAAATACCGCTGCAGCTACAGTAAGATTGTGTAATGAAGCACAACTGATTATGCTATAGTTTTCCTAATATTATTATTATTCACATGCAAATACTTGTGTATCTTGTGGGGTACGTAGTAATGAAACTAATTTCTTTTATATTCTGAGGGCTGTGTCTTTTAATTCAATATTTGATATTAGATCATACTTTCAGGTACCAGAGAGAGAAGTGTCTGCTTTAGAGTAATAGATTTTAAGGTCAGAAAGGGACCATAGACTATTAAGCAGCAGCTCCTGCATTCAAACAGAGAGGCTCAAAGAGAGGGATTATTTTCAATAGCTAGTCCTTACAGATCCCATCTAACAGAGAATTGAATTAACTTCCTACAAGTTTACATGCTAATTGCATATTTGGCCACTTTTTCTAGTTTTCTTGTTTCAGTGTGTGTGTGTCCTTTTACCTAGACAGAGTTGTGTAGCTGAGTAATTCTCAGGTGTGAGGTTGGTCTCTCATCTTTCTTCCTTTCTTACCTATTAGCTGCACTAATACCTACATCTGGAAGAGAAGGAAGGCTTCTATGGTATACGTTTGCCAGTATTTGCAAACCAAAGACATGATAGAAACGTAGCCATCTAAACAGTCAAATGCATAAAAACTCCTACCCTAATACTAAGACCAGAAAAATGTGTCCATTCTGAGCAGTTTTTACTCCATGGCTGAAAGACTTAGATAACCAGTAAATGCCATGGATGCCTTAGTGTCTGTGGTGGGTTGACATTGGCTGGATGCCAGGTGCCATCAAGCTGCTCCATCAATCCCCTCCTCAGCAGGACATGGGGGGGAGAAAATAAGAAAATCTTGTAGGTCAAGGTAAAGGCAGTTTAATGCAGCAAAAGCAAAGGCCATACATGTAAGCAAAGAAAAACAAAAGCTTTATTCTCTACTTCCCATCAGCAGGCAATGTCCAGCCACTTCCCAGGAAGTAGGGCTTCAGTACACGTAGCAGTTGCTCTGGAAGACAAACATCATAAATAAAGAATGCCCCCTGCTTCCCCCTTCTTCTCTTAGTTTTTATTGCTGAGCCGATCTCATATGGTATGGAATATCCGTTTGGTCAGTTTGGGTCAGCTGTCCTGGTTATGTCCCCTCCCAAGATCTTGCCCACCCCCAGCCTACTGGTGAGGTGGGAATGTTGGAGAGGCAGCCTCGATACTGTGTGAGCACTGCTCAGCAGCAGCCAAAACACTGGTGTGTTACCAGCACCTTTCTAGCTACCAGTACAAAGCACAGCACTCTGAGGTCCCAGAGCAGAACTGTGAAAACTCTGTGAGGCCACTGGTGCCTCTGTTGTGGAGGCGGTGGTGGTGGTGGGGAAGAGTTCAGTGCTTTGGGGTAGATGGATGAGTCGGATGCTGACAGTGAGTCAGAGTCCATGTGTGGGGGTGAAGTGCCTAGAACAAGCCATCTGGGAAACTGCATGGGTGAGCCTGAGGCATCTTGGGGTCAGGGTTTAATACAGCCTCTCAAAATGGAGCAGTGACTGAAACCAAATGAGGTCTGTTTTTTTCTTGACAACTTTTCAACTGACATTACTTGAAGGTTTGGATTTTTTAATTAGGGTTTTTTTGGTTTTGTTTTTTTTTTTTTTTTTTTTTTGCGCTATTCTTGGGTGGGAAAGAAGGAAAATGAGTAACTATTGTGGTAAGATAATTATTTACTTTTCTTCCTACTCACTGCTGTGCTTCTCTTCTTGCACTTCTACTTTCACATTCTGGCTCCCCCACCTGAAATCTCATCAACAGGATGACAACACATTTTACTGCTGAACTATTGGGCTGTAGCACTGAAAAAGTCCATTTTGCCCATCTCTTCCTTGCTGATGGGAAAAAGGGGCAAAGTGGGCAAAACTTAAAGGGAGAATCAATCATGGACAAAGACTTATTAATACAAAATGCAGCTGTCTGAAGAACTTTCATAGGAGAATGTGTAAGGTGACTTTTTCCCTCTAATCAGCTTTGTGAGTCTAGAAATGCATTTCACAGCCAATATTGAGGATTGTATGTAACTCTGGATTTGCAGCTAGGGCTTTAATAATCATGGCCATGAGCAAATACAGAAGGAGGATTGTGGAGTGGAATAGCTCAATATGGGCACTAGAATGAAACTAGACTGTGTGTTTCTCTTTGATACGGTTTGGTATTGCCACAAGATGAGAAATGAGGAAATATACAGGTAATGCCAACAGCAGAAGGGCAGTCAGAATTTCTGGAGTATCTAGTCTTTGCTGATTATATTAATTATTAAATTTCCCCATAAAGACAAAAATCCTAACAAGACAAAAAAGGAAATAGGGAATAAAATCAATAGGGGGTAGAGGGGGAAGGGGGTGGGAGAAAAGGAAATAACAGTATGGTTCAGTATTTTTTTTGCATCTCATTGTCCTTTGCAGACCACAAGAAATAAAGATACAATGATTAGGGAGGGTGTCCACAGTATTTACTAAATGCAACAGTATTTAGAAATCAAAATATTTGGTACAAGAACAAAATAGAAATTACAAATGGGCAATGTAAAGTCAGTGCTAATGTAGAGTTGCAAGATGAAAACTTACCAGTATAACAGACAAGAAATAAATAAGAACAGATAGAAATGATCACTTACCAATGGAGAAAGTTTGAGGAACAGCCAAACAACAATTAAGCTCTGCTGGGGTTGAAAGCAAGTACTGGAGGAACTTGGGAGCATAGATCCCCATGTGTATACTGAACTCCAATAACTGAATTACCAACACTTAATATCATGCATAGTAGTCAACTGGGAATCAGTTGATATAAAAAGAAAAGAGCATTTGAGAGAACTTCTGGGATAAATGAATATCAATTAGATTAAGTAATCAAAAGAACAACTTGATGGATAGGCTGAAAAAATTGGTAAATTGGAGCAAAAATTGCAGCAAGTGGCAAGCAATTTTTTCAGCTGTGTAGGCTTTAAAAGAGTAAAGATGACAGGCTAAATGGGAAATCTTTGCTTTTATTATGATGTCTCTAAAGTAGTTAGAATTATGAAAGGGTAAATTTGGTCATGAGCTGTGGAAATGTTACTGAGAAACTTTATATTTTATGAATTTTTTAAGTGTAAGTTATGTCATACAGGACTGCTATATCATAGTTGTGATGAAAATAAAGTTCTTACTGACAGCTTTCACATCCAAGTTTGATTTATGAAGCATAAGTATATGAAATGTCTGCAGTGGTGTAGTGTAGCATTTTAGAGAAATTAAATACTCTGAATGACTGTCTGGTTGGCTTCATTCTTGAAACAGCGTAACACTATTCTTGTTTTACAATCAGTGGAAGGAGAGAGTAAAAATCAGTTTGTGTTGGGCAAAAGGGTGGAATCTCTGGGAAAGGGTGAGAAGTGTTTCCTTGATGCAGTGACCACTAAAAGCTGTCCCCCTCCATCTTCCTTTCCTTCTGAGCCATTGCACTGCACGTAATGCTCAATCATCAAACAGAAGATGTTCTTCAAAGCTGAGGGACAATAAAAGAAAAATCTATGGTGTTTTCAAATATTTTTACAGTCCCAGAAAGTCCAAGGGTACTTGGGCTTTGCTTTTATCATGGCTGATCTTAAGGATTCCACACAGAAGTAAACTTTAACACAAAATTGAGGCACTCAACTGGTAACTTAACCAGCTAATAAATATCTACCTTTAACTATTTCTAGCTGGGCTTACATCTTTCTGATGATCTATGGCCTATTCCAGTAGGTTGGAAGCATGATGCAGTCCTCTTGGTGTTTTGGGTTTGGTTTTTTTTAACCTTTAAAAAGGCTGTGTCCATGGGCTTATACATGAAATGAACAGACACAAAAGACACGTTTGTTCTCTAGAATAAAATGTAGAAATTGGAACATTGTATTTCAATGAAAGAAAATGTCTGAGTAAGCTGCACTCACATCTCACCTATACCAGAGCCACAGAATTAGTGGGGGGGTGAGTGGGGAGGAAATCCATAACAGGGAGCAATTTCTTTTTTTTTTTTTTTGAGAAAAGTTTGTAGAATACCCTCTTACAGCTTTTTGGAAAACTTGCTCTAAAGGCTTCCAGTGTAGGAGAGGTAGTTAAAATTGGTCATTTTCATCCTTTCAAATATAGATGTGGTAAGGAAGATCTATGACTATTATAGTGGGGAGTGGATGAGAAGATGTAATTTATATAGGAAAGGCAGAATCTTTTGAAGGTTTGTAGACTGTGATAACTCCACTAATGCAGGTATGTCTTCTGGGGATCTGACTCCAAAGCAACAGGTGCAGGAGAAGTTGGTTCAGTGAACAAAGTAATAAAGGTGTTGATAATTGAACAGAAGATGCAATAATCTCTTAGAATAGCTGCAGAAGAGTACTGAACTTGGGGTTTTGAGTGCTAAAAACCTAACAATAATGAAGACTTGTTTCTGAGAGTTTGCCAATGTACAATAGATCATAGAGCTTCTTTGTATTTATCATTAAGAAGTCAAGTGCAACTATAATCACTTTAATCATAAGCATTAAGTGATAGCGTAAACCAATTTATTAGTGAATCTTCATCTGAATAACTTGTATCACCCTTGTCCAATGTATTATCCTATATATAGATTCTGTGTTCTAGGATCATCACCAGCAGCTGAGTCTTCACTATTAATAGCAGTAAGTGGCAAATAGACGGTATGTGCTAAAATGAGGCAATATGCCACTGGCTTTTTCTTGAATGTGCATATTTTGATATTCCTTTGAATTTGTGTGGTGCATCTACTGAAAGTAAGATATTACATAATGCATCATCTTCTTTTGCAAGCTATCAGTTACATGTACACAGATCTATAACTGTTAATCTTGGCTTATGCAGTGGGAAAGATATTAGATGTAAATGTCTTGAGATGCTGGAAATGTAGTTTTCTGGAAGGCACTGTTTCTAGAAGGCAATGTATTCATTCTTTTCTTTGTTCACTTTCAGTTCCACCTGTGTGATCTTTTGGTGTGGATAAACTCATCTTAAATACATTGAAAAATTACTTTGCTTTACAACATACAGAAAATTGTTTTTGTAGGCATGCTAATTCAAATTATACAGAACACCCCTAGATTCTTCTGTGTCAGTCTCTACATAATCTGATTTTTTTTTTTTAAATGTCTTCCCCTTCCTTCTGGCAATAGTAGTGATATTGCCCTATCTCATCTCAGAGTATTTGCATCCTGGATATTTAGATTTATCTTTGTCCTGCACCACACATTAAAACATTATTAGGAACTTGTATACTGAAGAACTGGATTGAGCTTCTCCTCTGTTAAATGTGCATACACTATGCACATCAACATTGTTGTTAGGAAAAGAAGTTTGGATTTTTTGGAAGAATGTCTCCCTATTGTCCCCAATACACTGCATTTTTGTTTTGCATCCTGACATAGTTCTGTGGTGAATGCACTGGGTTACTTTCGAATGAAGCTAAATCAGATGATGTCCTTCAACTGCTACAGGGGATTCAGTCCACAGGGATAGACTCACTGGTGAAAAGTGAAACCCTCAAAATGCCCCCAGCTGCAACCATTTCATTCTTTTTGTGGACTCCCACTGCGCTGTGCTAATTCAGACATACCTTCACACTCTTCTCCTTGTTTCTGTTTCATGATGGATGTTCAGTATTGACAATTTAGACTTTAGTTACCTGAAAGCACTTGAGTAAGGCTTTTGAATATTGTAACTTTGCACGTAGAACTTAAGTGCTAATGGATATATTTGACATTGTATGGAAAGTGTGGAGAAGAAAACTCAGTGCTGCTATTTTGCTTCCTACCTTAACATTAGTCAAAAGTGGTGAACAATCCTGGGTTGTCACAGATGCTTACAATATAGTCTATTTAAAAACTACAAAAGCAATAACAGAAATAGGAAGGGCATGAACAGATAAAGCAAGAAAAATGTGTTCTTTGTTGTCCTCCTGAAGTTTACATCCTCACTTGCACATCTGATTGTATTACATTTTTTTAAAAAAATGTATGCTGTCATGAATTTTGTGACTATATAAAATGCAAAGGAAAAGTTATAGAAGGAAGAATAAATGTGTGAAAAAAATTTTCTTACTGTTTCTCGCTTTACATCTGCCGGAGGAAAAACATCTGAAAGATGGGTGTTTTTTTTCTGGTATTTTGCAGAAAAGTATCTAAAAATATTGGTCCGATATCAAATAGAGTACAATAACATAGAAAACTACATTGGAAGTAACTGAGGTGCTTGTTTTACTTATGTGTTCCCCTCAGTTTCTGTGAACAAAATATCTCCCTGTAACTTATTTCATATCGCTTTTTAGGACAAAAGGCTCTCTGCTTTCTAGATAGGAGGCCTAATTTTACACTCAGATCTGTTCTAAGAGCCTTCTTTATTTTAAAAAATGTTCTGCAGGTGTCTGGAAACAGATGTTAATACTTATAATTTCAAAAATAGTCATATTGTCTACTGACCAAGCAAAGAGTAGTTTGTCATTTTAAAAACAATCCTACACATGCAGTGGATTCACTCTCTGTTTTGGATAAATCATTTAACTTTTACGTTCATTAGTGAAAATGTCAAACCACAATTAAAAGAAATGGTTTAGCTAGATCAGCTGTTCTTTGACTATGTGGGGAGGCAAGCAAGAGGGCCAAGAAAACCCATGCTGTAATCTTGTAAATAAATATAATATTTTTTTTTCTGCAAAGCTGAGATTAAATTTAGTTGAAAAAATTGCTGTATTTCATAGTTTATTTAAAAAGCAAACCTGACATGACTTATCTCTGAATCTGAGGTCTTAGTGAACTTGAGCAAGGTTTTTAAGAGCTCAGCCCTCTTCACTTATGGGTCCAAATTAATCTTGCTTTCCCACTTCTTAGTTGATTTTCTTTTTTGAGAAATCAAGATAAATTTCTTTAGTGTGTTTTGTTTGGTTTGCATTCAGCTGAAACCAGAGAGCAGTTCTGTCTCTCTTGGCATTGGAAAAGTTTGGGCCCAGTCTGGGCCTGAAATTTTGGGTTCTTCAAAATCAAATGCAAGGGACATAAAATGAAAAGCATATGTTAGCAGGGGAAAACAAAGTTAAAAAACCCAGGATGTAACATTGCTTAGGGCTGTAAGGTGTACAGTCCCCCTTTCTCCTTTTGTTTTGTTTGGTTTGTTTGTTTTGGGTTTTTTTGTTAAAACACTTCTTCCCCAAAGAAATAAGTCGATAGAATTTCAAACACCTAGTCCTTGGAGACTTATTGAAGAATTTGGTAAACAACTTGATTTCTAAAAATACAAAATATCTGATAGATGTTTTTTTACAGTTGATTCAGTCTTATGCAGTGTATGAGACTTCCATCCCTTCTGGAAAACTGACATACATAGTATAAGAGTGTGTTGTATTGTATGCTATAGACTTTTCTAGTATAAGTGATGAAATGGAGAAAAGTCTATTCTGGAAACTAGTTCAGGAAGCTTCTTCAGCATATGTGATTTCCTGTTTTTGAACAATGAAAGAAAGAGTGATTTCACAAACTAGTATCACATTGACTATAAATCAGTTGCTCCAGGTACTTAATTCCATGACCCTATTTGCATAATCTTATGAATTTTCTTTACTGATTAAGGTTACTCATGCTTTCAAATGCAATACCAACCTTGGGCCTTGTTTGAGTTTCATTTCTACAACGTGCTGCTCCAAGATTCATTTCTGTTGGTTTCTGTTGACATCCAGTGTGGTGGAGACTGTCCTGGGCTTTTCAGGATGAGCCTTTAATGAGCAAAGGAGCACGAACACTGTCAATACAGTCCTCACCAGAATGGGAGAAGGGCTCTTCATCCAGCTATTTCTAACAAGAATTAAGACACATTTAGCAAGCAACATGAGTGGAAGATTTTTGGCACAGGATTTCTGAGCTTTCACCTGACATTGATATAAGGAGATAAGTAATAGCTCCTAACTAAAAAGTAATTTAGCATCTTTCCCTAGAGTAAAAGGGTGTTAACTGCATTCACCAGAAAGCCTGCAAAAGGCACTACTTAATGATAAGAAATTGATTTTGCAGAAATGCAAAATCTCTTTTACAATGACTTTAAGATACTTATTGATACAGCAGGAAGAAGTTGGCATGATATGCAGAAAACAAACACAATGCCAAGATCACTTACTTGTTAGTGAAACACTTGTTCAGAATGAGAATCGACTTCTTAAAGGCTTTGTTTTGGTTGAACTTTTAGTTTCTGATATGCAGACCTCATTCACATTTCTGGGCTTCAGCGTATAAACGTAGCATCAGATGTGGATTAGTGACAGGGAGTTATTTGCTCTACCTAACACAAAACAAAATCTGTTGTCTTGGCTCTCCCTGTTGGTAGTGGAGATCA
The DNA here is from genome assembly GCF_030936135.1 of Gavia stellata. Lineage (NCBI taxonomy): Eukaryota > Metazoa > Chordata > Aves > Gaviiformes > Gaviidae > Gavia > Gavia stellata. The sequence continues at coordinate 74,850,417 of NC_082596.1, forward strand.
GACTGTCCAGGGCACCTCAGTTAGATTACTTCTGCAATAATGAGTGAATGAATCTTGGGAGACTACATGGGCATCTTGGCCAAGTAAGGCAGCTCACATAAAATGTTAGGTGGTGTGAATATGTTTCTTAATGGTGCATCATTAATATAACAAACATACTATTTCCTGGCACTGCAGGAGTTTTGTGCAGTATGATAGAATAGAGCTAGGTGCTGGGTTTAAGCCCAGGGATAATTCATACGTGTGAATCATAACTAAATTTTATAGTTAATTTCTTTGGTCAGGACAGTGCTTATTCAGCATAACATCTAAGATTATGAGGAGATCAGGAAAAAGTACTCTGAAAAATGAGTATGACAAAGAATTAGATACAAATTCATTAAACTGTCTCAAAAATTCTACATTTAGTTTGCCCTAATATAGAAATATCATTTAAATTCATTGCTTCTAAATATTTCATATGCTTTTAATAACCTAATCTACAAAAACATACTGTGCAGTGCCATTTCTCTCACCCAGATACACTCACAGAAATGTGTGCCTGTTCTTTTTATTTTGGTCCTTCCTTTTTTTATAGCATATGCTGTTATCTTCTTTTCCAAAAGCAAAACTGCTTAGGGCTGTTCTAGGGACATTGTTGCAAACATTTTATTTAAGTTGAAACATTGTTTTTTTTTTTTTTTTTTTAACTATAGTATAGTTTTGCACTCGCATATTGTTCTGTATGTCCAGTTAGCTTCATGTTGTAGTGGTCTCCATAGATTCTGCTAGATGAAGAATGATTGGGACTCATTCTGATCTGCACCAAAATCATAGGGAAAGCTGCCATTGACATGAACTGGCTTTGGATCAGCCTTTTTAACTGAAGATTATTTTTTTTATTATGTCAGATGTCTTTTCTGGTCAGCAAAATATTCTGATCTCCACTTTCTCCATTGTTTGGGATCTCAGAACCTGAAAATTATTTAAACCTTTGAAGACTTTCTTCTTTGTATTGGTAATGTTTATTGCAGAATTCTTTTTGTTCTCATCAACTAAGACTCCTTTTTAACATCATTTAGGGTGCTATAATAGTAAATTAAACCTCTCTATCTTCTATCTGGGTAATGTTAATTTCAGACTTCTTGGGCTTTTAAGTTGTCCTTAATGGTGAAATTCGAAAGCAAATGTTTATTGATTAGCATCAAATGTGTGCCTGTTGGCATTCTCTCTGTCAAGCCTCACCTGCCAAAACCCGTGTGAAGCTTCTAGTTTGGGAGTTCAGCGGCCACATTTATTCTACTCTAATGAGGAAAAATATAATCATTAGGATGGCTGTTGGTTTTAATATTTAAACTTATTGTTGAAGGGATTATTGTTGCAGTATTATTCTTTCTGCCAGAACCCACTGCTTAACTGGTTAATTGCTTCCTCACTTTCATTTTTATTGATACAAACTGCTTTAAAAAATCAAACAAGAGGCTGGTTGCAAATCTTCTATTAATGCTATTTAAGTCTGCATGTAATGCAGAAACTGCATTATTTAAAATTTTATGTTTGACTTTCTATTTTCAGACTTGTGTCCTAAAATACTTAGTTTTGTACTAAGTGGTTTACCAAAACAATGGAAACTAATGGGCACTTTTAGAAAATTTATGCAATTTACAGAAAAAAACCTGTGCCTTCGTAGAACTGACCTTTTGTGATTTACTTCCTTTCAGCATGCTTGTATGTACATTATCTAAAGCTGGATGTAGCTGAAACTTTCTGATCTGCTGAATAGCTCCCCAGGTGAAGAATTGTTTCTTACAGCTATTCAACAATATGCATGCATTATGTCCAATGAAAAATATATTAGCTTTATTTAAATAATATTGTAACTTAATGTACCATAACTATAACATAACTTACTGTCATTAAAATACAACTTTGTTAGGGTATGACTGGTACTGCAAATCTAATTTTTTTAAAGACATTCTTCTAGTATAAACATATGATGTTTGTTTTAATTGCCATTCCAAAGTAAGCCAAAGATACAGTTATCTTTTGGAAAGTTAAATGGGGAGCAAAGCACGTATAGAAAATCTTCTTTCCTCTGTTTTTGCTTACTTATTAAGAAAACAGTAATTTGACTGTCTTCACAGTAGTCTTAGAGCAGTGAAGGAAAACCCTACATAGCCCATGAGCAGGCCTGACCAGATTCACTGTGATTGAGTTGAGATGAAAGTATATTATCTTGAGTAATTCCATGGACCTAGTTTTGCTTTACAAATGGTAATGTTTGTCTGCTTTAGAAATGGACTGGTATTACTCTGCAGCTGCAGTTACAGCATTAAAGATGTTGTGTGGGAAATTCGATCTGGAAGAGTTTGTACCACTTTGCCAAATTAGCTTAATTTAAGATCTGCTGATCTAAGAATAAGAATGTTGATATAGATATGGAGATTTACACTAATATATAATTTATAAGAGCAATTATATCAATTAATTACAATAACATTACATTTTTCTAAGAAAATCCTGAGTTTATGCAAGAGCCTACCTCTCATAAAGACACCTCACACATCTTGCTTTTAAGTGTGTTTTCTAAAAGCCAGTTTTTCCAGTTATCAATAACTCACAGATCTCTATATATTTTGGAGACTAACTAGGTATCTGTTATGACCAAACAGCAATTCACTTACCTGTTCTATTCAATGTTTTATTTCAATATCCTTTAGGTCTGGCAGAGAGGGAAGGGGAATTCTTTTCAGAATCTCATGATAAAACAGGATAAAATTTCCAAAGTTACCCATTAAAAAAAAAAAATTCTTAAATTCTTAAACTAAGTATTTAGTATCTGCTAAAAATAGGTGTTTCTGTATGTCTTGTGAAGAACCTAATACCGTCAACTTTTTTCTTTATTTCCTGTTCCCTATCTGTTTGACAGTTTTTCTTTTTTCTTCCTATTTTACTCCTGTTAAAAGTTAAACTTTTGCCTTTGGCTCTGTGTTGTACCGCTGCTTAAAATGTTTGACTAGTTGCCACAATGCCATTAACAATATTTCGTTGTGGTTCCTCACCTGTATGTTTGTACCTGGCTGTCTCACAAACTTCATGCTTTTCTAGGTAAAAAGATGAGTCTTGCTTGAAAACTGACCAGTAAAAGGAGTGCGTATCTCTCATTCAGACTTATAAGCACTTCTATGATTCATATATATCAGTGATAAATGCTGTATGTAACGGAGAGAAATAAAAAAGAAAAATGTTCCAAAAACTCAAAAATTTACGCAGTCATGGAAACAACAATGGCTTTGAACATCTAGCAATGAACATAAGTGGATGGGGAAGGTCTCTACTTTGGGAATAGAGAAGGGTGAAATATCTTTCCAGATCAGTTGTGTGTAAGACAATATAGATGCCTTATTTAGCTTGAGCTTAGCTACGAGTGCCTCCCTGCAGCAACCATTCATATGATACAGTGATATAATGTATGAACCACAAGAAGACTCGTTTAGGCATGGTTCTAATTTATGTCTAAAGTCACAATTTGATCCCAAGGAAACTCATGTTTCTGGGCAAATACCAGGCCAAGTCCAGGATTTTTATTTTCAGCTGACAAATGTGTGGGATTTTTGGAATTTTTTTGTATGTTGGATATCCTAAAATAGATGTAAGATGTTTGCATGAGCCTTCACACTTCCTCCCTCCTCTTTATGTATTAGCAAAAGTGTGCATGGCTGACTATACTCAGTATTGAGCTCCGGCAGTGTAAAATTTGTATTCAGCCTTTGTCTCTTCAGGCTAAACTGAATTCTAGTCACTAGAATGCAGTGGCTTTGGCTTCCAGACAGCAATTGTTTCCAGACAGGGATTTACAGTGTTGCAACGTAGTTGTTTTGCCTTCATGGTAGAATCAATGTAGGGCAGTTTTAACTCTGTTGTGCTTGTTACTCATTGAACATGGGGATGCATTTGTTACAGCAGGACTCCTTTAATCCTGAACATTAGCAATCTGCAGTATCTCCCCCTTTCACTAACACTGTATTTTATTGGCAAACTTGATAATATTGCAAGAAGCACAGTTATTTATGACTATCAGATAGGTTAGAGTTTGAAACCCACACTTAGCAATAAAGCATATATGCTTTATTCAGTGCTGAGCACTCAGTGCTACTGCACTCAGTAGCCCCAGGTGTTTGGCATTTCTTAATGAAGATATAGCAAGGGTTTTCAATTAATCCAAAAACTTTATTATGATGTGAAGCATATTTTCATCCAGTCAGGAAATGGTCTCATTTAACTTTGTTTTGATCAGAAGTAACTCCAGATTTCAGCAGCACTGACTGACCTGTCCTGGGATTGAAGGATTCAAAAGGAAACAAGGAACAGTGAGGTGAAAATGTGGCTTGCTTACTGAGAAAAAGAATATCTTTAGTTATCTTCTTAGCTGTGTGACTTCAGAATTTGTGGTTACAGAGTATAGAAGTATTCCAGAATGTTTTCCAGGATGTTATCCAGGAAAAGTTAGAGCTTGTATGTAAAAGAGCTCACAAAAAGGCTTAACTTGGCCAACCTTAGCGGCCCAGAGGAAGCTATTTCAGTATAAGATCAAAGCCAGATGTAGGTGGGAAGTGGTAGTGATAATTTTGGTGATGGTGTTGGGGTTTGTTTCCCCACCTCCTTCAGATTCTTGTTCAATTTAGAGGGGTGGAAAAATGATTAGCTATATCAGGTTACTTCAGTGGATTCACTAAGGAGAAAATCATTATTATAACTTAGCATGAGAGTACACGAGAAAGATATAGAAGTAAATTCATCAATCATGACAAAGGACACGGACAATACCAAAGAACACCATTTTGAGATATCATCCAAATTTTAAACTTAACCACTTGGTTTGAATCCATCAATATGGGTTGATCATCAAGAGATATATTTGATAAACAGACACAAAACTAAAGGCAATTGTTATGCCTGAGCAGCAACAATAAATTACGTATTCAAATCCTGTAATTAATGTAGTCATGCAGAAAAAACCCAAACACCACCTATCATACTACATGCTGTTTAAAGTGGATTGCATTAACGAAGTTATCTATTTATATGGTCTGATTCCACACCTTCCCATTTATTTGAGATGTGTGAAATCTCATTAGCTTTCTTTGATAAGATACATAAGGCATCCCAAGAAGCTTATAAAGTAGTTGGAGTTATTTGTCAGTCAACCTGTTCCTGAACCATTATTCTCAACCTGTCAGAGGTTGTACCTTAAATATTTAGAAAGTGTCTTCTATAAAAGATTAAGTTATATTTGTGTTAGTGTCATACCACAAATGTTGAAAATATTTTGATGCATGGGATATTTTTTACTTAATTTCACTTGCCAATATTCATAGGCACAACATCTGTTCTAAAGAGTTTGCCTTTCAACTGCAAAAGGAAATATTTCCAGCTGTCCCATAGCCCTTCATTCATCTGTTCTGTAAACATTACGACTGTGGTTACGTAAGATTTGATTCGTAGTCTATATTAATTATAATGTCAATAATAATAATAAGTAAGGTATAGAATTTGATATTTTAAGGCTGTGACACTCTTGTTTAGAGATAAGTATTGCTTTTTGGTTAGATTAATGCATATTGGACCTGTTCGCAGGGTGTTTTCTGAAGCTTGAATCTTATGAAATCAAAGCAAAGTTTTGTCTAGATAACTGTTGAAGGTTATCAGCCTGTGGCCTAGCATACCAGCCACAAATAACATAACTGCTTTTGGTCTTGTTTTCATTGACTGTTACAGGAGATTTGCCTTTGGTGTCATTGTGAAAGGGTCTGGGTTCTTGGAAATCTTGGTAGTTTCTAATTAAAAAGTAATGGAATAAAAATATCTTTATCCCCCCTTCTTGGGGGAGTACTGGGAGGCCACAGCCATGCCTCCTCTCAGCCTCCATGCGGGAGGGTTTGCTCAGACCCCTCCGGAGGCCATTTTTCTCCGGCTGCATTTACACCTTTATCTGGCAGTGGAGTGCCGTCAGTCGCTGTGCCGCCTCCGCTGTGGTGCTCTCGCTCTGCAGTGAGCCCTGTGCTGCCCCAGCTGTTGCAGAGGGATCTGGACAGGCTGGATCGATGGGCCGAGGCCAATTGGATGAAGTTCAACAAGGCCAAGTGCCGGGTTCTACACTTTGGCCACAACAACCCCATGCAACGCTACAGGCTTGGGGACGAGTGGCTGGAAAGCTGCCCCGCAGAAAAGGACCTGGGGGTGTTGATTGACAGCCGGCTGAAGATGAGCCAGCAGTGTGCCCAGGTGGCCAAGAAGGCCAACGGCATCCTGGCCTGTATCAGAAACAGTGTGGCCAGCAGGAGCAGGGAGGTGATCGTGCCTCTGTACTCGGCTCTGGTGAGGCCGCACCTCAAATCCTGTGTTCAGTTTTGGGCCCCTCACTACAAGAAAGACATTGAGGTGCTGGAGCGTGTCCAGAGAAGGGCAAGGAAGCTGGTGAGGGGTCTGGAGCACAAGTCTTATGAGGAGCGGCTGAGGGAACTGGGGTTGTTCAGTCTGGAGAAGAGGGGGTTGAGGGGAGACCTTATCGCTCTCTACAATTACCTGAAAGGGCGTTGCAGAGAGGTGGGTGTTGGTCTCTTCTCCCAAGTGACGAGTGACAGGACAAGAGGAAATGCCCTCAAGTTGCCCCAGGGGAGGTTTAGGCTGGATATTAGGAAAAAGTTCTTTACTGAGAGAGTAGTGAAACACTGGAACAGGCTGCCCAGGGAGGTGGTGGAGTCACCCTCCCTGGAGGTATTCAAGGAGCGTGTGGATGCGGCATTGTGGGATTTGGCTTGATGGGCATGGTGCTTTGTGGTGTGGGTGGGTTGTTTTGGTGTGGGTTGTGGTGTGTTTTTGTGGTTTGTGGGTGGTTTTTTTTTGTTTTTGTTTTTTTTTTTTTTTTTTATAGTTGGACTTGATGATCTTACAGGTCTTTTCCAACCTTAGTGATTCTGTGATTCTGTGATTTATTCAATAGGCTGTATTTTCTTTCAATGAACAATATCTTTTCAATTTTCAGCATGTTACTTAAAAGGGTGTTTATGATATCTCTCATGCTATGGCTTTAGTTAATCACATACTTGCTGCACTGTCTCTTTCTACAATAAACAACCTTCAGAATAGTCTAATAGTTAGGGCTTACGGTAAATGAGACTGTAGATGGCATGAACTCTGTGGGACATAATCACTTCCTGCGTATGTACAAACTTGATATGGAACAGGTTTTTTCTCTGTCTAAGAGCAACTGGAGATTGTTATGCTTATTTATCTGCAAAAGAACACTCACTTAATCCACTCATAATGCTATGTTTATGCTGGAATGACTTGAAATAAAAGAAATCCTCAGAAGAACTCCCTAAAGAATCTCTAGTAACTTAACTGTACTTCAAGGACTAATTTAAAAACTCAAGAATTTCCTTTTAATCTGTTCACAAAACCTTTCACTGTAAGCATTCCAGTCCACTCCCCTTTGAAAGTAATATTTTTTAAAAGGATATCTTAGTACCCTTTTAATAAAAGAGCACTTATCATTCCCAAAGTAAATCTATTTACTCAAAACCATGCTGTAAAATGATTCAATGGCACTGCTAATCCCCTGTTGATCTAGGTGGCAAAACTCTCCTTTCTTCATAGTTCTCCTTGTTCAATGTAGGTCACCCATTTCACAGATTGCTGGGGTGGCTACATGAGCTATTAATACTTCAATAAAATTAGATGGTTCATATTTCAAGAAATGTACAAAATCTGCCTATGAATAAAAACAAAGGTAAAGAGTTCATAAATGAATAAAAAAAAAAAAGGCTTCTCTATCAGGATGAATCAGCCATCTATTAGGAGACAAAATAACGGTGCCTAAATAATTTTAGTAAATGCTTCTTAAACAATAATGCATTGCTTGCAATACTTGTTTCTTACTGGAGTGTTGAGAGCAATTAGATTTCAGTCTGTGTGGCTCTAAATTACTATCTGGTGATGACTAAGGCTTTTCTTTGGGTTACCACTACCTTTCAAGATTTAGCAAAAGAGCTTTTCACTGATTTGTGGGCCCCAAGTTCAGTTTTATCTTTGATAAGACCTGTGGTGTAACATGAACTACTCATCAAAGCTACTTCCAGGGGAAAAAAAAACTCTGAAACTTGAGATATTTTTTTTATTTGATTTTTTTTTTTAAAAAAATCTTTTCCCTTGGACATGTGCTGATGCTAGCAGCAATGGAATTCTGAACTAGTGGGTTTATGGTATTGCTTTTAACTCAGCTTAGTTCAGGTCAAATTGGCATCTAAATTTCAAGTTAGCAAATCACATAATGATTTTATGAGATGTCATAAATATCTATTTCTGTTATGAACTGACTGTTTAGAGAGTGTTTATTTCTCCTAATTTTTCCTAAGTAAGTGAGTAAATTAAAAGTCAGAAAGATGACAGCAGCATCCATAAGTTATGGTGGCAAAGATTATATGCATGATATTTCTGTTCTTCTTTACAGTGGTCTTACATGCTTGCGAGAAGAGACAGCAAGGCAGTAGAGTTGCAGAATAGACACAAAGTGGCTACCAACTGGATTTTTAGTGCTAAACTTGGCCTTTACTTCTGTGGTAGAGCAACTGTCTCCGTTTGCAGAGATTTAGCACTTTGCTGCTTTGCCTCTTGAGATATCAAGTAACCCCCAATGCTATTTACTAAAGCATAGAGATGGGTCCCAGAGACATCTTCAGGAAATATACGTCTGAATCTAGAGGAAATTTGACTTAACTCAGGAGGAGAATTCACTGACTATATAAATTAAGGTTTCACAAAGTGGCTTAAATTTTAGTTTAAAAACAAACCAAGTAAGAGAATTTAGAGGCCCTGGCAAAACAAATTACGAGATTAGCATCTAAAGTTTGTATTGCTGTCTATGTCTATTTTGAAATCTTTTATGCAAAATATTCCTGGTTTTTTGTGGTTCTTAGGCTCATCTACTTGGGATTCAACCCAGAATATTGTTTAAAACCTAAATTTTCCTGAAATGAGAAGGATGCAAGAGTGCCCTGCATGTTGTCACTTTGAGCCCATGCATTTTTTTTCATCCACCGAGCATTCCACTGAAATACTTATTCTTACATTACCATACATAGTGCTCCCTGAGTATCTTCCCAGTCACTTCTTCCATAAAACATTACAACTAATGCATTATGCTTCTGACTGTTGGTTATGGGTGATGTTATGACATGTTCCTTTGGGTTGTGCATAGCACTTTAATTTTTACATGAATTCCCTTTGCACAGAACATCTACGTTTCTAGGCAATATATCAGTCTGTGAGGATAACTGCCATGTTGTGAAAGAGCGTTCATGTTTCAGTTTTTATTCTGAAGTACTCCTTACGGGTGTATATACGCACACGAGCACATATTCCTTGCTATCTTGGAGAATATTCAAGAGAGAGATGAGAACAAGAACAATTTGTAGATACCCTGTGGGAAGGAAATGTGGACTATAACTTGAAGACGCATGAGAAATTCCAAGACAAATCTGGTTTTGGCCTTTCTGTTTCTTCCACTGTCCAACCAGTGTCTCTTAGTTCTTCTATTTCTGTTTTTGTTGCTGTTCGCTCATACTTCTCAGGAAAAACATGTCTCTTGCAGCCAATTTATTTTGCCAACTTGATACCAGGGGAATAGAATCACAGAATCACTAAGGTTGGAAAAGACCTGTAAGATCATCAAGTCCAACCATCAACTAACAAACACCACCATGCCCATTAAACCATGTCCCACAATGCCATGTCCACACGTTCCTTGAACACCTCCAGGGATGGTGACTCCACCACTTCCCTGGGCAGCTTATTCCAGTGTGTCACCACTCTCTCAGTAAAGAAATTTTTCCTAATATCCAATCTGAACCTCCCCTGGCGCAACTTGAGGCCATTTCCTCTTGTTCTGTCACTCATCACTTGGGAGAAGAGACCAACACCGACCTCTCTGCAACCTCCTTTCAGGTAATTGTAGAGAGCGATGAGGTCTCCCCTCAGCCTCCTCTTCTCCAGGCTGAACAACCCCAGCCCAAGAAGATGAGCAGCAAAAGCTATGACTTGTTGGAGGTATCAGCTGGAGTGACGTCTGGCTGGGGAAGTCCAGGAAGTGGGGGTCCAGCCACTCAGTGGGAGCCAAACTGTGCGTTCATCTTGGCACTGACACCAGCATGTCTGGCAGAGAAATGTTCTCTCTCTTCCTTGGAGAAGGCTAGGTGTGCCAGTTATTCAAAGCAGCTGTGGGTAGCTGGGTCTTGGAAGACAAGCTTGTCCAGGGGAATCCCAGTCTCTACAACCTCTGCCTACACAGAGGATGTGAAAATGAAGACCAGGGGAGCACGTGCTGTGCAAGGACAGTGTTGCATTTCCACCTTGATGCAAGAAGCTTGCTAAGCAATGATGAAAAAATGATGAAAAAAATATCTCGGATTGGTTTAGAATAGATGGATGGATGCAGGCAAGTAAAAACTGTGTAATGTGTGGGAGGCTTGTAATGGAGATTATGGATTTTTACACTTGAGAGAGCCAGGGGAGCAGCTGAAGGATGGTGTAAAAAACTTTAATGGCAATTCAGAAATTGAGTGCATATGTATGAAATGAGAGGGCAGGATAAGCAAAAGGGAAGGATATGTCATTAGAAGAAAGGTGCTGGGAAGGGAGATGGGACAGTGATTTAAAATGGTTTATAATATATATAACATGCCATACATGTAAATGTGTCATGAGTGGTTTAGTATCTCTGTAGAGGAAGGGATGTGGAGGCATCCCTTTCTTGCTCAACATATCTTTGTATCTACTTTTGTATCCTTAATAACTACATTAGTGTACCACACCCTTTTAGAAGTTCTTTATGTATGTTTTCATGTTTGACAACTCATATGAAAACAACCTATAAAACACTTTTACTACCAAAAGCATTCAGAGTAGCTTTGATCATTTGGAAATACGAGTTGAGGCCGTGTTCCAGATGCTTGCCGAAGGCTATTTCTTTGTCAGACCAGCTGTAAATGTGTTATCTTCTAATTTGGGCCAGGTGATCAGATTTGCTAGAGGTGATCCTAGCTCATGGTTTCTTGCGTGCTATTTTGGGGATATAATGAGCTATTTAGGCTCGATTTGGACTTTCATGGTGGGGTACTGTGACAAAGTTAGCTCTGTGCTCCTTCAGATAGGGTTTCGTAAGTTAAAAAGCTATGCAGATTGTTAGCTTGGTTTCTGGAGAAGGGGGAGAATTGAGAATAACAGTGTAGCACATAAAATACTGTAAATAGTTTTTTGTAATGGACTACGGTGAAACAGTCTTTAGACCGTGTTATTACAGCTAATTTGGGGTAAATATTGCAACATTTTATTTTCTCTCAGCAGACCAGAAACAAATTGCGAAAAGAATAAAACTTTATTGCTTTATCATGAGAAACACTTAAAGCACTGAAATAAAAGAGCGGAGGAATACAGGCCTCATATTTTTAGTGTACTTATAGCTGAAAGGCAAAAGAACGACCTGTCGATATCTTTTAAGACTTACGTTTGGAGCAAGCAGGTTTTGTGTCTTTAAAGAGGGGGAAGTATTGTAGAATAAAAGGAAGTAAAAACATTGTATTAGCAGTCTTTCATATTTGCAAGATGTCTTTTTGTCCTTGACAGTGAGAGACAGAGATAACCACAGGCAACAAAGAGTTAAGCAGAACATACAACTACTTAAACATCCAAAGAGCATGGAGGGGAGAAGGAGGAGGGATGAAACCACTAACTAAGGTCTTTTAAAGTTATTTGTTCCTTCATTATCTTGAAGTTCTGCTCATAGATGAGAGCAGCACTAGGGATAATGGGGATGGAGTGAAAAGCAGGAAAAAGGAGGAAAATGGATGTGGTGTTCTTCATCAGGAATACAATGCGGTTCCCTGTGCCTTGTCTCAGGAAGGAAAAGAGTGTACCAGAGGAGCTATCACCCTGAAAGTGAGGGAGACTGACTTCTCTGGGTGCTGAGAGCTTTTAATAGCAGAGGCTCAAGTACTGGAGGGGATGGAGCCAAGTACTCAATTTGCATCATGTGTATATGGTGCAGCTTCCTGTCTTGAGCAATCCTAATTAAACAGATGTAGCAGGAGCTATACAAATCCATGGTTTCCCTTGATTTTCTGCTTACTGAAATGGATTTGTCTTGCTGTGAATGACTGATAATGGCTTCTGGGCCAAGCATTACAGTTCTCAGCACCCCCAAATTCCTGAGTAAGAAGTATTGGTGACATTTGGAAAAGTTTTTGTTTGGTGGAATATGTTTCTGGAATATAAAAAATATTAGGGAGGGTGGCCAAGTGTGTGTGGGTTTTTTTCATGGGTTTGGGTTTTTCTGCCCTCTTACAGTATGTCTGAAAGATGCAGCAACTTGCAGATGTGAAAAGACCCTTTTGAATTAATGACTTTTCTTATGATTCTCTAAGTATATAGCCTTTTGCCTTATCACGAATGCTCATGTATATTGTAATTGAAAAATGGAATGTATTTCCAGCAGTCCAAAAGAGAAAAGAAATTCTCAAGTAAAGCTACTACTGTAAATACAAAGGCTGCTAGTTTTTGATTGTCTTGAAACTGAGTTTTCAACCTCATTGTTCAAACCATGAAGTGCTATTGATACTGGCAATTTTAACCAAGTTTACATTAAGCAGCCTCACAGCTGGATAGGTACAAATAGCAACTATAACTTATTTATTGCTACCCTTTCTATCTGCTTTCTTAAAAATGTTTTACTGTGTTCAAAGCAGATCTTCCCAGTTTAAGGATATAAAGTAATAATTGTTATCTGATACAATAAGTAATTAACTAATTTTTACCTAATAGGTACTTCTGAGATACTGGATAATGATTATTATGCTTGCCATCCTCCAGTAAATCACCTGATGAGTCTGGTTAGCCTGGTAGTCATCAGTCAGAGGGGGAGATTGGTCTCCATTGATCCCTGGTCTCCATTGATCCCTGGGACAGGCTGAACATCACTGTTGCTGAGGAGCAGTTTTCCAATTATCTGCTTTTTTCCTTAGCATTTTGTACCATTTGTGTTAGTTTTTCCTCTGGAATCCTTGAGCTAATGACCACCTCTGTCTCAGCACTCTTGCATCTGTCTTTAGTTTTACCTTTCTTACCTGGTGTGGCTCTAGTCTGTTTGGTTTCTCACTACTCTTGCAACTTAGAAGCTTGTCACCGAAGTCTGAACCAAGGTTACACAGTTGTGCTGCATTGAAACTGGGCCTTGGATCACAGAGCCTGGAGTGACTGGGAGGAGAGTTGCATTATTTTCTGCAAGACTGGAGTCAGGTGTCCTGTTGCGGTTGTAGCTGAGTGCAGGTGGGTTACTGCCTGCCCTCTGCCTTGATATGTCAAGACACCTGGGTGCGTACTTCTTTCCTGTCAGTCCGGCTACTATTAGAATTATGTACGCTCAGTTCTGTCAGCTCACTTGGTGGAGGGGTCAGGGAGCAACTATACCACTATTTATGCTAGGTTATTAGGGTGGAGTGGTAACCTGAAAGGGAAGCTATGGCAAGTAGATAAGTGAAAATAGTCAAGTCTGCTGAACTACAGCCAGAACTACACTGAAGCCTTGCTTCAGCCAGTGATTATTACCTTTCCAATTTCCTTACCTTTTTTACACTTGTAAATATTGCTGAAAGGATTTCTTTTGTAGACCTGTCATGAGATGACTTAATAATATTTTTGTATGCATTGTCTTTTAAATAATCATGTGATTTGAAGAGGTTCATCCAATAAATATGATTACAATTTCAAATGTTTTTAATATAGCCAATATCTGCAAGGTGCCTAAAAACTTAGGAGACTGAGGACAGAATCTTATTTTATCTCATTTTTGTCTGCAGTCGTGTAGCACATTAGAAGTTTGTCCTTCTGGAGGTGGAAGAAACTCTTTTGGTCTGGAAAGTGTCGATGCTTATGTAGAATGGAATTATCTAAACAGAAATTTTGCCTGGCAAAGATCCCCCATTTCTACCTAGCCTCGCTCACCTAAGTTTGCACTGTTCTGTGTAGGCCTGCTGATGTCAGTGAGAAATCATGAAATTGTTCCCCTCATCTTGTTTCCTCAGAAGTATTTGTATTGCATTTTCTAATCACAGTTGCTAGCTTGAGCTTTGAACAAGGAAAAAAAGGACACACATGGTTTGATGCTAGGAATAATTTTGCTCTCAAATCCAAACAAAACCTCTTGAGAAAGTTCATGATAACACATCCGTGAGCTAATCAGCATCAGGTTGACTGGACTGGCCTTGCCCTACTTCCTTGATGAGTTCCTTGATTAAAAGTTACTAATGTAATGAATAATGTAGAATCTTTTAAAATCTCACTCTACATACACCTAAATATCCGTAATATTTGGAACTTGAAAATAGTTGGTGGGCTACCCTAGATGCAGGCTTCTGTAGGATGTGCTGTAGAGTTGCTGCAGAGTGGGTGGAATGTAAAATAGAGAATTACTTGTATTTTAGGGAATCATAGCTCTGGTTGCGATTCACTATGTGCTAGAGCCAAGATGCCACTTATGGGTCCCCCTTTAAAGGGTTGAAAAAATTTTATTTTTCTTCAAGAGTGGAGAAAATAATTCTTTGTTTTATCATTTTCTTAGGAAAGGGAGAACATCAGTAAAACAGTTAATAGCAATGAATTTGTGAGACTATGCAAGACTGATCTAGCTATGCTCTGATAGGAGAAGAGCTACAAAACTTGTGCATTTTTCTTTTCTCATTTGCTTCTCCCAACCTCTGTTACATAAATCCGATTGTTATACACTGTAAATGAATGAGAAGTCTAAAACTTGTGCAGCTGTTGCATGGAGAAGAATGTATCAAATAGAAGACTTCTTTTGTAATACAATTAAAGGGAAAGAACCCTAACACGAAGGCTGGGATGCATGGCATATAGGCTTGCGTCAAATTCTGATTTACTGCTTCTTTTACTACTTCAGAATTAGGTAAAGATGGTTTCTAAAGTAATATATAGGATTTTACAATCTTTAATTTTGTCGTATTATTCTCCCTTATTTATCTTTCCCATCTCTGAACTGCACCTCCTCTCCATAGCAAAATGAAAAGGAGAGGGAAAGAAGAGTTAGGGGAGCAAAGTGTTATAAAAGTGGAAGAGGTCTTTCAGAAAAAATTTAGTCTGAAAATGTATGAAAATATTTCAAATCCTCAATTTTTTTATCAGCTGTAAAGAATGCCAGAATCACTGTTTTGACTTTTAACTTTCAATTTTTGTGCCTGTATGGTATGTTGTTTCGGGGTTTTTTAAGAGTGTATGCACCCATTTAAGGAAGTTAGGTTAACTTAGTTAGGTTTCTGTAGCATTTATGAGATTACTGTTCATGGTCACTCCCAACAGAGGAATGACAAAGATTCCCAGGGTCTGGTGGACCCAATATTGAAAACATTTTTGGCACTGATAGCTGTATGAGCCCAGTTGTGAGATGTGGGGGCTGTGCTCATATGTATCAGAGCCCTTCTCCATGCTCAGACTGAAACACACAGCTTTGCTTTTCAGATGCCCCTCTGTGGTGAGCAAGTCTGTTGCTCTGATCAGGTCATGTGTGGAGCTGGCTATTGATTTTCCATTTAATGAAAGATTATGTGCAGAGAGGATATGCTTTTGGACCTCCATTGACAACAAAAAAGGTAGATCCATACAAAGTATGAACTGTCTTAATAAAGTTGAAGATTTTGATACTGAAATTAAGGACTACTTTAATTGCAGTTGTTGAACTTATTTTGAGCTGTGCATTATTTTCATTATTTGAAGGAATTCTTTACTTAACAAAGAAGAAAGTAGATGAGCTAGCAACCAATGTATTGGAAAACTCCACTTCTTTATAACTCATGAATGCTTTTCCACACATTATAAATTCTGAAAGACTATTCTCACCCTATTCATTAGGTAAAGAAATCAACTAAACAAGTTAATGATTTTTCTTTAAAAATAGCAGCTTTGTCTTAGGTGCTTTCTTGATGCAATATTGGTTTATGAGCTAAGAATTACATCTATAGTATTATTATCTGTTTAAAAAAATTAACATCAGGAAAATTAAAAACAAGCTAATAATTTAGATCATAGTACAGCTAAAGTATAATACGCATCAAAGGACATGCTTAGCAAATGGTATAGGCTCAGCTGAAAGGACTCTCTTGGTAGTGAAAAGTAAATTGAAACTGCAAGACCTGGATTCAGATTTATTAAGAATAATCAGTTGATTTAATGGTTATGAAAGTAATATTAAAGGTAAGGTGAAGATAATATTTGGTAGATTTTTGTTCCCAATAGAACTGTAAGATAAAGCAAATCACAGTGCCTCAGAGAACATAGGAAAAGTCAGTCTTTAGGAAGCAGAGAGGAAAGAGAGTTTTCTGTTGCTGTTCTTTTTCCTCAGGTGTCACCCTCAATGCGTATTGTGCATCACTTCTACAGGTAACTTTTCTTAACAGCCACTAAGGGCAGGATTTAAGAAAAGGAACTCATTATTTGCATGTATTTGTTTTCATGATTGGTTTCTGGTTTTGGGGGTCTGTTTGGGGTTTTTTTTAGAAGGGAGTGTTCTAAAGATTTGTTCTGCAACACTTTCTACAATGTCTTTTTGTTTGTTTCAATCACTGTTCGTCTGAAATGCAAACAATAGAATTAGACTTTGGTGAGTTGTATGCTCAGTGCTTACAAATGATTAGCAGAACACTTCGGAAGCACAGTGTTTGACAGAGATGGATATTTCTGCTCAGTTACTGCCCTGAATTCAGTTATCAGCAGGAATGTTTAGAAATGTTTATTACTTGATGCTGACGTCTGTGGGTTATCTTATGTCAAAGCATACAGCTACTTCTCATCATCAGCCAAGTGTAAAGTTGAATTAAAGGAGTTTTTTGACCTTGTCAGAAAGAAATAGGTGGAAATGCTCCAACAAAAAAAAGCTTGCCATCTTTCCAATCACTGTTTGTATAATGCACTGCTGGTCTGTCTAAAAGTCTTATTACCAGTGTCAGCAAAGAAACACGTTCTAAGTAGAGGAAGATCAAAACCAAAATGAAGTGTGTTAAAAGTTCTATTATGCACTTGCACTCCTGTGTATTGCTGTTGAAATATGTTTTGACAGCACTATATTTCCATGTCTAATCTTACCCCTTTGATGACAAATGATCTCTGCCATCGGTATAATCCCATAAATACTTTAAGGAAATGATAGATTTTAAATGATGGTAGGCTGTCTGAGATTTTGAATAAGGCATTTGGAAAACTAATTAAATGTAAGTAAGAGACTGGCAACACTTATCTCAATGGTTGTAAAAAGTGTTTTCTCATTCTTTTTAGTCTTTATTATGAATGCATCCCCCTTCCCTGGGGTTCTGAAGTATAAAAGGTCCATATTGGAGTAGAAATGATTGTTAACAGAATTCACCATCTCCAGTAAATGCCATCAATACGTCTCATAGGAGGATATTCTGCTATTGTACTATTTTTATAATAAATGATATTTACTAGTGGTTATTTTTTTAAAAAGAAGAAAAATATTATTATTCATTTTGCTAAGGATAAGACAAAATTTGCCTAGTGGTAGTTAATAGGTGTAGCAATTATGGAGGGGTGTGTGTGTGTGTGTTCTGCTTCTTTGGCCAGTTAAGAAGTACTAAATCACCACTATTTCTAATTTACAACTTACTTTAGTTTCTAGAAGATGCCTAGATTTACTGTGAAAAGTTTTGTACAGATACATGGCATCACTTTTAAAATCGCAAAGTATAGAAATAAAGCTTATCAGATATTTTCAATTAGAAATCTAATTGTATTAAAAATTCAAATACTTAATAAACTTCAGACTTTTAGTTTATGATGTACATTTTCAGTTTTCTCTCGTTGAACTGAACCTTAGCTTCATTTAAAATAGGTGCATGTTTTTTAAGAGTTTAGTAAAAAAATAATGGGTGCCTTTTTTCTTTTTCTGGTGAAATGAAACATTTTGATGACCCAAAGTTTACTTTTAAATTTCACTCTATAGGAAGTTTTTTTCAACTATTCTTGTATTTTGGAAGAGAGGAATCAAAGTTATGAAGTGTTTAGAGAAATAAAATAATGTCCTCAAACACCACTATTGCAGAATTTTTTGTGTCTGTGCAACTTCAGGGGCTGTGCAAGGACTTGGAGAACTGTAGCATTTCCTTTCATTAGAGGTCTGAGATACTCAGCTGCTGCATCTCAGTTGATTGTCAAACAGTGAGAGAGTATTCAGAGAGTACTTTGCAACTGAATTTCCTCACAAGGCAGTGTTGTACTTTGGACTGAGAGTGCACATCTTCTTTCTAACTGTTGAGTATTGCATGACTTAAACACTTCAGTCATTTTTTCCTTCTGTCATATTTTGGGGCAAAAATTAATAAAACTTATGCTTTGAGCTCTCCAGTAGTGTAACAGGGTTCTAAATGCACCTGCAGTTGCTGCTAAACTTTGTCTACTACCTTACCCACAAAGGTAAAAATATGGTGAAACATAAGAGCAGGAACTGATGTTGGAGAAAAAGAAGTCGCACGCCTTGTAAAGGATGTCACGCTTCTCCCCTATCTTCCATTCTACATGTCCTTAATTGAAGTCTAATTGTTCTTCACCCATATTCACTGTTTCTTTGACTTCTCCTCCTCCCAGTATAGGTGGAAAATTAATTTCTGGGGTAAAAACTGCAGGATTATTTATGCCCAGTAAATATATTTAGAGCCTATTTATTATAAGCAGTAGGTAAAGGGGTTTTTGCTTTTTGCTATATGGCTTGATGTAAATGGGAGGAAAAGAAGATTAAGTTGAGCATCATAGAATTCTACTCAGGATGCAGGAAAATCTCTTGCATTTTGTCTAGGCAGTCTTAAGCAGTCATGTTCTAGCTGATAACTCTGTGTAAGTGGGTACATAAAGCTGGGCTAAAAGGGAAACCTCTATTTTTCTGTTATTTTCTCATGGCACAATGAGGCCAACACCTCTGAGGGGACAGCTGAGGCTGGGCTGGGACATCAGCCTTCAGTGAGGGTCAGGATCAGGCCTGGTGAAGGGAACTGGGGTCAGGGACAGCCCTGGGTTGGCTGGGCAGGGCCACCTTGCCAGCCTGTGAGCCTGGCTCAGTGGGGCTCATAGCAGGCAGGGCTGTGTGGAGCTGGAGACCAGCCCTGCTGTGGTCCCACTGGGGCAGGGACTGACTCCATGCCATGAGGGTGCATTGCTGGCTCATGTTCAACTTGTCCACCAGGATCTCTAGGTCCTTTTCTTCAAAGCTGTTTTCCAGCCAGTTGTCTCCCAGCCTGTTCTGGTACATGGGTGTTGTTCCTTTCCAGGAACTTGCATGAGGTTCCTTTCAGCCCATTTCTCCAGCATGTTGAGGTCCCTCTGAATGGCAGTGCACCCATGTGGTGTACCAGCCACTCTTCTCAATTTTGTATCATTTGTGAACTTTCTGAGGGTTTGCTCTGTCCCATCATCAAGGTCATTAATGAAATCTTAAACAGCAATGGACTCATTATTGAACTCAGACATGCAGCTGGTGACTGGCCTCCAGCTGAATTTGGTGCAGCTGATCACAATGCTTTGATCCTGGCTGTTCAGCTGGTTTCAGTCCATCTCACTGTCCACTTATCTAGCCTATGCTTCATCAGTTAGTCCATGAGGGTGTTATGGGACACGGTGTCAAAAGCCTTACTAAAGCCTTCCTTCCCCTCCAGAAAACGTGAAGAGGGATGTTGTAAAGGATGCACAATTTAAACTGTGTCATGACAGTATAAGCTCATTAGAACTTGATAGGACCTGTTCTTGAGCCAAGCATCTAAGTTTTATCTATCCTGACTCACGTCATGAAAATTACTGCTCAAGGTTTTGCTTGTGCTGCTCTGAATAGTTCCTTTGAAATTAAGATACAGTTTTTAAAATGGTACAAGTCTGATCCTTGGGAACAGGATATAACAATTTCTTCTGAGAAAGATGAACCTTTCTTACTGATTACATGTTTTTGTACTGGTGGAACCAGCCATACTGAATATACCAATTGCCATACTGAATACATCAATCTCCTCACCACTCCAGTGGTTTGACCTGTTTGTCCACTCACCTCTGCAACACCTCTATGCAACTGAAGGTGCATTTTGATGTTTGCCGACCTGTGGATTTTCAAATAGTCCCTGAGTGCAGCAGCCTCATGCTCTTGTGATACACCATGGTTACAGCATGCATAGTTCCTGATCGAAAAAATGTCACCTAACTTGGTTTTGCACAAAATAAAATCCTTTTTGTATAAAGGTTTTTCACTGTACATTTCAGAATGTTCTCATCTTTTCGGGTTGACAGGAAAAGAGAAGTTAAATTAATCAAGTTGCTAGCACTTTAACTTCCTAAAGAAACATGCACCACTGAGTGGATTTTCACATTACACTCCCAGCAGGGACTTTACATCTTGTAAATGCTTCAGTTTAACAGATATGAAAAAGAGGACTCTATTCTTCTTTGCAGAATAAAACTGTTGCTCAGGTGTTTTAGAAGTTGGTTTGAACTCTTTATTCTGCACATAAAATGAAAGATTAAGGAGTATTCACCATTCCCACATGCAGCTGCTTCTCTGACCTGGCTTTGGGCAAGAGAACATCTTTGCATGGCAGTCTCTAAAACTGTGGATTCTGGATGTTTTCTTCTCCCTGCAAAGTTAGAATCCACCTCTTCTTTTTTGAAATGCATCGAAATCTCTTTCCTAAAACAAAAAGAAAAAATCTTAATAAGGCTCACAGGTATTATTTTGTGGTGTAAATTGGGTTTTGGGTTGGTGGGGTTTTTTTGTTTTGTTTTAAATGTTGATGCATTTGTACATGGGTGCTCCACTTGCCTGCTATTCAACAGAGGTTTGCGGGTCTTCTGACAGCAACTCTTGCTTCTTGGTCTCTAAGGCAAATCCACATCAAAATCTTCAATCACAAAATGATGAATCTAACAAGTGAGTAGCACGACTGCAGAGTTTCAGGCCCAATGCAGAAAAGATGAAGGCCAAATAGTTCCCCAGAGTAGCACAACACTGATAAGATCCTGTATAGCAGGTCATGGAACAGAGCTGAGACTTTTCCCAAAAGTCTTTATTACTTCTTCAACTTAAAATGGCTGTTAGGGATATATCATGTGCAGTCCTAAGTTGAGTAAAGGCAGAGTGTGAGAGATGACACATATAAAGTAAAAATAGAAAGGGGGAGTGTGTGGGGGAAATATGCTTTAGAAATAGTCTAGAATCTCTTAGGCATTTTTATTCATTGTAAATGAATGAAGAAGCAAGAAGCAAATCATTTAAAATCATTTTCAGGTCACCTTTAACAGTAACAGTAATATCATTACAATATATGAGCTGAAACATAAGAGAGAAAGATCTGTTCATTTTAAAAGCTGAAATAGAGCAATTAGCTGGAAAGGATGTGTCATGACTTACAATAAAAGTTGAATTACAGTAAAATGCTTCCTCACAAAAATGCTCTGCATGTGCCAAAGCCCGCATATCAAATCTCCAATCTGCAACATAGTAGTTCCCCCACCTGCCCGACTGTCAGAATGTGAGGGACAATAAAGGGCCTGATTCTCTACTGTGCTATGACAGCTTCATACTTATTAGAAGACATTGACTTTGCTGGAGTTGCTCTGTAAAACTGGATTAATGGAGTATGAGGATTTATGACTTCAAATAAATCTCTGGTCACCTAATGATTCAGATAAGCTCTGGATGCTGCTGCTCATCTTTGGTTGACGGTCATGCCAGTAGCTCTACATCACTAATGAAAATGGTAGAGGGACTTTGTAGACTCCTAGCTTGGTCACAATTTTCTTTTCAACTTTCCTGTATTGTAATGTGTTCCACGCTTGCCTCCAACAGCCTATCTGGTTCTTTTCCTGGTGAGGTCTCTCAGAAACCACCTCAGAAACTCTCTTATCTAACCAAAGACATGGAGATCTATGCATGGTCTACTTTGCTTTATGTTCTTTATATGTTCCTGCAATTTTATCTTCTACTTTAACTCCTATTCAGCCCCCTAAAAAGAGTACTGTGTTCCATATATTCCAGATGTCACTGTATCCAGGCAGGAGCCATCACACAGCTCTTGGGTCAGTTTTTAGTTCTTGATCTGTTGCCATCTGAACTGATCTTGACCTTGAAATCCTATCTACAGTAACATTAACAAACATGCAAATACTGCCTGGGGAAGGCTAGGAGATAGCCATACAACTCTTTATTTATTTATTGTTATTTACTTAAGTAATACACTCAACAATTAAAAAAAAAATAAGCCCCCAGAAATACCCAACCCCATTAACTCAAACTTCCCTGAAGTTCACCTTCGTGTTCTATTATTACTGGAATTTGCACTTAGTCAACAAATACACTAAGCTCATTTTTAAAAGAAACATGTACTGCAATATATTGATATATATTTAAAAATCAAAAGGCTGTAGTAGGAAGTTTCATTTGTAGTAGCTATCAGGCATTTTCTCTCACTTCTCAAAGGATGACTTCCCAGAACTGATTTCACTGAAAAAGCAAATTGCAAGGTGCTTTTTATCTGTGTTATGTGTATTAAAGTAAACAATGGTTTGATCAGCCATCAAAACTTGATTTCAGAATGAGAGTTTCAGGCATTTAGGAAGCTACATCACTTCTTATGGTGAATGTCATGAACCAGTCTGAACCTGAAGAAGAAATTATTTAGGGGGGAAAAAGTCCAACATGCACCTGTGCTTCTAGGGGCCAATAAGTCATGAAGATAAAAGACAAGACAGGTTATTCTGCAAGTTCTTAAAAGAAAAAAAGAAGTCTCGAACGTCTGGATGCCAGTAATAGCAATATATGGGAATATATGGACCTTTTGTCTTATGGGAACTGAAAAAAGGACTTTTTATGCTTCATTCACTGTTCATATGATGTGCTCCTTTAAATTAAAAATTAAAGACAGTCATGTCAGTGCCTATGGAAAGAAGGTGGGATTTCTCCATCTGTGGAAGCAATTGCTAAGGAAGAGAGAGAGGTTTTCACAGGCTGTAGAGGACAACATCTTCAGAGGGGTCTGGAAACCTATGGACTGAGAAATTTCTCAGATTGAGAAAAAGGGACTGCTGAGAGTTAGGGAGCCAGTTTTCACAAACAAGGAAAATAACCTTTCTAGAGACAAGACAGGACTGTGTAGCATTTGCTGCAACTTGAAGTCATTGATTCATCTGAAATCAACCCAGAAAGCAAGGAGACACCAACACTGACACAGTGGGCAAGAGCAGGGGCCGTTATCTCCCATGTAGTTCTATTCCGTGTGAACAAGTTACTTGAGATTTCTCAATTTTGAACCTTTATTCGTATTTTGCATTAGCCTTTAAATAAAACTTTGTCCTTTTGGAATTTAAAAGCTTTTTGGTTGTCTTTACAAATGTTATTGTAGTGGTCTTTTAATTGATGGGGGGGGAATTATAGTTAAATCTACTTCGAAGCTTTAGCTGATTTGATTCCTGTCATGAAGAAGAACTATTAATTCTCCATATTCTGTGTGGGCGTATCAAGTCTACAAAAATTGAGTGTGGTTACAGTGTGTAGTGAATACATTTCTGTGCTCTCTTTCTCAATAAAGAAAATTAACTCCTCTGAGCTGTCCTCAGAGGTCAGGCTTTGATGAGATTTGGTGCAATGTAAACAGCTAGACATGTGACTTCTACTCTAAAACCAGTCCAGCTCTAAAGTTAGAGAGCATTTGGGAGGTTCCGCTGCTTCTGAAATACTGAAAAATATTGCTAATTGTAACTATGTTGTTCTACTATGAGTAATATTTTAAAAATAATTAATTTAGGATTTAGACAGTAATGGAGAATGAGTGAGAGTGGTTGATACAACTAAAGCTCTTACATCAGAGATACAGCCAAGGGTTTTACCTGCTCTTGTTGGTGACAGGGCTGCCAGCAGTTCCTATAAGCACGAGAGCGGCAGGGCAAGTACTTGCATATTGCCTGTGGCTGGGAAGGACTTTGAAGATGCACCAATTCTTACTTTGTAAGCAGGTTAGACCACAAATCCCTCTTAGAGAGGGTGTTGTCAACAATATTATCTGCACTTCTCTGGGGGTGAGTCCCTCTCAGAGCATGGCAGTACAGGAAGAAGAGGAAATGAAATCTCTGAATCTTTAGTGTCTTGCAAACAATCCAATTACTAGGGTTGGAAACTTTATTTCCTATCTGAATATGGTAGGAGAGCTGTAATGAAAGAAATGTAATTCATTATCCCTCCGTATTCCATGGGCAGCATTTAACAGTGATTTCACTCACTTTATCCTGTGATGTACTTTTCTCGCTTGTCTGTTTCTTAATATCACGCAGCTTATCTATAGCTTACCTGGCTCTCCTGATTCCCCTGTAATACATGAATCTGGCTTTTTTTGATGGAATGGGAAAAATGCCCTTTTTGACTATTAACCATTTGTGTGGATTTCTTTTTTTAAATTTTGTTTTCTTATGTTGGAAGATGATACATCGTTACGTTCATGCAAGTAATTTTGAGGGTAGCCATAGAAGACTACATTTGAGGTTTTTTTGCCATTCTTACAACAAACAAGCTCATACCTTTCTGCAGACTGTGGTGAAGAGCAGGCACATACTTTTTTGGTCTCTTGGGCAAATTATCAACCTATATTCTGTTACCCACATGTGGGGAGTACCAAGCCATTTCATCCCCAGAACTTTTGTCATGTGCCTCGGATACTCCTACACAGAAGGCACAGGTGTGTCTGTACCCACAATGCTCTTTCAACTTACAGTTTTTTTATAGTACAGGTGGCATTGAAGCTCTGGGATTGTGGGAATGGAAAAGCTTTCTGGAACAGTTTAAAAAAAAAAAAATTAAAAATGAAAAACCACCAAAAATTGGTTTGTTCAGCTTTAGCCTCTGTAGGCAACCCTGCCCAAATTCAGCAGCACTGTGGTTTACAGCCATAGAAGAGGGAGAGTCCTGTCTGGAAATGTTCCCCTCCTGAATTCAGCTGTTTCTTCTGGAAGGAAAGGCAAAAAAAATCTGGTTTTGCTGCTCTTACTTCAGCTAATGAAAATTTAGCTGTGTGATTAGGCCTACTCATTTATAAAGAGAAACAAAAGCCAACATGAGTTGGACATTATGAAATGAACAGGCAGTCCCTGGCATGTTTGAAGTCAAGTCGCATTTTTTTTCAGGGTGCTTATACATGCAGCTAACAGTTTAATATAAGATGTTCACATTGGAGAGCTGTGAAGCCTCTTTTTGAATCAAAGCATGCTTTCATTTTCTTTCTTAAGACAGTTTTAGGGAGGTGGGTATTTTGTTGGCTGTTTTTCCCTATGATTTTGAGAGTATTTCTATTCTGTAATTACTGGATCTAGCCACAGGATATTTGAAAATAAGCAAATAAATCCTGAACTCTGTAAGCAACAGAGGATTTTTTCAAACCAGCTCAAATTTGCCAGTTCTTCAGCTCCTTTGCCAATTCAGTAGATTAAGGAAGATTAGTATCTTCTGACTGTTTCACTAATAATTGAGCCAATTCAATTACTCCTGCAGACTTTTTCATTTCCTCTTGTTTAGTAATAGGAAGTTAAATCTACTACACAACCATTCTCAGGAGATGCATATGAAGGTATACTAGGCAGTTACATTTCCTAGATTTACTTTTTGATTTATAGTTATCTTTACCCTGGGTGTCTTTATGCATTTTCTTGTGCAAACATTTGAAAGAAACCATATTTCTGAGCTCTTAAAGAATTAATAGTCATAATATAAGTTAAACTCAGAATCACTAGTGAGTGTATTCAAGACTGAATTCCCTAGGAGTAGAGCAGCTACATCAGCAGCTGTTTTTAACTTTGTTAGCTGAGAATCTGACCTCATGGGTATCTAGATGGTGACAGTGAAAATCATAAGAGATGATCTGCATGCTCTCATGAACTGAGGTGTACTGACTGTTGCGGTAATTCCTCCTGCAGACAGCTTACTGAATTAAACCTGGGTTCTTTAGTTCTACAAGTGTTGAAATGTGATTTACAGAGCAAAGTCCTATTGTGCATGTTAGACTAGAAAATAAGGAAGACAATACATGATTTTGTTCTCAGCTTGGCCATTCATTTACCACTGATGTGTCAACTCTGGCCCAAAGCTCTTTGATGGTTCCTAGTGCTTAGTAGCTGTATATGGAAACCCCAGTTACAGTTATTCATGTAAATGCTTTGTCAGGTCCATAAGAAATTACTAGGGAAGTATGCATGATAGCATCAGTAGTTCATTAAAAAAAAACCCCACACTAAAAACCCTCATCTTGATTTTAATTCGTAAAAACACAGGACTTTTTAGCTTGGTAATTTCCGTGTGGGAAATTTAGCCAGTGAATGCACCTCAGCAGACACCTGAGACATCTATTAGACAAACATGACCAGATCCACACTTTGGTTCTGGGTCCTTGCTCTGTTAGCTGCTGTTCCTGACAGCTGAAGGAGGGCCTGAGTTGGGGCAATTCAAGGAGATCCAGTGCCAGCTGGGACGCTTTAGGAAGAGAGACCAGGCTAGGAGTTGGGGGCTGGGAAGCACAGTTTATTCTATCTTTAATAACTTGTATCAGAACTAGAATAGAAAGGTCAGGTCTCCAGCTGAGAAAATGCAATCAACTCCGTCATAATAGCTGTCTGCAGTGAAGAGACTCTAGACAAAAAGAGTGGTTTGAGTGTGCTGATCTGCTACTCCTAGTCATTAGTTGGGTTTTTCTTGTTTTATATGTTTGTAAACTGGCTTAGGGCAATGAAGGTAACTTTTTCTTTGGTAGAGGCACTGTGCAACAAAGCTATCATTATAAATAATGATGAGCCTGTATCATCAAAGTCTTGTGATACACTTCAGATTGCCAACTGCAACAATAACTATTTCAATTATTAAAAGGTCATCCTTCCTTTTTATTTTGCAACTACCTAGAAAAACCAGACTGCATAATTTCAGGGATTTCTCTGCAAGTTCCATTATTACATTGACCTCAGTATGAGTGAATGAAGTACCTCCAAAGAATTGAATTTCCAGTGGTTTCTTGCTGCAATGCAGAAACTGCCTATACTTTAAGTATCATTTGCTAGACACAAACACCTTTTCTTGGTTGCTCAGACAAGTAAGTGGGTTAATCTGTGTATTATTGCATGTACTCTTTTAACAAGGTGAGTACTATCTATCACTTGTTTTCTTCTTTGCCTTAAAAAATTAAAAAAAAAAAAAGAAGTAATTATGTAGCCTAATTCTGGGTAAATAAGCATACATAATTTTTAATGCATAGATTATGCTGGCAGCTAGAGGCTCTAAATAAGAATTAAGACTACTTGCTGTATGTTAGCCAATATCCAAACAGCAAAATAGTCCCCCAAAAGTCACACAAGAAGCCTGTTATCTTCCTCTCCTTCCCAAACAGCATAAAATCAGCAACTTAACGCTTCTCATCTCGATGCAGCACTTCGTGTTTCTAGCTGTCAAACCCAATGGTTCCTATTCTGTTGCCAATGTCACTGGATATTCCTGTGTCGAGTCTCAGGACAGGGAGCCTAGCGGCTCCCTCCTTTTCTCACAACTTTTTGTCTCAGCTGAGCAGTCTATAGGCAGTTTCCAGAGTTACCTATTGGTGTCTGTCATCTGATAATGCTGGTTGTTTTGTTGCAATACAGCAGTTTCTGTCCCTAGGTGGTGAAAAATTGTAAGCTTTTGTGAAATACTGGTTGGAGTGCTAAAAGGAATTCAGCACCACGATAGAGTTAATTCATCATAATCTATCGTTCTTTGTTCACCCGCTTGACTGAACAGTGCAGTATTAGACACGTTGTCTCTTGATTCAAGCAACTATGCTGTTCCCATTACTTTCCTCCGCTAAGAGCTACTGAAGGTGAAAGTACAGCTATGAGAAAACACTTCTTGAAAGCTTTTTTTAATGGTAAAAAAATATGAAAAGCAGGAAGAGAGAGTTTTATGGGTCACTTTGATCAGTGGTCTACTAAAATTTGCATTGGTAAGCTGCTATTTTGAACATCTGAGTTTGTACCCTGTGTACATGCTGAATCTGCTTGCTGAGCTTTCAGGGGTGTTCTTTGAACGAGCAATGAGAAATATGAGACTGATCACACCTCAGGAATCATGGTTCTTTATAACGTAACATCTCTGAGAAATACAAAGTAAAAAAATAACCTGTTTTAGGGGTGAGGGGGAGGAGAGAAAGTTTTAAAGCTTGTGTTTCTAAGAATAAGTGGTTTTTTTTTTTCCACAGAAAAAATTACTAGTGACAGGGAAACCTCAAAAGGGTCAGAGATTTAATGTGAAAACACATGCAGTGCTCTGAAGCAACTTACCCACATCTGAGAAACCTTACAAATCCCAAATAGATATTAGTGGCTAGAATATTCTGTTAACTCATAAAATAATCTTTTGTTTTGAGCAGAGAAAAAGTAAAACAAAGGGTATATGGAGATCTACTTCAAAGCTACATCTCCTGTCATTTTAACAAAAAGTGAAGATCCAGATATAAACATTCTTATCACAGCAGCATTCATGGTAATCAGGAGCACTTTCCTTGTAGATGAAAGACGACACAGAAATAAAATGCAGTAAAAGTGTCCTCAGAATTAGGGCCAAGAACTGGCAACTGTCTCTTAAACTGATAGGAACATTTATTTATCAAAAGAAGTACACTTGTTTTTAAATGAAAGAAGGTACTGGAGAGTGTTGTACAAGTCTGTGGGAGACTCTGCTAACTGGCTGATGGAAGTTAAGCCAAAGTATGCAAAATTCTCCCTCACCTCTTGTAGCTCAGTGCTGATGCTTGTTAATATTTTGGGCTGCTACCTAGCTATTCTGTGTATCTCTGAAACTGAGAGTTTCAATATTCAGCTTTGAAATACTTAAGCTAGAATAGAAGAGAAGACTGCTAAAATGTGTTGAAATTAGAACCTGTATTGCAAAATAAGCAAAGACTAGTGAGACTATGTTTCTGTACAGAAATAAGAAAGGCCAGAAGTAACTTGTGAACTGTTACTCCAGAAGAATTTTTCTTGACCTATGTAGAAGCTTGCTGTTAGGTAAATCCTGGACAGGTTTTCAATTAAGCTTCTTTACCTGCTGTCAGAACCAAGCTAAGGACAAAACTCAACTTCATCGGTTTTAAAAGCCCAGAAAAATCTTTCTACGTTCTTAGAAATCCTGTTCCTTAGCAACAAGGAGTACTTGCATACACAAGGCATTTGGACTGTGTTTTAACAAAAAGATTTATTTCAATTAGGTATTTTTCAAAACCATGTCAATTTTCAGTTGCATGGGATAAGCTTGAATTTACATCTCACATTCCGAATCTTCTTTTTCAGATTTTAAAATGCTTTGGCTTATCCATCTATAATTTTTTCGTATGGTTCTTGTGATGGGTTGACCTTGGCTGAACGCCAGGTGCCCACCAAAGCAGCTCTATCACTCTTCTTCCTCAGATGGACAGGGGAGATAATATAAGGGAGAAAATACAAGGAAAGGCTCGTGGGCCGAGATAAGGACAGGATCACTCAGCAATTACCATTATGGGCAAAACAGACTCTGGTTGGGGAAATTAGTATAATTTATTACCTATCAAATCAGAGTAGGGTAATGAGAAATAAAACCAAATCTTAAAAACACCTTCCCCCTACCCCTCCCTTCTTCCCGGGTTCAACTTCACTCCCGATTTGCTCTACCTCCTCCCCCTGAGCAACGCAGGGGACGGGGAACAGGGGTTGAGGTCAGTTCATCACACGTTGTCTCTGCTGCTCCTTCCTCCTCAGGGGGAGGACTCCTCACACTCTTCCCCTGCTCCAGAGTAGGGTCCCTCCCACAAGAGACAGTCCAACGTGACTCCTTCCCAAGGGCTGCAGTTCTTTGTGAACTGCTCCAGCATGGGTCCTTTCCACGGGATGCAGTCCTTCAGGAACAGACTGCTCCAATGTGGGTCCCCCGCAGGGTCACAAGTCCTGCCAGAAAACCTCATCCAGCATGGGCTCCTCTCTCCATGTATCCACAGGTCCTGCCAGGAGGTTGCTCCAGTGTGGGCTTCCCACGGGGTCACAGCCTCCTTCGGGCATCCACCTGCTCCAGCGTGGGGTCCTCCACGGGCTGCAGGTGGATATCTGCTCCACTGTGGACCTCCATGGGCTGCAGGGTGACAGCCTGCCTCACCATGGTCTTCACCACAGTCTGCATGGGAATCTCTGATCCAGCACCTGGAGCACCTCCTCCCCCTCCTTCTTCACTGACCTTGGTGTCTTCACTGACCTTGGTGTCTGCAGAGTTGTTTCTCTCACATATTCTCACTCCTTTCTTCTCCAGCTGTCGTAGAGCAGTTGTTTTTCCCCCTTCTTAAATATGTTGTCACAGAGGCGCTACCACCTTCGCTGATGGGCTCAGCCTTGGCTAGCGGCAGGTCCATCTTGGAACCAGCTGGCATTGGCTCTATCAGACATAGGGGAAGCTTCTAGCAGCTTCTCACAGAAGCCACCCCTGTAGCCCCCTCTGCTACCAAAACCTTGCTACACAAAACCAATACAGTTCTTTAAATACAAATTTCTCACCTCTGTGTTAGTGTCTAGTGATAATATAAAATTTTTCCCTTAAATTAAATTTGACCTCATCTTTTGAATAAACCATAAGGAGACAATGGTTCTTAAATACCCATGGAAATATTATGAGTTACTGAGCAACATCTGGTCCAGTTTCAAAAGGAGACTGTGCAGAAACATAATCTGTTCTAACCTTACAATTCCTCTGAATTTTGAAGAAAATATTATTAGATGATGTATCTTGTTCTT
This sequence comes from Gavia stellata, assembly GCF_030936135.1. NCBI lineage: Eukaryota > Metazoa > Chordata > Aves > Gaviiformes > Gaviidae > Gavia > Gavia stellata. The sequence goes on from NC_082596.1 coordinate 74,881,314, forward strand.
CCCTTGGGATAACAGGTATACATGGCATGTTTTGTAAATTTTTTTGGCTTTTTCTTAATACAATGTATTCTTAATACGCTGTATCTATAAGAAGCAGTGTATTAAAGCCTGTGAAAATAATCAGGGAAGCTTATACGGAGAGGGCTACATGCTGGCCACTAGATGGTGTGTTTATTTAATTTCATTAAAAATAGGTAATTTGAGGTGTATCATGTTTAGTAAGAAGGTATGTAGAAAGAATCAGTGAAATATATTGTCCAGTAGTCTTTATGTCATTTTCAAACAACTCTCCAATATCTATAGTTTAAAACATAGTGGGTTTTCATTGCTAGAAAATGCTGTGCTCTAGGGGAGACACAGAGGAGTTTCCCCAGTAGATTACCACCTACGCTTTATAGTCAGCGCAGTGTTTTGAGCAGCTGATACATTGCCAGCAAGAGGATCTCAGGAATAAATGTATTTCCTTTTAACACAATGCAGTTTTTATCAGAACTGATGCAATAGGAGTTTTATTGATTCTTAAGGATTTCCTGCCCAACAAATAATAAGGGGGAAGAACACAGCACTCATAGCAGAAAAGATACTGTAGACTCTCTTAGCAATGGAGAGAAATTCATTAATAGGGAAAGAAAAAATAGTTATAAATATATATTATGAGAGAGGAAATATTTCCTTCCCCTCTCCAAATCCACTGGTCAAAAACAAAACAAAAAATCAGAAATGCAGAGCGCTTGGTGGGGAGAGGAGAAGGCCACATTCAGTCATTGCATATGTTAATGACAGAATTTAGCATGAATTTTTGAGCTTAGGCCAGTTCTTTGGGCTTGAAGAAAGGGGTTCACATTGGTGTACGCATTAGAAACCAAAGCTAGGAAGAGAAATCCAGGCAGAAACATATGTGAATCAAAGTCTGAATCCATTGTAGCAAGCCATCAACACTTGCTTTGGACAATAAGCCAGACCAGTGACAGTCAAGCCAGACCAGCAATCATGAAAGCTAGGACCCCGGGAAATATTTTAGAAACACCCTTGTTTAATGTGAAGTGATTTTTCTCATGATGTTTGTCTAAGTGGTGTTCATAGTGCAATGCTTTTTCCAAAGTATAATTAGAGTCTAGCAGCGTGCAAATGTTGCTTCTCATGTTTACAATGAGATGATCTGTATTTCAGTTATCTCAGTGGAGGTATAAATACTATCCTGGGTCTTTGGCATTGCAAGTAATGCCTGGTTCACTGTTCTATGACTTTTTATCAAATATATTTGTGAACACTTAAAAATCAAACCCTAAGTGAGACAGTGAAATACTAAAAATACTTAGAGTAATCTAGTCTTAAAGCACACGTCAAAGCTGGCCACTCAAAATAGCACTCAGTATTCCAGGTGGCTTTTGAAAATTTAACCCTGTTGCTGAACAAATGAAAAGACTGACTTTTCAAAGGATGAAAAGAGAAGGAGTTATAATCAGACTACCATTAATAATTTTATTCATGCTTTACAGGCATCTCGTTTTGTTTTGCTTCTGAAATCAAAACCTAATTTGATAACTTGCCTGTATATATTTTTCTTTCTTATCAATATGTATCTCAAAAAAACATTGCCCAGAACATAAGCATAGATCCCTAGAAAGTTAGGATTTGAGGATTATTGAACTTTTAATTTTCCAGTATGAATTTTGCTTATTCAACAGTAGTGCATCGCATATGGAGTTTCTGAGGGGAACATTGACCTGTTGTAGCCCTGGGGATGGCAAGTTGTAAACTCCTGCTTCACAAAGCCCTAGTTCAGGGCTATGTCTTGATGTCTGTGTTACATTGCAGAATAACAAACTGAAGAAGCAGACCATGACTATAGTGATGATGTCTATACAATAAATTGGATTCATCATACATATTTTACACTTCATTGCTACTCTGCCAAATAATCTATTCCTAAGTGAGGATAATGGCTTCCTTGAACAATTAATTTAATTCCCTTTTACCCTTTTTTAGAAATGCAAAGTTTGACTTTCACCACTCACCAGCAAATATATGTCTTGTGTTGCATAGTGAAGCAGGCTAACTTTAAGGACAGTTTTAATGTCCATGATATCATGACCCTAAATAGGTATAAATTTGGGAAGTATAGAGAATGCCAGAGAAAAGTAGCCAGATTTTAATGGGCCATGCAACATGTCTTCAAGTCTTGGGATTCTGGAGAGATGAAGTACTTCCCAGCAGTGCTTTATGCAGAAGACTCCTCATTGGTTATTGTTAGAGAATGAAATGGAATAATTTTTTTTCATTTTTTTTCGTAATTTATCTTTCATGATAATTAAATACACCTGGCTCTACCTATGCAGAAATGGGGAGGAAAATTAAATGCATGTTACAAAAAGTAATGCTTAAAAGTAGAGTAATGCCTCAAATGCTAAATTACAAAAGGAATGCTGTTGTAGATGAAGATTTTATTGGCATTCACTTGGAATGACCTGAATAATTTATTGGTGCCTTTCTGTTTCTTTGCAATGCATTCTGATACACCCATAATAAAGCCTTAATGTCTTCGTTGGAAATGGTAGTAGGAGTAAAAGTATCTTTCTCATATTAAATATACAGTATGTTATAAAAAACTGAGAGTTTCACAGAGATGGTTATAAATTATGAGTTATGAAATGCAGGCAGTTGGTGACAAATGAAAATCAATGGTAAATTCTACAGCAAATAAGGATAAGGACAAGAATAAGCATTTTAGTATCTCTAGGAAAAAAAGAGCTTAGCTTTGATTTACATAGGTTGCTAAGAAGGGAGAGCAATGATTCAGAAGGCAGATATATTTGAATAAATACTAACTTAGTGCTTGTGGAAAGACTCTCGATGGCATTTTCACATCTCCAAGTTGAGTGTACCTTCTAGTTCAAGAGTATCTAGAGTAGGCATCAAAGAGCAAAGGCTCAAGATGTGTATTTAAGGTCTTTAATAAAAAGGACTTAAACGCAAAAGGAAGAGTTAGTCCCGAGATGCAAAACATTGGGGTGGGGGGGATGTGGAGGGGTGTGAATTCATGTGCAGCTGCCATCTTGTGCCCATTGCTGGCCCCATCCCCTGTTGATGGCCATGATCCGGATCACTTAAATCATCATTTTGTGCATGCCATGCCTAGGTATGGCCGCATGGGCAACTTATAGCAATGAACTGGTTATAAACTTGCATTGTGGCCGAGAGTCTGTGACACACAAGTGGCACCCACCAATTGTCTTTCAGCTCTGCAGTGTTTCCCCAGTGCCCTGCTCAGTGTGCTTCCCCCTTTCCAACCTCCATCCATTGTTTAGGGAGCTTAGGACCAGGTTCTGGACCATACAGTGGGGGCTAAATTCAAGAAAGATGCTATGTGGTTAGCTTATTTCCCTTCAGATCTCAGTTTCTTATAGTTTCTTATTTAGCTACAAAAATAAAATAAATAATTCTGAAGGAATGTTACATTCAAGGTTCTCAAAAGAATTAGCAAGGTAATTCTCTGAGTTTGTGCTGCCAATGTATAAGATGTTTTACAATACTGATGAAATTCCAGATAATGAGAAAAAAAGCTCCAGCAAGCTGAAGTGCTGATGACCCAAGACACTTCTGTCACCGCTTTCTGCTTGTTGCTGAAGTGTGTTGGCACAACAGAATCAGTATACAAACAGGACAACTTGCAACATAATATTACTCAATTTACCTTTGGCTTTTTTCTTTTCTGAGAGCCTAGTTTCATCAAAACTACATATTATTAGTTTTTACGTTTTGTTAAATATAAATGATCTTTGACACAACCAGATGGCTATACATAGCTTAGGAAATACAGCAAGTGATATCTCACAACCTGTAGCTTTCTCTGAGGCAAGAAAAACGGTAAGGTCAAGAAGAGCTGCAAGACCATTATCCAGTGTGTTTTAGTTACATATGCCTCAAAACCTTAAAACCAAACAAAAACCAGTAGCAACAAAATCCACTAAACTTTTAAAACATGTTAGGAGATGACTTCAGTTGTGATTACTTTCAGTATTCAATTTAATTCTCTTCTAATGCAGACTGTAAAAGTGCTGAGGTCTGACTTGACAGACACTATTGGGAAAAATAAATTTTCTAAGAGTATTCAACTATAAAAAATCTTACAGCATTTTTGTCAAATGTTACAGGTAGCAGATAAGAAAAGACTTTTGCTATAGTAACATTTTATAGTATGAAGTCAATGTTCAACTTTAAATTAGCATTCTTAGTTCAACTCTGGAAAAAACCCTTGACAAATGTATTCAAAGTATCTTCTAAATAAAGGATATATGATAAAGGAATTATAGTAGAATTCAGTTCTGCTAATTAAAGAACAATTAACCACTGACTATATTCCAATTAATTTAGAAAATAACCCATAGCTGAGTACATATAACTTATTAGACACTTACAAATGTGCAATTTGCACATTTTTTTTTCTTTTTTTGTTGCTTCAGCATCCTGGAATATGTTGGAAGACAAGTAGATCTCCACCTTAGAGAAGAACTGAGTGAGTTTTAGATCCCTGGGATCATGTGGAGCTAGAATATTTTTGTTCTGAAGTACTGTACACATGAAGTGAAAAGAGCAATCATTTTACAGAGCTGAAGTAGAGCCCAAAGATAAAATACCTAAAAGCAAATTTTGACTTTTTGAGTGCATTCTAACCAAAATTATTAGAATTTTCAGGATATGAGTGGTTCTAGGTGGGTAACATAAAAATCCAGTGGTTTGTTGTGAAATTTAGGAAAAGAAGAGTGGTGTTCTTTTTATCTGACATAGCCAACGTATTTTCATGGAAAAATGAGAAAAAACAATTGCAGGAACAAGGTTTAGCTGAGAATGTTGCACTCTGTAATTGAAACCATCCCTGCTACACAAGGAAAGATACAGGGTCTGGCAGACAGTAAAGAAAAAAGATTTTTTCATTATTAAAAGCATTATATATTTAATCTTCTTTCCCCAAAAGCAGCTGTAAAAGGAGACCAAGAAATGCTAGAAGAAGCCATTTTACCTCTCTGGAGAGCAATATCTGCATTGACGGTGATAGTAAGTTCTATGCCAAGCAACAAATAGGGAAACCATTACACTTTTCTGTCTGAGTTTGAAAAAAGCTTAGATAGGAGTGCTGTGTTTAGCACTGTGTACACAACACAATTTCAACACTTGGCATCCTGTCTGTTCTCCTTTCTGGTGCAGAGCGAGACATGTTCACTGTCTAGAACAAATATGGCTGAAAGGTTATTAAAAACTGTGGTGTTGCTTAGAATTTTTGGATATTACTTTGTACAAGTGTGTGGGGTGGTGGTTTTTGTTCCTTTTGTATACTTACAGCCTAAACTTATAGAGCATGTGTTATATAATGATCTTAATATAAATTAAATTGTCTTCTGCAATTATGTACAGACAAAGCCTTAATGAAAGAAAAATAGGATCAGATTTTTTTTTTCTTCTCATGCTGCTGGAAGTGTTGTTTTTCTGATTTCTGGAAACATCCTTATAATTCCAGTGGTATCTACTATTGGTGAAGGTACAAGGAGCTGTCCTCAATTGTGCTGATGTTGAATAAAAGTGATTTCTGTTGTATCAGACATGATAGGGAAAGAATTTAACAAAATTGCTAATCAAAGTTGATTTTTAAAGAAAAAAATCCAACCAACAGTTATTTTGCCACTTTTACTTTGAATTTTAAATAGCTAATTTTGGAACATCATCCCCACTTCAATGTAAGTGTGAACATAGCGTTGGAAGAGTGAGGGGTGTGTGTATGTTAGTGTCTTTGTCCAGAAATGGATGGGCTGGATTTTTTTAATGGAATTGCAATCCATCCAATTTGTGTACTGGCTTCTGCTTTCTTAAGGTAACTGTTTCTTTCCATTATCTGGAAACTAGTCTGAAATGTCTCCATTTCCAACTGGTTGTTCTGTTACCTGTTTTTGTTGAAGAGCTTAACTACCTTCAGTTGCCTTCCTCTGCTCTGTGCTGTGTTAAACCCCTGGAGCAGAGTCATCAGAAGAACTGGTATTTTCCCTGTAATTTTATCTTACCATACTAATGTAAACTGAAATTTTTATACAGTTGAAATAAATACCCTGGTCTATGAACTGCAGCAGCTAAGTCTGGTTGGAATTCTGCTCTGAAACCATAAACTATTCGAAAACTAGATGTGATTAATGATTTTTAAAATACATGGATGACCAAGTAAGAATGCCAGTGGTTGATTATATACTGTAGGCACAATGTTAGGGGTATTGTAAACCCCTAACTCTTCAGATATAAAATAGAAATATCAGATATTCTGTGTATCTTATTATTTTACTTTCAATTATCTACAGCATATAATAGCCTGCTTGGAGAGCTAGCAAATAGATCTTCTTGGAATGGAAATATTTTCTAGTAATGTTTCCTCGATGCCCTTTACATGCAACCATTAATCATCTCTCTGAATTGCTCTTTTGGGAGACGAAAGAAATTTTGCTGTGCACACCCTGATTTCATCTCTACGCTTTCAATAGCTTTTGTTTTTCCTTTCTGAATGTTGCTTAAAATATGCTGAAAAAATATGTGATCACTGTATTTCTCATATGTATGCAAGCTGAATTCTCAGGAGCATTTTCTATCTAGAGTTCTAGAAGAAGCTGTCGGCAAAACTTCTTAAATTAAAATAAACCCCAAAACCTAAATCTTGCTGTCTGTGAAAGACTCTCATTCTGTGAGTCATGGATTCTCTTTCAGTTTAACTGACAAATCATTAGAAAGAAGTCTTATTTCCATGGGAAGAGACCTAATACTACTTGTCAAGACACTTTTCCAACTAGTGATTTTAAATAGCAAGCTACTGCTGTTAGCTTTAACAGTGCTATGGTGCTCTGACCTAATTGTATGAGGGGAGGGAAATAAAAAAAGTCTCTGTTTGATGTATAGGAGTAATTAAAAACATAATTTTAAAATGAATGTATAAGTACTAACAAACTGGAAAAGTACCCTAGTTTGTTTAATGTCAGATCTCTGTTATTAATGTGAGAGAGCTACCATTTAGTGAACTGCCAGGCTATTCAGTTTGTATTTTGAATTTGTGAAGTGGGAATCCTAAAGGCATCAAATTTAAGAAAAGAAGAAATCCTCTCCACAGTATAGAATCACAGAATTGTTTTAGTTGGAAAAAGGCCTTTAAGATCATCAAGTTCAACCCTTAACCTAACACTGCCAAGTCCACCACTAAACCATGTCCTTAAGAGCCTGATCCACACATCTTTTAAATACCTCCAGGGATGGTGACTCAACCACTTCCCTGCGCAGCCTGTTCCAGTGGTAGACAACACTTTCAGTGAAGAAATCCTTCCTAACATCCAATGTAAACCTCCCCTGGTGCAACTTGAGGACATTTCCTCTTTTCCTGTCGCTTGTTACTTGGGAAAAGAGACTGACACCCACCTGGCTACAACCTCCTTTCAGGTAGTAGTAGAGAGCGATAAGGTCTCCCCTCAGCCTCCTTTCTCCAGACTAAACAACCCCAGTTCCCTCAGCCACTCCTCATAAGACTTGTGCTCCAGACCCCTCACCAGCTTCGTTGCCCTTCTCTGGACATGCTCCAGCACCTCAATGTCTTCCTTGTAGTGAGGGGCCCAAAACTGAACACAGTAGTCAAGGTGCAGCCTCACACAGTACAGGGAGACAATTTTTTCCTGCTGGCCACACTGTTTCTGACACAGGCCAGGATGCCATTGGCCTTCTTGGCCACCTGGGCACACTGCTGGCTCATATTCAGCCAGCTGTTGACCAATACCTCCAGGTCCTTTTCTGTGGGGGAGCTTTCCAGCCACTCGTCCCCAAGCCTGTAGTGTTCAATGGGGTTGTTGTGACCCAGCTGCAGGACCCGGCACTTGGCCTTGTTGAATCTCATACAATTGGCTGTGGCCCATTGATCCAGCCTGTCCAGATCCCTCTGCAGAACCTTCCTACCCTCCAGTAGATCAAGACTCCTGCCCAACTTGGTGTCATCTGCAAACTTACTGAGGGTGCACTTGATCCCCTCGTCCACATCATTGATAAAGATTTTCAATAAAACTGGCCCCAATACTGAGCCCTGGGAGCACCACTTGTGACCGGCTGCCAACTGGATTTAACTCCATTCACCATAACTCTTTGGGCCTGGCCATCCAGCCAGTTTTTTTACCCAGCAAAGACTATGCCTGTCCAAGCAATGAGCAATCAGTTTCTCCAGGAGCATGCTGTGGGAAATGGTGTCAAAGGCTTTACTAAAGTCCAGGTAGACAACATCCACAGCCTTTCCCTTGTCCACTAAGTGGGTCATCTTGTCGTAGAAGGAGATCGGGTTGGTCAAGCAGGACCTGCCTTTCATAAACCCCTGCTGACTGGGCCTGATCACCCAGTTGTCCTGTATGTGCCATGTGACAGCACCCAAGAAGATCTGCTCCATAATCTTCACCTGTTTGTCCTGCACATGCCGTGTGACAGCACCCAAGATGAGCTGCTCCACAATCTTCCCCAGCACCGAGGTCAGACTGACAGGCCTATAGTTCCTAGATGCTGCTTCCAGCTGTTCCTGTAGATGGGCGTCACATTTACTAACCCTAAGTCCACTGGGACCTCCCTGGTTAGCCAGGACTGCTGGTCAATGGTTGAAAGTGACTTGGTGAGCAGTTCTGCCAGCTCCCTCAGTACCCTTGGGCAGATCCCATCTGGTCCCATAGACTTGTGTATGTCTAAGTGGTGTAGCAGGTCGCTAACCATTTCCCCTTAGATTATGGGGGCTTCATTCCACTCCTCGTCCCTGTCTTCAGCTCAGGGGGCTGGGTACCCCAAGAACATCTGGTCTTACTATTAAAGATTGAGGCAAAGAAGGCATTAACTACCTCAGCCTTTTCCTCATCCTTTGTCACTATGTTTCCCTTGGCATCCAATAAAGGATGGAGATCCTCCTTAGCCCTCCTTTTGTTGTTAGTGTATTTATAGAAACATTTTTTATTGTCTTTTATGGCAGTAGCCAGATTAAGCCCTAGTTGGGCTTTGGCCCTTCTAATTTTCTCCCTGCATAACCTCACGACATCTTTGTCATCTTCTCAAGTTGCCTGCCCCTTCTTCCAAAGATCATAAACTCTCCTTTTTTTTCTGAGTTCCAGCCAAAGCTCTCTGTTCAGCCAGGCCAGGCTTCTTCCCCACTGGCTCGTCGTTCGGCACATGGGGATGGCCTGCTCCTGTGCCTTTAATACTCCCTTCTTGAAGAAAGTCCAGCCTTCCTGGAGTCCTTGCCCTTTCAGAACTACCTCCCAAGGGACTCTGTCAAACAGTCTTCTAAACAGGCCAAGGTCTGCCCTCTGGAAGTCCAATGTAGCAGTTCTGCTCACCCCCCTCCTTACTTCTCACGAATCAAAAACTCTCTCATTTCATCATCACTATGCCCAAGACAGCCTCCCACCGTTACATCACCCACAAGTCCTTCTCTGTTCACAAACAACAGGTCCAGCGGGTCGCCTTCCCTAGTTGGTTCACTCACCAGCTGTGTCAGGAAGTTATCTTCCATAGGCTCCAGGAACCTCCTAGACTGTTTCCTCTCCGCCGTGTTTTATTTCCAGCAGATAGCTGGTCAGTTGAAGTCCCCCATGAGAACAAGGGCTAGGGATTGTGAGCCTTCTCCCAGCTGCTTATAGAATATTTTGTCTGCCTCTTCAACCTGCCTGGGTGGTCTATAACAGGCTCCCACCATGATATCTGCCTTGTTGGCCTTCCCCTTGATTCTTACCCACAGACACTCCACCCTATTATCACCATCATTAAGTTCTAGACAATCAAATCACTCCCTAACATATAGTTACAACAGGGCTACCCCATTGCCTCTCCTTCCTTGCCTATCCGTTCTGAAGAGTTTGTAGCCATCCATTGCAGCACTCCCATTGTGAGGGTCATCCCACCATGTTTCCCTGGTGACAACAGTATCATAGTTTTCCAGCTACACAATGGCTTCCAGCTCCTTCTCTTTGTTGCCCATGCTGCGTGCACTGGTGTAGATGCACTTCAGCTGGGATATTCAGCCCACTACCTTTTTTGGGGGAGAAGCCCTAATTCCTATGTGACCATTCTCAGGCACTTCTCTCATTTCTAACACATCAATAACCCTTGCGTCTTTGCTGCTGTGTGGATCTCCATCCCCTACCTCCACTGAGACTGCAGACCAAAGGATCTCGCTAGCGCACAGTCCCTCAAACATTGGCATGCCACCCCCAGGCTTACCTGTATCCAGCCTGGTTTTATTGCTTTCCCCCTTTAAATCTAGTTTAAAGCTCTTTCAATGAGCCCTGTTAACTCCTGTGCAAAGATCCTTTTCCCTCTTTGAGACAGGTTTAGTCCCCTTTGAGACAGGTGTACCCTGTCTATCTCCAGCAGGCCTGGTGTTGTGTAGACCGACCGATGAGCAAAAAACCCTAAATTCTTCTGGGGACAGCAGGCTTGGAGCCAGGTATTGATCTGCTGGCTCTTCCTGTTTCTTCCCTCATCATTCACTGCACCTGGAACGATAGAGAACACTACTTGTGCTCCTGAGCGCTTAACTCGTCATCCCAAGGCCCTGAAGTCTCTCTTGATTGCCCTCAGAGTTCTTATTTCAACTTCATCTCTGCCTACCTGAAAAATCAATAATGGGTAATAATCTGAAGGCTGTACCAGGGTAAGAAGCTTTCTCTTCACATGTTTAGCTGGGGCCCCAGGGAGGCAGCAGACTTCCCTAAGTAGTGGGTGGTATCTGCGTATTGAGCTTTTGTTCCCTTCAGAAGGGACTCTCCTATAAAAATTACTTGTCTTTTTTTCTTTATGGAAGCAGTTTTCATGCAAGGCATAGTCCGACTTAACCTTGGTGACACCTCCAAGCTAGATGAACCATCATCCTTGTTATTGTTTGGTTCCATTTGCAGAGCCTCATACCTATTATGCAAGGGCACCTGGGAAGGTGGGGTAGTCACATAGGAGATGTGCCTGCTGCGCCGGGCAGGAACTTGTCGTCATTGCCCCCTATCCTTTAAGTCACTGCGTTCAGCCAGGCGGAGAGAGGATAAGGAATCCTCTGTATCATGCATCCTGTCTGCCTATCGGGCTTGTCTCAGGGAAGGTAGGGTGTGATTCCAGTAGTCTCTCGCACTCACTGATACTCCTCAACCTACTCATCTCCTCCTGGAGCTCTGTCACTAAGCGGAGGAGTTCCTCTACCTCCTCCCACAGGTGTGCTCGCTGCTGCCGTCCGATACTGGCACAAGCCCTTGCTGACATGCCACGCCCTGTTTGCCCATCCTGTTCACAGCGCTCCTGGTCACTAGCATCGCTAGTACAAAATATGATCCTTTCTATAGAACAACTTCACTGTCCTTTCTTAAGTAAGTGATGAGTTCTCAGTCATTAAAGACTTTCTAGTTTTTAAAGACACAGTGAGAATACATCAGCTTTTAAATGAGAGTTAATGTTTGCTGGACCAGTAGTCAAAATTACTTAGGAATACAAAATATTCCAGAGCAAATGGACTGATTTTACACTACTGTTCTTCAGAGAAGGGTTATTTTGAATTTCACACAATATTTTCAGAAGTCACATAGTCAAACCTCTTTTAAACTGCTTACAGGAAAAGATGAAAACAAGCAATAGTGGACTTTTGAGAACTGCCTAGGTGCACAGCTCTGGTGGGAATGGACATTAAACAGGGAAACAGAAAGAAGCTAAAGTAATCTATCCAACTACCACATATTTTTTCAATGATTACTGTGCAGTTTTGGCTGAATAATACTGTAGTACTCTTAACCAGAATAATGGAAAATATGGAAAGTATTCCTTAAAGAGAAACAAGTGTTTTTTCCAAACTCTTTAGTTTGGTTACAGATGACAATCCCATTCAAATCAACAAGATTCCTGTGCTAGCTCCTATAATACTTTCTTGGTTAAGCTGGACCAAATTTAATTTTGCTGCAAATTTGTTGGCATCTGAAGTTGGAAACTTTTTCTTCTCTGGCTTGTGTTGGTTCTTCACTCAGAACAAATTATCTGTATTCATCTAATATTCGGTGATAGAACTGTACGTGACAGAACTCTGAAAAAAAATTAACAGTGATTGATCTGAGATAAAGTTTTCAACTGCAAAAATTTGTGGGCATCCATTACATATGTTTTTCCTATCACAAAGAAATGCATGTGTTACAATTTCTCCTGCAAGAGATCGTAGGAAAGGTATCTGATTTTGTTTCACCTTGTGGGAAACAAAACAGCCATAACTTTTAAGTGTTGCATAAACTAGGTCAGCATAAGAAACAGTAAGCAAGTGGGAAAGCTGCCAGGGGTGAGTGCATTTGATGCAGAGGTTGTATTTACCTATTCGTCATTGATTTACTTCAGCTAGCTTATTAAAATGTAGGTTTTCAGACTGCTTTAGTAACTGTCTTTTCACCATCTTTTGTGTGCTGAGCCCATGACATGGCTCCACTCTTAGCTCTCTATGTGTATGTACGTGAAGTGTAAGACTCATTACTGTCTTTGGAGGTGTGGGTTTTCAGTGAAGTGTTGGCTGCGCAGTCTCTACTTGTATAAATAATTCTATTTAGCACTTTACATTAAAATTTATTGTACTTTTGGGGATGGTGGGGAAGACTAATGTACTGATTTTTTCTTGTTTCCATGCTTTCAGTTGGAGTATGTATTCCTGTTATTTCCAATAACTGTTATATGTTCTAAATGGTTTTAGATTCAGATTATTTTTCTAGTATAGCAGTATTTTTTTTAAAGCATAAAAAACTGGTATATTTTCAATATTTATAATGTTTATATCAACAGTGAATTTCATTGTTGAACTAAATAATTAAGAATCAAGTAGGTGTTTTCCTCTTCCAGCACAGAAAATTCTTGCAGACACTAGTGTTTAGCACGCTCTAAATAGAGAGGTAAATACCAGACAAATTACTTGCAATTTCTTTTTCTCCCACTTTTTCTTTTTTTTCTTCTTTCCAATCGATTTAAATAACAGGCAGAAAAAAATATTATGGAACTATATATGCTTAGGGTTTAAGTGCCACTTACTTTCGACTTCTGCAGATATTATTAGGAATAAAAAAGAATATATAAATAGATTTCATCCAAGTTACAAGAAGGTATAGGGTTGGTAATACTCATTTTAGATCGGAGGAGAAACTGAACTATGTTTTAACTAAGGTAAAAGGAACTACGCTGATGCTATTGAGAACAGAGAAAGCCTTAGTTCTCACAGGCTCCTAAATTCCCAGACTAACTGTACTGTTTTGTCATGAGATACCACCTCTCATAAGTGTGGATTGGGCAACAATGTTCCTGGAAGAAGCTATACCAAGCTTGATTTATTCATTACAGGTTAAATGCATCCTTAGGGTGCAGGCAGCTGTGACCGTTCAGTGCTCAGAAGGAACAAAAATGTGTCTGACTCACCTCCCCCTCTTTCTTACCAAGGGTGTGCAGGTGCCTTGAGCGATTTTTCTGATTCAGTGCAGTGCTCTACCACTTTTGCTCTCTCGACCAGGTCTGATGGAGCCTGTACTACCCGTGCAACAGCAGTCTGCACACCCTTTTACAGCATGCCTCCAACTGTGGTTTTTTTCAGCAGAAACCAGACTATCCAAAGCCTGTACCAAGCCTGAAATCTTTTTATGTGCATAATTTTCTTTATGCCAATGTTTTTCTCTTTGTGTGATACTAATCTATTTAGACTTGGTTTGCAGTAAGTGGTCCGTCTAACTCCGTGTTAGACAACAGCTGTCAGACAGGTTGTGCTTTTTTTTGTATTCAAGTAGGGAATATTCTGCTGGAAACAATAGAATAGGGCATGCACACACATGAGATGTATTCCATCTTACATGTAGTCCGAAAACTCAAATTTTTCTATAGGTTGTCATGAATTAATATGGGGACTGACACAAATATTTCATGTTCTCATTTGGTTAGTTAGATCAGATTCCTCTGTGTGGCAGCTGTTTTCAAAAATTTGGTTTTTCTCTTGCATCACACTTAATAATAATGATGGAGATTTTCTTTCTAGATATACTACATCTTATTTACTGAAAGTTGGCTTTATATAATGTTCCTAGAAAAATGGAAAAGGTGACATCAATTTACAGTTTAAACTGTAGTGATATCCATCCCAGTCCAAGTACAAATTTATTCAAATTAAATCATCTTTGTCGATTCTTGCTCACAAACAGTGCCTCTTCCATGTGCTGAAAACTTTTCTTGGAAGTGTAAGGAGAAAAGAGTTCATGATGCTGGCGTTGTCCAACTTGGTCACATACAGTCCATTCATCTATGTGCATCTTGCAGTGAAACATTCCTGCACTCATCTGTAGGTGGTGATGCAGACGTTCAGAATGACTGCAGTGGGTCTTCAGCTCAAGATGTTTGTAGAGGTAATTTATATGACCAGTCAAGAAGACATAAGTGTTGCTTATTAAACTGGGGGGAAAAACTCAGCCCCTCTCTGTAAAGCTTATTATAAAGAGCTCTTTGGCCTCTAGATGACACTGTGTGCCTAATACTGTACCCAGTCTCTAAACCAGAATTTCCTGTCCATCTCCCCCTTCCCTTCTCGTTGTGATTAAGAGCAGTTGCTGTCTGTTTTGAATAAGCATTCACAGCCCTGAAAGAAGTAAATGGAAGACTGTTGTTGTTATTCAGAGCAATTAAAAAAATACAAAAGGGTAAGACTGAAAGGTAAAAGCCAGGAGTGCTATGATCATGACTATGCGAATGCTTATTTACAGCTTTATCACCAAATTTAGGATTGAAGTAATTTGTGCTTTGGTTGACATTTCGTCACAATGTCTGGGATGATGTGAGGCTGGAGAGAAGGTTCTCCAGCATTTCTCTGCTTGAATGCATATTTACGACCTGGCTTTAAAAAAAACACTTTGAGCCAAAAGCTGGCATTCAGGAGCGAAGTGTATGTGTAAATATTTAAAACTCATGTTGAAAATAGATGGGTTTGGGGGCATTTTGCTTTTGAGTTTAGTTCATTTGTTTTTCCTAAGCTACTGGTTGAGTAAAAAGTAAAAAAGCAACCCAAAAATTCTCAACGTGAATTTCTTTTGTGGAATTTGTGCATCTAATTCACAATAATTGCTCTTTTCCCCTACTGCATTAAAGAGGCAGTCCCATGCAGTACTAGGACTGTTGCTTTGTACTTGACTTGTCAGTTATATCTGCCAGAGGTGGATTGCAGAGGGCAGCATTTAGGACTGTCATTAAGGTGTGTTATAAATAGGAGAAATCCTTACACCAGCACATTTCAGTGATATCACAAGCAGAGATGCAAGTGGTAATCCTCACTGACACCTTCTGTGAAGAGCAAAACAACGATAAATGAAAGAGTGGTATGTCCAAACCTGAAAAAAAACCTCGTGGACTGGTATGTAATATAGATTTGGCTCATGTAGAGTAAAGTTACAGCATCATTTTTGGGATAGTGACTGTAAGTTTTCTAAGAAAATTGAAGCTTAAGCACTCATTTACTTTAAGTTACACCAGCTGTAGTTTTATCAGAGGAACTAACAAGTCTTATACCTCTCCCTCTCTTTAAAGCTAGCTGGTATAGTGGACATGCTCCTGGATATATGATACTGGAAAAATCATACAGTTGCAGCCCCTTAAATCAAATAGAGTTTGCACATACCCTGAAGTTGTGTGACAACAAACTTCATAGCTGACTTCAACTTTTGTGGGTGTGTGAAAGAGACAATGTACTCTGCTAGGCAGCTCAGTCACTAGTTTGTGGGTGTTGGGAAATGTGAAGCTAAGCATCTTCTCAGAGCCCATTTGGGTTTCTGCAGGTTTGCATGAGAAGGGCTTCACAGTACGTGGCTTGGATCTAGGTTCAAATGTAATAACTAGCATTTTTGCTGTAGTGGAAAGTAGCAGTTTCTCCCAGTTTTCTTCCTCGTGGTGATGGGGCCAAAAAGAATGGATTAATAATGTAAGATAAATAAAGGAAAATACTGGACTTTAAGATGGTTTATATATATTAAATCTGTTACAACATTAAAAATAAAAATCAGATAAGACTGTCTCAGTTTTCATATTGGGCACTGATTCAGAAATTATTTGGTGACTGATGAGTCAGTAACTCTGACCCTAAAATGACTGAAACTCTGATTTTTTTTCTTTTCTTTTTTTTAAATCCATCTTTACTGCCAAGGAAGGGGAGGGAGTCAAAAGGTTTTTAGACAGCTGGGATGAAATATGAAGACCTATTGTGAAATTCTGGTTAACAACAGATAAGAAAAGACCTGAAGATGTTGAAAATTTGAACACATACAAATCAGCAGATCTGGATGACATAGATTTTATGATACTGAGGGAACCAGATAATTAGTGTGCAGAATTGCTGTGAAGCACATTCAACAAGTAGAAGAGAACCAGAATACTAAGGTAGACCTTAAAGGGTGAAATAGAAATTAAAAAATGGAAATGCTGGGATATTCAAATTAAAAAAGACACTGAGATATATGATCAATAATTTCCCTTCCTTCCTCAAGCTGATAATGGAACAAATATGAAAACAAAAATAGATAGCCATCTCTGGGCTAAAAAGCCTCTAGGCTAGGTTAACATAGTTTCATAAAACCTAAATTTTCCTTAATATTGTACAGGTTTACTGTTTATTTAGCTTTTTGGCTAAAAGCAGTAATTTTTTAATTAAAGAGGAAATACCTTGATTTTTTTCTTGGAATAGTTTACAAAACTTCACTATTTTTTTTCATAGACATTACTATGTATATGGTATTTCTATTTCAAATTACCTTGGCATAACTATGAAGATTGTTCTCATATTTGCATACTGTAAACAAAAGGCAGAGGCAACAGAAAGGCTGTTGAAAAGGATGTCTAACTTCTACAAAATCTCATATTAATAAGTCTTATTTAATATCTTTTTGAACAATCGGGAAAAGACAGCAGGTTTTGAATGGAATGCCTGAATGATACTAAATCAAGAGCCATTGAAAATATCACTGAGGACAAAACACAATAAAAAGGATTTGGGGAGATTAGAAAGATGGGCAGGAAAACAACAAAATGAGATTCATCTCTTGAAGATGCAGACTGTGGGAAAGTGGCGCAATCTCAGTGGAAGGCAGGAACCTCAGGAACTATGGTGACAAATGAGATTTGTGACTGATAAGGGGCAGTAAATTAAATACAGCTTCACAATGAAATAGGTAGGCCTCTCTAGGAGATGCTGGCATATTTTGCAATGTCATGGTGTAGGACAGTAATAACTCTATAGATCTTTGCTGCATTTCAAGTGATGCTGGTAATCTGAATGCATTTAAATTGAGCGCCGAATGGGAAGGGGCACAACACTACCAGTTTTTCTTATAGCAAATGATATATCCTCGTAAAAATATCTTATAACTCTTATAAATTGCTTTTTTTTCCTCTTCCCTTCTTGATCTTTTTGAGTGATGAAAGTGGGAAAGAAGAGAGCAACCTTATCACATATCATCTTTTTCCCCTCTCTTGTCATCTTAAATTTGTCACTCTTCCTTCAGTTATGTTTTTAGTTTTACTACATAGTCACTGGCTACCAGCATTTCTAGTGCTAGCCCTGTCAGACCCATATAGTTCATATTTATGGCTCCTTCTTAGGACATAATGTTTTACGTGATTCCACTGGTCATATTCCCTGTGGCTCTGCAGCACCTGGAGTTTGAATGCCAATGGCAGTTCATTGGTGCCCTCTAAGCTCGCATCGAAAAAGGCCCCGACCCCCCAAAAGACAGCCTCGACATGTCCCTTGCTATGGTGCTGCACAGGACAGAGAGGCTGCAACTCTGACGATGGGTTGGTATGCACACCCATGATGGAGAAGAGTTGTTGCATGCGGGAAAGAGGAGTCCTGGATTTTCCTTTCAATAACAAGTTAATGTGCTTTAGAGGATATTTTTATTTCTTGTTCTCTTTTTTTGTTGTTGTTTTTGCAGCTTACTACTTTTTCAGGATTAATCACAAGTTTATAAAAGGATGTATTTTTATATTGAGCTCTTTTTATTGGTTTTTAACAGTAAAACCTTGCAATTTTGAGGCAAATCTGTTGTCTTTTCAAGTTCCCATTCTCACAAATTGTAAGTTGTATCCTACATAAAGTCATATAGAAGCAGTGACAGGGATAAGGGGAAATTGATAGATTTTTGTTTATACTGTATAATGTGAAGCCAAATACGTTTTAAAACTGTCCAGCCATTAAAAATTGAATAATACTTAGAGTGTGCATAAGTTTAAAAGTTGCATACCCTATTTCTTGATTCTTCTGTTAATTGAAAGCTGTTACACTATTTTAGTTTGTCCCATGGAAAACCCTTGACCTCTTCATGCATACAGATGAAAAAAAGAAAAGGGGGGGGGCAGGAAAAAAGGTAACCATCAAGGTAGCTTTTGTCTTGTAGATTTTATATGAGATTGATTTCCACTAAGCTTGTGTAAGACATAAAACTAAATAGCTTTCTGACTAAATCTTCTACTTAAAAAATGAGCATGGTGAATGACAAAAATGTCTCTGACATTTCTGGGATTTTGGGGAGGGTTTTAGTGGGGGATACTTGCTCTACATTTTGTGAATGAGCACTGACACTTTCTCACAAAATGTTAGTTTGAAATTTTGGGGTTTCTTTAAAGAGAAATAAACTTTGTCTTTAGCAAATATAAAATGCTGCAGCTTTTCCAAAAAATGTGGGCTTTTTAATACATATATTTTTAAGCAAACTTGAGTTTTATCTCAAGTGCTTGGTACAAGTTTCTGGGCTCAGGTAAGATCTCTGAATACTCTTATAATTCAAATCTGAATAATTTATACAAACTATTTTAAAGCTACCTACATTATCAATGTCATGTCTGTCACAGTTATTACCGTTTTGAACTCTGATTTTGAGCTTCCTTTTAATTAATTTTGGGATTTTATCAGTAAGCCCAAATCTAAACTTAACTTCATTTAAACTGCATTGTTTCATGAGGACTCTCCTTACAGACAGTAATACTTTCTTCCTTTCACTTTGGTTGCTGATTCCAATACAGAAAAAATAAAAATACTTATGCTAATGCTTTCCTGACAAAACACTGAATTTGTGTTTGCCTTTAAAAAAGACATTCTTCCTTTGAAGAAAATTGTGATATATGACTATAATGTTTTACCCACTTACATTTTTCAAACTGTGTTTTTCACATACACTGAATTCATTAACATGTTTTTCTCCTTTTGAACAAATTTGTCAAATGTTAAGAAACCAGAGCTAAAGCTATACATAGGCTACATTTTGTCTGACCTTCCCTTCCTTTTCTAAATATTTCGTTAGGCAACGGTAGCTTATCTTTAATGAATGATTTTACATCTATCTTGTTCTTTGGTTTCCAGTCTTTTCAATGAAAACAAACAGTACAGCTAGAATATAATTTTCAAACAAGTGAAATTCTGCAAATGATCCACATTATACTCAACATGAGTCTTCGAATTCGTTGAACAGTTGGATATCTGTCACTCAGGCTAATGGAGTAAATATAGCAGATAGCTGTAATAGGTCGCCATCCTCTGTAAAGGTGAGCTATTCACATAGTCAGATGAAGCATACATTTTGCAAGGCAATTTGAAGTAGGAATATTGTGAGTTAAGAGTCTTGCGTTGCACTCCCTGTTCTTTGGGAAATGCTTTTTAACAATAAAATCTGCCTCCATTCCACCTCTTATTTATTGCTTACTGGTGGGAACAGTGTCCCCAGTTCCCACACCAAATACCCATCTCCTCCGCATACAGCTTCCTTATATAGTATTTTCATCATCCTGTCTATTATGACAATCTCAGCTCTTTTCCAGTCTGTGTCCTCACAATCTCTACTTATGTCATCTCTCAGTATCCTAATCCGGTTACCTTCCCGTTGCAGGGGTACATAGCACCTCTTTTCCTAATTCTGAGCCTATGCTAACACCTCGTTGCTAGAGATTAATTATGGGGGAAATTGTCTCTTTGTCCCAGCCTTAAGAAGCACCATGCCCAATGCATATGGTTGCTACCTTTCCAGGGAGCCTGTGATGGGTAGTATTTCTTTTTCTCTGTATGTTCACTACTATGTTATATAACTTCAAGAGAAGAGTGACCACATTGTCCTGAAATGCCTGGTGGGAAGGAGAGTGCACAGTATCCTCTGGCTCCTAGGAAGCTCCCTGTCCCTCATCTTCTGATGTCTGGCCCTCTGCTCCTACCTCTGTGCAGTGATTCCCCTCCATATCTTTTCTACCTGCTTCTCTTGTGACACCTGTTTCTTAGGAGCTTTTCTGCCTAAAATATTCTTGGCTGCTCCCCAGAAAATGAGCAACATTGTTTGCTCTTCAGGAAATCACAGATTTTACTGAAGCAAAGCTTAGAAACGAGTTCTCAGCTGCAAGGACATACTGGCCCCAGGGAGATCTGATTCTAAACCTGCCTCGCTTCCCCATATTCTCTCTCACCATGTTGCTTTGAAGTCTCTCTATTTAAAACCTATATGTGTCAGTATTATGGTTTATATGCTAATAAAATCTGGATATTTTGGTTATCCATGAGGAAATAACTGTAAAAAGAAGATCTAAGTAGGCTTACTTTACAGCTCTGACTGACTTAGGATCCCATTACAGAGTCAAAACTTTGCACTGGGCATGTGGAAATAAAAAGTTTCAGTGGTTGGTAACTAGGACAGACTTTTGTAGGATCATGTGCCTCTTTGAGAGGAAGATGCGTGGCCATGCTAAAATTAGGTCTCCCTTGCAGAGTGTGAAGTGGCCACACTTAGCAAACTAAGTCATTTTGAGAGCTGGGCAGAACAAGAGACATACGTTTGCATCTGGACCGTTTTCTGCAACGTGCCATGGTGTGCCCCAGGGAAACTGGAGACTGAGGGACTCTTTGAAAGTGATGTCTCTTCTTTTCTTCTCCCTTTTGTATATCCATTTTCCTTTGCATGGAAATCAAGGCATTGAGATAGGTGGAGAAAACAGCACTTTGCTGGGTTTCATCTTGAGTTACAGTCATTATGTGGGTATGCTGTGATAGGAGAGGGAATTGAGGCAGACATCCGAGTACGGAAGATTTTTTCTCACATGGCTTAATTTACCAAGGTTTTATATGCATCTAAGAGTAGGATCTTATCAAGAAGGGAGGAGGACAGCTCCAACTGTTGACATTTTTACCTACCTTCTTGATACCTATTTACAACATCTAGGTGAGTATAAACTATGTAGTTGATCCAGGCAGAAGCTTAAACACATGTTTTTTAGGTGTGTGAGTAATCCACCATTGATTTGGTGAGACTCAAAGCACTTGAATGCTTTTCTGGACTGGAGTCTGAGGTTAAAATGACAGTCTGACTGAAGTGACTGTGAGCATATGCAAAATTATTTATCCATATCAAATGGAAATAGAAAAGAATATAAAAAAACACTTGGAGAACAGAGATGAAGGTTTGATTTTCTTATTTCAGCTGTTTTCATCTACTTTTTTACTGTTTCCTTGTTATTACTGTCTGGATGCTCTTTCCTTATTTATTAAATCTTGTTCTAAATAAAATTTTTACAGTAATTTTTGGCATTTGAATAAAAGGACTGAAATGGAATAGGTCAAGAACTTTTGCCTTATCTTCAAACCTAAGTAATTCTTAAGATTCTGAAAGAATGTGTTAAGAAAATAGTACTATTTGCTGTGAAAGAAGGTATTCTTATTTCTTTGCTAATGATCCAATTTACTAGTATTCTTGTGTTCCATTGACTGCACACCAAGAAAAAAAAAAAAGTGGTTTTGTGGAGAAAAACAAAAAAAACCCCAAAACACCAGGAAAAAAAACAACCAACCAACAAAAAAATCCACACTGTCATATAACAAAATGAGATTCCAAAACCAATTAGGACTTCACTGGCAGAAGAAGAAACCTGTAAGGTAGGGTTAGCATCACCTACTTATGCTGGAAGGTAAAAAAATCACTTTTAAAGGATCTTTCATAAATTAGCAAGATACAGTATAAATTATAATCAGGCATCTTGTCAATCAGGAAACAATTATGATGCATTGGCTTGATGGAAAGCATCATTTTTCTGTCCTAGTTTTCCATGATGATTATGAATAAAATGCTAATACCTCTAACACACGTAAGCAACAATTTAACCTTCTAGCACAGGTTAATAAGTCTAAAACTAACTAGCTTGCTTCAAAGCAGAGTAAATGTTGTAGATCAGTAATCAGTTAATTCCTAATGTAACATATACATACAAATTTCTTTTAGAGGGGTAAGTACTGATTGGGTCGTAAGACACTAGTGTCAATTTGCATTATTTTCTTTATATTGCTGCTGTAAATCCAGATGTACTGAGACGTCCTCATCCTTAACTGAAAGTCAAGTTCTGGACTATCAAAGTCAGTTGAAGAAAATTCCACTGACTCTAGCAGACCAAGATTTCTCTCAGTATGTTTAATTTCTCTTAGAACAAATAACTTGGCAATTTAGTCATGGCTATATGTATATATTAATAATTCAAATGACCATCCCTAAGCAGAATGATTTCTTGCTAATGCAAGTTTCTCTAATATAGAGCTACTCTGAATGCTGCATAGACATGGTCTTAATAGGCTTTTACCACTTTACATGGAGTACCCATTCACTTTAAATAAAAGCATTGTGTATTATAGAACAAATTCACCTATTATAAATTACCTACATTTACATTAGGTGATTTAGATACAGAGTTGTATCTGTTTATATCAACTGAGGTCCTAGGACTAGGTTTATTTTTCCTCTCCCTCTATCCACACCATTTTGACAGAAATCTTTATAGAAATAAAAATTATGAATGTTTGTTACATTGCAACCAGTAGGTAATGGGGTAAAGAAATGTGTAAACTCTGTAACAAAACATAGAAAATGCAAACCCATCTGTCCATGTGTGATTTATCTAGTAAAAGAGAAACAAAAACTTTGTATACATAAAATCCTAGGTATTGCTGTGTGTCTGCAGTGTGTGGTTGCGTTATTTTTATTCCCTTTTTATAGTCTGCAAGTTCAATTAATAAAGCCTGAAAAACTTCCATTAGAAAAACCTCCAAAATAATTACATAGTTACAGTGTATAGATTCATTGTGATCCCTTTGAGTGTCTTGGCTTTTACTTACAGAATGAAAGGAAAAGAAATGATTGTGATATGCCTGTTATTGATACCCTCTCTCCTGGGGGTTCTGGTGACTTAGAGTTATCTAAAATACTTACTGATAAGGTGCAGGCACTGTATCAGCTCCTATGCTTACTAGGCTTCAGCTAATCCCACTGCATAGCAGTTACTTACTGTGCACAGCCAGGAAGGAATTAAAGCAGTCTCCTGTTCTGTATGCACCCCTGGACTGGCTCTGGGGATCTGAGCACTATTCTCATCCAAATGTCTAGCACAATGTCTTTGTGAAAGGTGCACCTGAGTATCTCCCAAGGGCGTGTGGGTTGATTTTCATTCTTTATGTTTTTTCTCTGATCTCACTGAGGAGAAAGGCAACCTCTGTAGGGCAGGAAAAGACTTTTCTATATATTTGTATAGCCCTTAGCACATAAAGTGCCTACACTCCAATGGTATTTACAGATACACATACTTGTGTATGTGTAAGTATGGAAGTAGTATGAGCACCAAAGCTAGTGAAGGCTGGTTACTGTTTACCTTTGAGCCTCATATGGCTGAGTTTTTGGACATCCCTTAAGGGGCAAGCACTGACAGTGATGTTGCTGCTCTTGAGACATTCATGTAACGTCTTTCCATGGTGTCCCAGAGGGATGGCCTTCAGCTGTTCTTTCAGTGGTGGATAAGTTAGGGATTTTCTTGCCTTTTTTGTCAAACTTGAGGGAACTTCATATCTTTGGGACCTCAGCTGCTTATCTGATCTGATTGAAATTTGCTAACAGGCTCCAAAGTGACGAGAGGGACAGCAACATGCAAGTGTGTGCACGCACACATGTGTGCCAAGAGAATTAGAGGACTTGTGGTCTCCAAAGCTTATGTAGTAAATCAGGTTTTTAAATAAGCTAACATCAGTGTACACCTTGTACCCGAGACAGCCTATTTGTTGTATTTCAGATGTTGATTTCACATTCATTGGCACACTTGTAAATGCCTGCCAGAGAATTTCTGGCTAAAATACCTGTGGTAACGCAGAATTACAGTGTTTCATGGTTTCTATGGACTGCAACTATATTATCTCCTACCATTTCTGCAATGGGATTTTTGGTTAGAAACTCTGCAGTTATTTCAAATTTTAAGATATCGACCCAGTTGTTGCTCATTTTTTTTTTAAGAGAGAAAGTGTCACTTTGAAGTGTTATGAGTTTTCCACATTGAAAATGCTTCAAAGCAAAATGTTTAGACTAGTTCATGATTGCTGTCTTACAGCCCTTGTTAGATGTAAAAGCAGACCACAGACTTCACTAGCAGATCACTTTAACTTTACCTCTTGGGGCATGGAGAAAACTGCTGTTCACCTGACCACTCTGAGGCTATATATAAAATACTAGTTTTTAACTCTTAACAAAAACTTTCTTCATCAATGGCATTTTCCCAAGATCAGTCTGTGATTGAAGACACAGAACAGAAAGAAAGGAGGGTTGGACAAGTGAAGAAAAGGGGAGGAAAGAAAGACAAAAAAAGCAATCCTCTCCTGCTACCCTCTCTCAAGTCTCCCTTCATCTGAAGACCAGGAGAAAAATATTATACAAATATAGCTCCTAAGGGCACAGAACATACATTTATTTGTTCTGTGGCATTTAGGTAAAAAGGTAAGAGTCTTTAGAAAGTTCTTCAGATAAATGGCTCAATAAGGTTACAAGGGCATGGGAGGAAGGGTTAAAAAGGTAGAATTCTCAGTGAATTTTAACTTCAAGTATTTGAAAATCCTTTGTAGGATGCTGTGGCCTTCATAATAGAAGGAAGATGGGCGCATGAAGGGAAATTGAGGCAAGAGCGCTGTTGGAAGAATCCAGACAGGAAAAGGGCTGGAGACCACATTTAAGAGACACAACATAACGTTTTCAGAAAAGGTGCCATCATACCAGCAGGTCCTTGTTCTGATTCAAAGCTCCCAGAGATGTATCTGCTGACATCAGAGGTTCTGGATGCAATAAAAAAAAAAATAATAAAAAACCTGAAGTCAGATTCTGGTTCCACCACCCCAAGAAGCTCAAACAGATGGGGGGAGTGGGGGAAAAGGGGTGGAGAAAGAGAAAAATTATTCACAAAAAGCAATGTGATTACAAGAATATTTAGGTTTTTTTCTCAGAGGCAATGAGTAAGGCTGAGATAAGTGTGTCAGGTCAAGATTCACTGTGCTTTATTGAATTGTAGTGTGTTCTGTAATGTGTTGAAAGAATTATAACCTGCTGAAATTTGAAAGGCATACACTTTCCTTTTGTCTGTAGATAGCTCATGTTCATGCATGAAGATGCATAGAAGGAGAAGATGGGGAGATGACCTATGGAATGGAGAGACAGAAAAAAATCCACCAAGAATCTCCTTTCACATTTTACTCCAGATGTTATTGCATGCTAGTCTTGAAATCAAAGTGCATGGGACAAGCTCTGTGTCTGAACATAACGTGGTGAATCACAGCTCTTCAGCTACCCTCCTCTGTTCTGGACACACTCCAGCTTTGTGGGGTAACATAATGCCAGACAGTAATTGGTCTTGGGAAATATCTGACTGAAGAATTGGCCAGTGTGGTGACTTTGCTAAGGAGTGATGGGTGAAGAGAAGATAATGTGGTGAATGTTAACCAGGCTTGATTATAGTGCAGCAGTTCTGCTACCCCACTGCTTACTAAACTGGAAGGAAAGAAGGGTTTATGGTGGTTCTTAGTGGGATCAGGGTCACAGGTGTCTGGAGACTATGTGAAATTTAAAAGAAATTATTGGCTGGTACTTGGCAATAATTAACACTGAAAACAGTCTTTAATGTAATGTGCTGACAGTATGTTCTACAGCTGAAATTCTTGTTTGGATAAATGAAACAGCTAAACACTAATTCATCTTGCTGTGATAGTGTGCTTCTGGCAGTGAAAGAATGGAGCCTTCTGCAATGCTAACTGAGGGAAACAAATTCTTGGGCTTGGGTCTTGAACAATTAAAACTTCAAGGAAAGTTAAGGCCCTAGCAGTAGGTTCTGGTCTGGACACTGTGTGTAGCATTAACATGGTCATGGTGTCCCTTAGGGACCTTATCACAGCAATGTGCTTGACATCCTGACATATCAGAGCACCACTAAGAAAATAATTTCATTAAATAGCTCAGATGAGAATGACCTGCTGATAAAGGTGAAGTGCGAGGCAGAAGAGAGGCTATAACAGAATTGCATAGTGAGAAGGAACAAGGCAGCTATCTCTTTAAATCAGAAGTCATATGGTGGGTGATGAATATTGCTGTAGGTACCTGATGATGCTGATAGCATGAAGTTTTATAGTCTTGTGCTTACATGGAATTTCTATAGTATTAGTTTGAGATATATAGAGCTTTGAACTGGATTTCTGTGCTTTATTTCATTTTTGTGTCTTACAGATCGCTTTTAACTGACAGAAACAGGGTAGTGTTAGTACTTGCCCCATTTGGTAGCATAGAAGATTAAAATGGAAAAAGGCATGTGCAGTGGTGTGAGGAGAGTTGGTCTTCACTTCTGGATGATGTGCCAGTGCTTATCATGCTAATCTAGGATTTACAAGACTTGGTTTATTCCCCTGACTGGTCACATGCTCCTCATATAAACAAATCACTATGGGTGATGTTCCATACAGAAATAAATAGTGGAGCTGGGATGCTTAGAACAGCTAATTAACCCTGCCTGAGTGCAGTACTAATGAAGCTTATCTGACTTGTAGTAATAAAGCTAGCTGCCATGTCTTATTTGTAACTAGTCTTCCCATCTAGCCCACCCTTTCTGACTAGCAAGCCTATGGAGAGTGGAGCATCAGTGGTGCTTTCTCTTTCTGTCTGTTCTCAGTCTGTGGCTTTCCGTTTCTAAAACTATCTGGCTTTCCACACGCTCCCCAACCTTTTTCATGCATGCCTCTGGGTGTCTCGTTAATCCTTTGCTTTGCAAACCTGCTCTTTACTCTTTTCCAGATACTCTACCTCATCAGCTGAGCATGCTATCACATTGGGCAAAAATCCTCCAAGCATATTTTGTATCATATCTTGTGCATAGTCCGGAACTGTCTCCCAAAGAGACTGCTTACTCCAGTGAGGGTCCTTCATCCAGCCCTTTTGCTATGGAGATTAGTGGGGCAGGCACAAGATAGGCGTACTGTAGAGCTGAGCCCTTCAGATGTATCCAGATAGATCTTGATGCAGCTTGTGAGTGATCTCGGTTCTCAGACTCTCACTGCTAAGACCCTTCTTCATATGCTCAGAAAGAAGCAGTAGCTCAGACATCCCATGCCGGGGGATTTTGCATGCCCATAGAAGGCTTTTCACAATTTCACTATTAGATACTTTGCTGCAATTCCTCCAAAGTCCTGTTTTGAAGTTGGCCAGCTTTGTTCCTTCCTTGCTGTCTGTGAAAGGAAGTGTTATCTGTTATATTCTTTTACCACAAGGGAGTTACAAAGCTAAGTAAAAAATGATTTTGTTGTGATTCACAGTTAGCCCTTTGCTTGATCTTGGGAAGGTACACCTTTTTTGAAATGTATGGTTTGTTTGTTATGAATTTGGAACTTCTCAGTTGCTTAAAGCTAGTCTATTTTGTAATATGTACCCTCTGTTGCACATGTTAAAAGAAACAAAAATCAGTGTACTGTTGTTTACTGATCAGCACCAGCTGTCCCTATGGTTAATGCTTGTCTACATGGGGAAGTTTGCCTCTCTGAAATGTTAGAGGAATACTGTTTGACCTCAAAATGTTCTTGACTTACTTTACTCTTTCTTCAAGGTTGTCATCTCATGAGACCTTAGTTCTAGTACGTTTTCATTATTTACCATAGGAAAAAAAATTGTTGTCTTGCTGTCAGGTTTTCCCCACTATCCCGGAGCAAATCGAACATAACTTATGAATTTTTTCCAGCAAGATATCTTTCTTGTTTCATCTTTGAGCACACTTTTTCCTTCTCTTGTTTACCTCCCCAGATCTCGCCTTCAACTCTTTTCTCATTTACACAGACACAGCACTCTCCTTTTGAGAAATGTCCCAGAGTAGCATTTCTTTTCTCCCTTGTCATCTTTATTTCTCTGTGTATTTTCCTTAGAAAAATATAATTATGGAGAAGCTTAGGTAGAAATGGAATCTAGCCAATATTTTAAAGCCCCAGAGGGGTTGCCAGGAGGTAACTATGGAATTAAACTCCCCAAAGTTCAGCATTATTCAGCTATGAGAATTTTGTTTAGGACCATCTATCTGCTCAAGAGCTTGTTTTTCCCTTTATGGAGTGGTAAGTCACTAGAATTGCACCATTGTGAAACCACCTAAAATGAAAACACAGCCTAGGAAAAAAGTAACCTGTTTTCCATTTACATTGTATACTTTATCTTCTGTTGAAGCTTTTTGCTTTTTTTTTTTTTTTTTTTTTTTTTTTGAACAAATGGAATTCTTAATTTACATTGTTACTTCTGGAAAGGTTTCTTTTTTCTAGGACAGATATCCTAGTATATCTACACAGCACAGTTATCTCATGCTACATTGTAAGTCCTTGAGCTGATGCTGAGCCATCAAGTAGATCTCTCTGTAGAGCATCACCACACTCGGAAGAGATGCTTGCTCAGTCAGATTTTTATACAGTCTGTACAGCCACATTAATTTGAGGGCTGCACTTATGAGGTGCAGGGCTAATTACATCAGGTGTAGACTTGCTGTGATTCTCCACCCTTAGCTACATAAGGGGCTAGCTGGAAGTTCTTCAAGTAGCGCTCCATTCTGCCCTACATAGTGACTGAACCAGGGAGGTGCTTGCTGTTTAATTCAGGAGATTTTTGCATATTTAAAAAGCTAATAAATGTAGTAGGTCTTATTTTACTCTATTTAAAATTGATTCACACAATTTTTCTATTTTGTGTGGCTTTTTACATGCATTTTATTTCAACTGAAATAGCATAATCAGCATATGTCATGAGCCGCAAGTACTATGTAACATGGCTGAAGTTTTCTAAAGCAATTGTCTTATTTCATATTTCTTGTCTGAAATATCTTAAAACATATTTACACTGATATGTAGGTGTGGTCCAAGGTCTTAGCTTGGAGACCTTTCCACGGCTCTTATTTAATGCATGTATATTAGAACCAGAAACTGACTACATTTGTGAAGGCCAAACAGTCTTCCAGTAGCATTTATGTAGACATTGTAGTAGAGTTGGTATGATGGTATATTGTGAGATATATCAAGCTATTACAGTTACATAAGAATGGAATGATTTTTCCTTACCTAATAGCAGTGTCCACCTATCCTGTCTTTGTAGGCACTTTTAGACTGTTTTACCGTAAAGTTGATGAGATTAACCTTAGTCAAGTGTTTCAAATGGCTTTCAATGGTGATTTTAGATAGCCTTTTTACCCTAGACTAGATTTAAATGACAGGGAGTGTTCATGCAGTCAGACGTGGCATCTCAGCTGGGTGGTGGTAATTAACAGCCAAGAAGAGGATAGCTTCTTAAATAATTGCTCAGGCGTAACTGACCTGTGAAACTAATCTATTTTGGTGAACTTACTTACAGAATGCATAGGTTCTTCTTCAACACATAATATGTTTGGTTTATATTAATAAACCACTATATATGGTTTATTACTGTAAATAATAAACGTTTGTTGTATGACATGCTACATATATAAGACTAAAATATAACTAAAGAAAAGTACCAACATTTGTAGAAATTATTTGAGATGCACCATTCCACCAATGCATGGATAGTAATTCAAAGATTTTCTTTAAGCTGTAGGCCAAATTTGGATTCCCTATTTTTCCTGGACTCAAATGAATACAAATAAAAATTGCAGACAGTAACCATGCAACAACTTCTCAGAGAGTGACTATCAGAAAAATGGTATAATATATAGTACTCTAGTTTGTAGTGTATGTTAGAAGGATTAAAAGAAGGTGGGGAGGGAGAGGATAACCTGGGGGTGGAAATTGTAGGGAAGGTTTTCTGTACTAATGTGAACTTTCAATGTTTATTAAAAATAGACAAGCACTTAATTTTTAGGATTATGCCTATTAAATGTATTGTTACTTATTTTACTGACATCATGATTAGTTTTACTCCAATGTGAAGTCTGAACTTTCATTTCCTTGGGAAAAAGTAATTTAGCTAGGTTTCAGGTTTTTAGAAGATGATGGGTTGGAAAGAAATTCCTCTAAGCCTGTAGCAACAGCATGAAATTACATTAGTCAAAGGAAATGATACTAAAATAAGCAGATTTTATTGTGTTGCTAAATTATTAGTCTTAAATTTGTTGTTTCTCACCTTTTTTTCTCACCCTGAGAGGACTGGGAGGTGGGGTGCTAGTAGGTTAAAAATTGTCTAAATAAAGACAGGAAAAATATAATCTTTTCTTGTGTACTGATAGCCTGATAGGATTAATGAATGATCATACCCATGAAAATTACTGTAAAAGAGAATTGCTTTCTTCTTCATCTCAACTCAAAGTTGCATGTTCTAGGGCATGAGAGAGGTTGTTTTGCTGAGTAAGGTAATGTTGGGCTGAAAACTTTGTGCTAAAAAATTACTTGGAAGTTATATATTGGCTTACATGTAGCTGTCAGCTGCTCTACTCATCCATACAGACACTGAGCAAAAACCTCTTTATATATCATGGGGTTGTCAGTATCGGAAACGACTGCTGACCCTTCTAATGCCAGGCTATTACCACAATATAGAAAAACAGTAATTTAAAAAAATTGATATTTTGTAAGATAGATTGAATTTCTACTATTTTTCTCATTGCTTACTACTTCAGGCATAAGACTGGTTTTTTTATCAAGAAGCTTCCAGTCTCTCTCCATGTCTGACTCTCTCTCCCCCTCTCTGCCTCACGCATACACATGCATACACACAGAATATTTGAAAATTACTAGTACCACCATCAAGCTGAGGAGGCTGCAACACTTTAATTTTTAACCTGCTATCCTTTTCGTACCAAAGACAGCATTTAAGGTAAAAGAGCTGTCTATCGATTTTCTTGTTTCAACTTGCTTCTGAAATGAACTGCCAATCTCCAGATGGGTGCCCTATTTGCAGGGCTGTCTTGTGAAGGAAACAGCAATGTGCCAAAACTCAGTAAGCAGCACAATAGTCCTGATTTCAGTGATGGTGGAATCTTCTCTAATACAGAGGGCTTCACACCTGACTTGAGAAAATGTAGATAAAATTGTGTTAGTATTCAGGAAGCTGTTCATATAACTGCCCCTCCAAAAGGAAAAAGGTTTTTAAAAAAAAAAAAATCCAACCTCTTTCCACCTTCACAACCCCTCCAAGAAAAGCACAAGCCTGAGAAGATTTTAATTATCTAATATATAGCAATGAAATCAGTTTCCTCATGTGCAACGCTTTTAAAGGAAATTTAACTCTTCTGCAGTTTGGGATTTGTTAAAATCTTAGAACATAAATAAATTTGTTTATTTATTAACAAAAAACCTCACCAAAAACCCCCTTTAATCCTAAATTTATAGAAGACATAACATTTAGGCTGAGGGAAAAATCAGACACAAGCGTCTGTGATTTATTCTGTTGTAAAGGAAGCAGTTGAAATTCTGCTGTTATACTGGTAACAGAATGTAAGTATGTAATGGAGTTACTCCAGATTTCTGACTGTAATTAAATGCTAACTTTAGCTGTTATAGAAATGGGAGTACTGTGAGACTACATAGACCAAAGGAAGTTTGGATACAGTCCCTAGTTAGTGAAACCACTCTATTTTGCATAGCTGTAATTAAGCACAGTTTTGGTAGAGTCACACTATTCCTGCTCTCTTCTTTACAGCTGCGAAATCTAAACCCAATCCCCAGTTCACAAATAAATTTAAATTAAAATGTTTCCTCTTTACACCTACTTGAAATTCAGTCACGAAAAAAGTGAAGTTTGAGAGTTCTGACTGCTCTTTTATCTTATAAAAATTTGGCAAATATTATGTTTGTTAATTTCTTACATAGACTGTATATTGTTCTGATGGGAATTGTTTTATGCACTCACTATTGCAATGTATGCAAATTGTTTAGGCTGGTTAAATGATAAATGACTTGTTTTTACTAGCTCCATCTTAAACTTACTCAAACATGCCAGTAAGAAGAGCGTCAACTTTCTGTGAATCTGATATCATGTACCTATTGGACTACATATCCTCTTCCTCAGATTGAAAAGTCTCATCATGTGCTGTTAACTCAGCCCAGTTCTACTAATTGTAAGTGACTGAATTTCCCCCCCTCCCCCCAATCTTTCCCTAGACTGTATACACACAGCTTTTGAGAGAGAAGGTCTTGGCCCAATTGCAAAGGACATGCCATCATTCTCCTTGTTAACACTCTGGGAAAAGGATTTACAAGAGAGTGAGTCAATGAAGGAGATCTCTTAGAGTCAGGTATTGGGAATTGGCATGACTTATGTATGTGGATTATAATTTTAATAATTTCAAATTTTTAAGTAAGGTATTTGAATGTACAATTTAGCTAAAACAACCATTATATTTGGAATTGATTAGTGTTATGCTAATGTGAAATACACTACATATTAATAAAATACCAAGGGAAGGATAAGAAATTATGCAGAGTGGGTGGATAGGAACTAAATAATATATTAGAAGCAGCTGAGGACTATCTGAGGGGCAGGGAAATTAAAATGGATGGTTTTAAGAGAATGCTTGAATAACTGTTGGGAATAGACAGCTACTGCTTGTTACCATGAGTTAGCGGAGACACCAGGGATGGCCTGAACTACACTGAAGTTTTTGGACAGTCTGTATGTAGATGTTATAGGGGCACCTTGAGAGACCTGGGAGAAGTCCAGTCATAAACATTTGAGGATGGTAATTTTGTTCAAGATGAGCTAAATGGGAATGCCTGGAGAAAAGCCATGGTGTCAGGAAAAGAAGATAAAATGCCCTTGGCAGGCTCCAGGAGAAAAGTACGTGTACCTGGGAAAGAATCAGGGCTGGGTGGAGAACTGGGGCAAATGCACCCTGTTGTCAGTAGAGGGTACAAGCAGGTAAGAGTGACCAATGGAAGAAGCTGACCAGTTTACTCTGCAGAGAAGTCTGGGCCGATATTAAGCATTTCTCAAATTCTGTCCCAGCTATATCTGCATACACATTCTCCTCCCAGATACTTTTTGTCTGTCAAAATCAAAAGCAAAATAGTAAGATCTGAGCTTTCTGGCACTTTGGGGATGTCAGCAGTGAAAATATAGGCCTGCAGCATGCCTGTCATTCCGTGCTAGATGGTGTAAAGGCAGATCAGCCTGCACATGTGAATACCCTGTGATATGTCTGAGACCTGGAAACATAGTCGTTGTTTTCTTACTTTATAAGTGGGTTTGTAACTGTTATGCTGTCAGTCTGAAAATGTCAGTTTTGAAAATGTCACTGTTGTAATTAGTAAGTAAAAAGGCATTTATTCAGCTTTGGTATCTGCTTATTGTTCATGCAAAACACATAGCAAGCATCTGTAACTCTTTAATTTCAGATTCTTTCGATCTTGTGCGTGTGTGTGCATGCAAGGAAATGATGGAGACTCACACATTTTGCAATCTTTTTTGTGATTTAGGGAAAAAAAAAAATCTATTTAAGTATAAAATACCGGAATAATAGCACCATTTTGAAACTGAATGAGCTACATTATCAAACAATGGAAACTTGTAAACAATGGAAACTATGGTAACGTATAAAAAATGGAAAGGCTCCAAGAGAAACTTGGTATTACACTGTTGCTAATTGAGAAACTGAAAATGTAAAGAAAACCCTGGAGGGCAAAAAAACCCCTCAAAACACAAACCCCAATGTTTCGTAAAGTATTATGCCTGTGTTTTCAAAGAGAGCCCATAGATATGTAGCCAGAGTCAAATGCTGGCCCTGTATCATTTCTTTAGGGGATGAGAAAGTACTAAGCTCCCAAGTCACTAGGGCCAGCTACTGCTAGCGAGTCATGGTTGTGCACTAGATTTTTCCACTGCTGTTACAAATTGGTGATTTCTCTCTCCTTAGCTTAATCGAATCATTCATAAACTATCCTGAGCAAAAGTTGTTATAGAAAGCTGTGAAAAGTATGTTATCAAAGACTTTACATGGACTTTCAGGGAAATCAACCTCATGTGTTGCCTAGGTCTTGAAAGTACAAAGTTGTCAGGCTCAAATGATAAAATGTTTATATCCAGCTGCACTTTCCTTCTCTGCTGGTTAAATTGTTAATTAATAAGTTAGCAGGCATATAGTCCTCAAGTTGATATAAGGCAGTATTTTTTGAAATCTTGATTTACTATCATGTGAGAGCAATGAATCGTTATTTTTATGAGGGCAAGGATGTATCAGCAGGAATCTCTATATTTTTGTTCTGAAAAATAATTTGTCATATTTTTCAAGAGGTATAAATCAGTAAAGCTATAAACCATTATTTTGTAGTCTGCCAGTGAACACTAGCTGAAAATCTGCCCTACTTTTAACTAGAACAAAATACGATGTACGGAAAAGACTGCATTCTATAGGCTATATTCCCTCTTTGAAATGATGGAGAAATAAAAACAATGAAACATAAATTTCTGGATTGTTGAGAAGCCACAGGTACTACATACAGGGTAGTATAGCTTCATTTTTTGTAATACAGGGCTGAATTTTTCAGCAGATATATTCTGATGCTATTAACCTAAAATGAATTTCTGGTTATTTCTTAATCCTTTCACTCTTTATAACCTTTTGCGTCTAAACCAAAGTACTTCTAGTACTTGCCTGCATATCTTCTGTTTCTCCTTTTCTTTCACATCTCTCAATCATGCTAACTTTTTCACCAGTAGAAAATGGTAGAATCATTGGTGGGATGTAGGCCCTGAGTAATTTTGGATAAATTAGTAAAAGTCTGTGGAAAGACCAGATAATAGATTGAGTCTCTTGTCTTTATTTGCACATTGAGTTGAATCTGTGCTGAAATCTTTGCTGTCATTGCTCATTTTTAGCATAAAACCAACAGAACTACTGGATTGAAAAAATAATGCAGCTGACTCACCCGGTACCAAATAATAAGCATATCATTTGTCACGATTACATGTTTTAAAGCAATCTAGGACTGATTGGTACTTATTACGGCTGAGCTGATTTATAAACATGAATCAATTAGGAAAGGCCAGGTCTTTCCTACATTTAGGTATGTAAGTGTGAGAGGTGGGATTCCTGTGATTAAACGTTTCTGTCTCTATTGGACCTATTCACCATGAACTCTTTCTGTAGTCAATGACCATCTAGTCAACAGAATCCAAGCTATGATTTATCTTACCTTGAAGTGGACTTCTGAAACAGGCCATATGAGGCATTCCTTAAACAAGGCTGGTTCTCCTTTTTGTCTTTAAGGAAGACACAGCTTGACTAGCTTAGTTGTAGACATTTACCTCAAGTATTTAAATTAAGCTTAGGTGTAGAATACTGTTCTGTCGGTGGGCATACAATGTTGCAAATGTCCTTGTGGAGATACATATCTCTGCTCTCCCTAAACAGAGGCACTTTTGATGATCAGTTTTGTAAACCAGGCTAGGTACTGAAATTCTGCATGGCTGAAGCTATATAGGATCCTTCTTCCATGTACTTAATATCTGGAAAAAAAGGCATTATATTAAAAATGCAATCACTTTGTACCAAGGTGAATTTCATGCCATTGTTACAGGTTATTTTTCCCCTGAGTTCATGAAAAGTATAACCACAGAACTAATTTTGTCCCATTTTGGCAGTCATGAAACCACAGCAAGTGAAAGAATTCCTTGAGAAGATGTTTTTAGATCTCTCCTATTCCTGCCTTTATTTCATGTTGTACTAGTATCAGTTGCAGTATGGAAAAATATGTGTGGGTTTGCAATTGAAGTAGATAGGATGATTCCCATTGATTCCAATGAAGTTTGGGTCAGATATATTTTAAAGTTGTATAAAAATTAATTCAGATTTCCAGATGTTGTTTACCTATATCTTAAAGAAGGAGTTCCAACATCACTTCAGAGGCAGTATCAAAAATTAAATTGTACTTTTATTGGAGGTCCTTAATGGGATCTTGATTACACATCACTCCCCCTATGCAAGTCAAAGAAGTTCAGTGAAGGTCCATCTGAAATATCACAGTCTTCTGTAAAATTTTCATGTCAGTGAACAACCTGCAAGCACAATTAAGTTGTATTGTGTTTTAAAATAGAAACTTAGAAATATTAATACAGTGGCAGAGCTTCAGGTTCTGACTTCATTGATATTGTTGCAAATCTTGAATGACCACATAGCTGTCAGTAGAGACTTTCATTAGTGTAAGTGGGATTTGGAATACTCTATAA
This sequence comes from Gavia stellata, assembly GCF_030936135.1. Taxonomy (NCBI): domain Eukaryota; kingdom Metazoa; phylum Chordata; class Aves; order Gaviiformes; family Gaviidae; genus Gavia; species Gavia stellata. Next base: position 74,917,841 of record NC_082596.1, read on the forward strand.
AAATGGATGCATAATGAAACTATTCATGCTTACTGCATGGAAACTGCTTATCAGGCTTAATTTAAATATTAACTGGCAAGTCTGCACCTCTAAGGCTGCAGAATTTGGTTTAAGTCTTCAGGAAAATAGTGGCAGGAACCTTACTGAGAACAACTATATTTCTGGCCAGAGCACATGGAATGTATCAGCCAGAAAAGGGTGTGTCTAAAGGGCTGAATTGCTGAGCAGCCTCCATGTAATCTGTGCTTTTGCTTTCCAGATTGCACAGTGAGCAGCAGTATTACTGAGTTCATCAAAGATTTCCTAAAGAAAAGAATTTCTAATGGGGAAAGCACTGGTGGGAAAAGCAAGCAAAACAACCCAATCACCTTTCCGGAGCTTCCCAGGCATCTTCCAAAGATGGGGAGGGGCAGGGGGGTAGCCAGTGACTCTTGATTTCAGATAGAAAGTAGCTGCCTTTGGTGGATCCTCTCTGCTTCTTTCAAATTCCCCAACCAGCATTATTTGATCTTTTTTTTTTAATAGAGTCACCCAGAATTCTGAATTGAACAGATTTCTTATATCACAGCAGAAATTTGTTTGAAGGTTTTTTATGTTTGGTTTTTTTATGTTGTTGTTGTTACCAAGCAAAACCATCTTTTGTTCAATTTTTAATGAAATGAGCAGAACTCCCAAGCCAAATTAAGCATTGTCTTATTCTTTTGTGCTCACCTCCCTCTCAGCCTTGGCTCAGGGTAACACTTGCAGGTATCTTGCTTGTGTCAGAGGCATAATTCATCTGTACTTTACAGTTTTCCACAAGCATGCATACACACAGTAGCAATAAATAAGGACTCTGAATTAAAATTCCTGGACAATTTCTATGACCACCACCTAGCTCTAGCTCTTGAATGATGTTGCATGTGCCTTGTGTTTTTTAGGATGCCTCTTTTTATCTGTCTATAAATTAAGAAGTTCCTTCAGCTTCTCCCTGCATGAAAAAGCCAGCACTTATGAACGTTTAGCTCCATCAGGGTTTCACTCAACTCACATATCATCTGTGGTTTTGAAAATTTGGACGCAACTTCATTTTGTCCTTAGTCTAGCAATGTTTCCACTAAGTATCAGCTTAGTTTTGTCATGCAAGAAACTGTGGTACATAAAGGAAGATTGTTTTGGCATTGTTATGACCTAGAAGTGTATTTATCAGTCTTGTTAGCTGACTGTTTTTTATATAGATGCCCTTAGATACTATCCCTTTTCATAGCTGTTGAAGTAAAAAATAAAAATGTTAGCCAGTTGGAAATGAGAGACCCTTAAAACACCCCAACTGCATGACCTGCAGCAGCTATTCACAGTGTCACCAGTAATATTACGAAGGATTGCAAAATATAATTCTCAAAATGAAACGCCGGGCACTCTGTGTCCCCTAAGATGAACCCTCAGAACTATAACAGATGTTCACCAGCTGGAGGACATGATTTTGACATGTATCTGTTGAAAGAAATAAGAATGTAAAGTTTTTTCCTAGTGTGGTATTAATGAACATGGAGAGATGAAGCAATTTGCAGAGAAACATTAAAATTCTGCATCTTATAATTTGTTTTAATTGGCATTTTTTTCAGATTCATGGTCATTAAAAGTGATCATTCAGACTTTAATATTCTCCAGTACAATAATATATACAACTAAAATGCATTGCTTTATTTGTTCATAGAATTTAGCAGGGCTAGGAATAGTTTTGTCTGATACTATGTAGTAGTGTTTAAGGAAATGAAACAACAATTATGTTAAAAACAGTATTAATAAAAGCAATAAGCCTTAGTGTCTCATGGCAAATATCTTCAGTCAAGAAGGTGAAAGAGCAGCACGGAACTCTTTGGACACAGAAAAAGTACATATGAAATAAAAACTGATTTGGAGTCTGGAGTCATTTGATGCAAAGTCTTAAGTGCATTAATAACAGTTTCCCTTTGATTACTAGTGGAGACAGGCTTTTCAGCACCTCTTTTGCTTTTGTAAAGTGTCTCTTGGCTCTAAAAGTCCTTTACACCAAGACAGTTGTGTACCACTCTGCGATGAAAGCTGCTATGCCAAATGGAAATACCTACCTTTCGAGGAGAAACCAAAAGTCTGGAAAAGCAATTTTGTCCTGCAAGATCAGTGATACTTCAGAAACAATTTGCATCGTTCAGCTGGTTGCTTGAATTGAACAAATCAATGTTGTTCACAGTTTGGCCATGACTTATGGATATATCATTCTCTCTCTTTTAATGTTGTGTATGTATGAATTTCCCAACCTGTGTTATTCCGCCTAGTTTATGAAATCGGTATATTTTGTAGCCAGCATTAATTTTCTGTAATACAAAATCAGTATAATAAATTGAGAAGCCTGGAGCCAAGTTCTGGTGTCCTTTGAGACTCGGTATATAATAGAATATGATTTAATTCAGCATTTAAATGGGCAGCTGTTCTTAAGGTGTCATAACTGACCATATGAACACCCTAGAATAGCAGTAAGATAAAGTGTGTCTGTAAACTTTTAAGGTGGACTGCTTTAAACTAAACCTCAACTACTGAAGTTCAAGCTAGCATGTTTTTTTCTTTGCAAATATATGCACAAAGATAGCTAAAGTGCCTTAAGTTTTAAATAATAACTTATTATGCTGCTGTAGCTGGACTGCATTTCATCATATGCTAATAACCTTTTTCATACTGAAAGGCACAAGTGTCAACATTATTTATTACTGAAATGGAAGTGCTTGCCACAAACCCTAATACGAAGCGGTGAAGTTCCCTGTATTTTGCCCTGAGTTTAGGAGAAAATTTCATTTCCTCAAGCTTTGTCTTTTTACAGCTTTTTTTTCTTGGCACTTTTTGATGAATGGATTCAGGGAATTTTACCTTTATCGAGTGATCACTTCAGTGAAAGTTAGATACTTATTTTTAGCTAGACTCATCTAGTAGATTTCTGCTAAAGACCAGCTGAAAGGCATTACCTTTAGTGTACTACTAATGTAAAGATAGCCAATATGATTATGTTTAGTGCACAATATTTTGTTCTCATTTACAATTTTATCCCCTTACAAACTCTTTCTTGTGTGTCATAAATTAAGGGTAAATATAATGCATTGCAATGACTGAAGAAGGCAAAAGATATTTCCTTTGTATTCTTTACATATCATTGAATCTGCAACTACTTTATGTCAGCCTCGAATTTTGTCACCTTTTCTAGAAAGCTGATGAATTTTTTGATCACTATGGGTGTCAGCATGAATAATTGTGAACAATCCTGGTAACCACCATCCAATGTGGAATCTGATTGTTTATTCCAACCATTTGTTTTCTGTCTTTTGACCAATTTTTAATTTGTGAAGCATGCCTTTGCATTCCATCACAACTAACTTCCTTTAACAGTTTCTGGTGAGGGACTTCATCAAAAGCATTTTGGAACTCTGCTACATGATTAATTTTGTCCTTTCCCATTGTGCTTTGCAATTTATTTAAAGGAACTCTCATGGACTAATGAGACAGACATGCACTTTATTTTTAAAAAAAGCAAACTTGATTCTTTCCTATTATATTACATTTATCCTTAAGGGTGTTAATTTCATTCTATATTATATTTTTATAGTATGTTATAAGAATATATACACATAAATATAATACATGTATTTTAATAATAATGTTATGGTATGGAGGTGAGAATTCCTGATCACATCTTCCTTCAAGAGTTGCTTCCCAAGCCTGCTTTTAAAATATGGCTGTCGCATCTGTTACGTTTGTTCATCTGCCATTGGATCCATATTATGGAAGAGTTAGTATATACCATACCCCAGTGAGAGAGTCAGCATCTGGGAACCACAGACCAGTCAGCCTTACGTGAATTCTTGGGAAGGCTGTGGAGCAAGTCCTTCTGGAACTTAAATGACAAAAGGCAACTGGAAACAGCCAGCACAGATTTACCAAGGATTAACTGGTGCCTGACCAATGTGATGATAACTTTCTATGATGAGGCAACTGGCTCTGTAAATGAGCAGGGAGGAATGGATATTGCTTACTTTGACTTCAGCAAGGCCTTTGGCATGGTTTCCCATAGTATGTTGTGCAAGTTGGTGAGACATGGACTGGAAAGGTAGACTATGAATTGCATGGAAAAAAATAATTAAATAATTGATTAGCTGGTCTCAAAGGGGTTATCAATGGCATCAAGTCCAGCCAATGGCTGATTACTAGTGGTGGCCCTCATGTGTCAATATGGAGCCACTACTGGTTAATGTCCTGCAGTCTGGGAAGAAGTGGGCTGGGGGGAGCGGGGGGAGGAGTCAGACTCTACTCAAAGGTACGCATGGTGAGAGACGGTAAACACAAATTGCAACCTGGGAAAAGCCGACTGAGTGTTAGGAAATGAAATTTCAACGTGAAGGTGGTCTGACACTTGAACAGGTTGCAAGAGGGGCTCTGGAGCGGTCAACCTGCTCTAAGCTGGCCTGGCTTTGAGCAGGGTTTTGGACTGTAAGGTCTCCAGAGGCTTCATCCAAAGTAAATTATGCTATGATTCTCCACCTCCAGGAAGAGAAGTTGTGGTGTGGGAGCTTCCTTGGGTTCTTTTGAAGCAAATTTCTGTACAAATAGCAAATTCAGCTCTCTGTTTTGGCTTTATCTTCTTTGCAGTCTCCTTTTGGTTTCCAATATGTTTACCGACTCTCTGGCAGAATTTCACTTTCCGATATTACCCCAAAAATGTTTATATCTCTGAAAAGTTACTTCACAAAATGATTGTGATTTTCTGTATTGTATTTCTGCATTTCAGCTTAATAAAGTCTCAAGGATTTTTTTAAAAAACTTTCTGTAATTCCACACAATTTCTGCTGTCAGAAAGCTTTTTCTACTATTTTCTTCTATTCTTTAACTAGTGTGGATTTTTGAGACTCTGAAGTTTTTTTTATAGATGACCTACATTTATTCTGAGCATCATATACAGGTCTTCCAAACAGTCCTCACACCACCAGAAAATGTTCTTTTTTATTAGTGTTTTACTTTTTCTGATTTTGTTGTTTTTGTTAAATATTATTGCTAAATAATGGCCAAATTGAACCCTTTTCATGGGGGAGGAAAGAGGGGAAATGTTACAATGAAGTTGAATTGAAATACAGTATGGTCTCATTGGTAGTTACCTCTTAAACTAGATTTTAGTCCTGATGCAAGATTCAGAAATATATGTTTTTCAGTGTATGGGGTGGGGGGGGAGAGGGGGGCAGGCAGGGAGAGCATGGAGACAGGGAGAGAGGTCAGGTGTCTTTGAACATTTGTTTTTTAAAGAAGCAATCCTGTCTGATCCCTAAAAATGTATGCTTTGCATCCATTACCTAATGTGGCATTTACTTAGTCTACACAGAGATACTTGAAGCTTTCCCCTAGTACTGTTTATTACCCTTCTAATCTCTCTTAGGCTTTCACAGTTGTTTCCTTCAATCCTGGAAGAACGGTCACCCTTATGTGATATTGATTTTAACTGAGATAGAAAGTCAACTTTTCATTTCATTGTCCTTGCAACATCGTCTTTCCCATGGGCTAATTGAGAGCCATGATGGTTTATATTTTACACATCTTAATTCCAGACTTTAATGAATTAACACTGTGCAAAACAGAATTGTATGGACTCCTGCAGTTCACTTTAATGCACAGTTTCATTATGAGATCAAGCACACAGCGTATGTGCTTTAGATAGCTTTGGATTTCAGAAAGCAAGGTGGGAAATGGTGCCTTAACACTTTTCAATAATATCCCTATTTAATATGCACTTCTGATGACTGACTATGGTTTGTCTTAGCTGGCATCAGTTAAAAGGGTCCAAAACCAGATGAAACAATGAGAACATTTCCACACTAATTTCCTGGTATTAAACTTATACTTATGCAATCACTGTGTTTTCATTCTTATGTGGAAATTTTTATGCCAAAACTCAGAAATTTGGTTATGAATTCCGTTAATGTAGAACAGAAAATGAGGAGAATAATTCTACCATCATAAATCTGAAATTTAAGTTTCTGCTGCAATTTCAAGATGTCGCATTTCTATGCTGAACAGAATATTTCATAAATATGTACAAGCTCTCTTTCTCTAAATTATTCTAAGCACTTGAAATTCTGTAGTGCTAAAGTGGATACAGGGGAAAGGTCCCACAGGATCAGTGATTCATTGGCACTGAAAAATGTAAGAGGGTTAAAAAATGTACATGTGCTTATGTTAACTAAGTCTTGGACATAAAGATAAGCTCTAATGTATTTTATTGAATTTGCATTTAATTCATTGTGTTGTGGAAAACCCTTTACTTCCAAAGAAATATTCTTTATAGAGCACGAGTGAGTGACCTGTGAGAGAGGGGAAGTAAAGATTGAAGGGAAGAGACAGCCTGCCCTGCTCTCAGTGTTATTAGCCAGTCCTTCCTAAGCAACTAATGATATGAAGGAACCCCGGTAATTTTAGGAGGATCGTTGCCCAGTATTACTAGAAACCATACACAGGCTGTTTCATTTTCATGACCAAACTCACCAACCACTCTAAGCAAAGCAGGTCCTTTAAGTATTTCCTACAGATTAGGTGTAGACTAGGCTGGAGAAACAGGAAATTCCTTCAATGTACATAACTGAATCACAGTTTAGGTGTTGCCCAATCTGCCCATCCTATGATAGTACAGCAGATCTGTGGACTCCTGCAGAGCTGGGTGGCCATACAGTTTCAGACAAGGTAAGATACTGGAAGTACATTACTGCACAGCACTCACCAGGCACGGAGAGTGCCTCTTCCCTGCCACCTCCACTAGGACTTTCCTGAAGGAACAGCCTGCTCCATCACAAGGGCACAGCCGTACAGCATAAGGATAAAGACATGCCTTCCTGAATGCCATGCCTTGCCTTAGTTTCAAAAGATTTGTGCCAGTTTAACTGAGATCTGACCTGAAATATTTTAGAAATCAAGACATAATATGTAAAGAAGTTCTAGTGACCTCCCAGCTGGTACTTGCTGACAGGGTAAATACAATACAATCCAGTGTGGCACGTAATTTGCACTTATGTGATGCAATAATGTCCACAACATCCCTCTTGTTAAGACTATGACTATATTTGGCCCTGTTCACCCTCAGCAGACCCACAGTTTCCACAGATGAGGCAAAAAATAAATTAAAATGTAAAAAAAGTTCACTTTTAACTACCAACTAGTTTCTCTAAGAAGACAATTTTAAACTGGAGAGCCTGATTTTTCCCTCATTACTCCAATCTCACTCTGGGGTAGACTTTTTGAGTTCTGAAGAGCTATTATTGATTCATATACCAGCACATATGAAGAAAAGCTAGGCCCAGAGATTGTTCTTTGCCAATGTCAGATAACATTTGAGCGCTGTCACCAACTAATGATATGTGCTCACAAAAAGGCTCAGGCTGCTGGGATAATAGATAATTACAGCCACAATTGTCCAAGCAGAGAAATATCCAAATCTCCTGTAGGAAACTGTGAATACGCTGGGACACGTGAGTACAAAATTAACTGCCTAGCTTCAATAAATATGGAAAGAAAACTTCTTAAAAGTTTAGTATGTCATTAGTGTGGGATCTATTGAAGGATTTTTTCCTTCTAGTTTCTCCAAAGCACACCTATTTCAGACTCAGAACAATCCAGAGGACTGCTGCCGCAGTGTGTGGATAGAGTTCAAAATGCAAAAGCTCTCTTAATTTCACAATGGAAGTGGAAAATAGATTTTCTGATGATTTTTCAACCATGGCACTTTCTTTAGGATAAGGTATACAGGTGAAAATATTACTTCAGCACCTTTTATTTTTTGACTTTTTAAATAGCCATGAAAAGGAATAATGATGGCTTCTACTTTCAAGGTGAATTGCATATAATCTTTTTGTTTTGTATTGTAGCTCAGATAGATCTGTTCATTATTTTGGTCTTCCTCAGGGTTCCTGAACTGATGTTTAATGTCATCAAAAGAACAGCAAAAAGAGGGAAAAAAAGCAAAAAGGAGGTGTAGAATCATAGAACAGATTCATAGAACATCCTGAGTCGGAAGGGACCTATCGAGTCCAACTCCTGACTCCACACAGGGGAACATAAAAGTTAAACCATATATCTTAAAGCATTGTCCAAATGCTTCTTGAACACTGGCAGGCTTGGGGCCATGACCATTTGGGATCTAGTTCCAGACTGTGTCCCAGGCCTTGCTAAAGTCAGAGTAAATGGCAGTCACTGCTGTCCCCTTGTCCGGCTGGGACAGTCAACTCCTCAAAGCAAGGCTCAGGTTGGTCCTGGCACAACTTGTCCTTGGTGAAGCTGTGCTGGATGTTCCCAGATGTCACCTTGTCCTTTGTGTGCCTCCAAGTGATCTTCTGGCAGGTGTTTAAGAAGGGCAAGAGCTTCTTCCTGGAAACTTGCCAGAAGGCTCCAGTTCAGCAGCTGCTTGCGATTCTTCCAATAAAATGGGAGAGCTTTCTCAGAACAGATAAGTAAGAAACCACAAAAGCAGTGAGAAGCTCTGTCCTTCAAACTAGCGAACAGAGCAAGGGTGCACCTCAGACTGAACCCCCCACCACCTCCAGGCCCCAAGGACCTCCCTCGGCGGCCTCTGACAGGGTCCTTGCGTCGTACTGGCACAGCAGCCCAAAAGATGCCAGGCCTTTTCCCACCAAATCTCACTTGTGCCAATGATGTCATAACTCTGGGGCTGAGCCAAAGTTTCTACTTCCTTTTGTTTATTTCTCATACTGTGCGCATTAGTGTACAAACATTTCAAATGCATTACAGTGTACTCAGTACATTGTGGAGCAGAGTGAAGGTCCACACTATACACCGTCCCTCAAACATCACCACGCCGTCCCATAGCTTATCATTAGTAAGCCTGAATTTATCTCTTTCCCCCTTCAAACCTAGTTTAAAGCTCTTTCAAACAGCCTTGCTAACTCGTGAACAAAAATACCTTTCCCCCCTGAGAAAGGTGAATCCCAGCAGGCCCCAGCAGGCCTGGTGTTGCATAGATCTTCCCATCACTGAAAACCCTAAAATTCTGCTGGTGACACCAGCCTCAGAGACAGGAATTGATAAGCTGTGTCCACCTGTTTGTTTCGACGTCACTACCTACAACTGGCAGGATAGAGGAGAATACCTGTACTAGTAGCCTAGTACTGCTAGGGTAGTTTGGTTTCGGTTAGTCTGAGCAGTCAAAAGGGAAATGTCATCTGTAACTGGTGGCAAGGAAAATGAGATAGCAAAATATAGCTAAAATATAAATCTTCAAAATCTGGCTCTCATGTTAAATGGTCTGGCTTTCTATGTTTCATCTAGATGAAAAATTGGATATTGGAGAGGAAATACTATTTCAATCAAATTGCTTGTTTCAAATATTTCTTTTTTCATTGGAAGTATTTTGGTTACTGATACATGATTGGTGTTTAGAATTACTGTTAAGAATGCAAAGAAAAGATTTGGGGATTAAACCTACATGTTGCAGAGGTTTCCATGCTACCAATGGTAATAGAAAAAGGGTCAAAGGCAGAAGAGTTGAGACTTTCTGTGTTGCTCAGCTAAAAGGAAAAAGCTCTTATGAGGGATAAATGATTGCCTTTTTCTTAAAATATTTATATCTCTGTCTGTTATATGGGAAACCTAATATGTTTACATGTCTATTGCCTTTGGTAACTGGACTTGAGTCTGGGTTCAGATTTTCAGAGCTAAGAGATTCAGATAGTGACATGTTCAGATTTTGTCTGTGGCAATGAAAATGGGCTGAGATGCAGGTTTGAGACTTAAGCCTACTTTGCCTGTCCAGGGGTGATCTAGAGTCCTGAGATAAATGCTTAATTTGGGAGGGATGAAGCTGAACCAGAAAGCTTCTAACTTGATAACACTATTTGAGATCAATATGTCCACTTCTAACTTGCTTGTAAATCTCTTTTGAAAGAGAAAAGCTAAGTAGTAAAGACTCATCTGAACTTCTTTCAAAGTAACTTTTCAACATTTTTAAACAAATTTTAAAGGAATATATAAAACCTTTACGAGAAAAAAGTTATTTTGTTTCAAAACAATAATCTTGTTCAAAGTTACTCTACAGTAGTTACCAATCATTTTTATTAAAGATAAAGGAGATTTTTTGACATAGTAACACATTTTCTACAGGGAACAGATATCAAAAGCAACTGATATAAAGTAATTGAGCTTAATACAGAGGCAAAGATGTCTTTTCTGAAAAAAAATATATTGCAGAATTATATGCTGAAAAATAATTGGCTTAAAGTTCATTTCCAGTGCATGGCATTTCTACAATGTTTTTTGTTACACTTGGTTTTTATTACCATATAGGACAACAAGAGTGTGTTAGATTATTTTGGAGACAGGCATCCTGTAATGGCTGCCTGCGTGAAATTGTGTGACACCACATTAATATCTGTGAAACAGATGTCTCTGCTGAATGCTTGGTTGTAAGGAGGCAGTGTGCATCTCTGAGTAGGAGCTGGATGTGCAGAGACTGTCAGGATTTTTTCAGTCTGAAACTGTTAGCTGTATGTATAAGCAGCTGCAAATCCTGTCCTCTCTATGTCTTCCTATAACTAGTTTATGTAAGAAAACTGTACTTTTGTACTGTCTTGCCAGAGTTGTTTTGTGATGTGATAAATACCAGCACAGATCAGGCTTAAAATTACCTTTCAAGTTTGCAACAAGGAAAAATTGAAACAACAGTTGAAAAAAATCCTGTGTTTGAAGGTGATTGGGACATACTCAGATAGTGTGATTTATTCATTTCCTTTGTGTATAACAAAGAAATGAAGATTTCTGCGCTAGCTGCAAATGATTTTTCTCCTCCACATCTTAAATTCACCATGTTTTCATTGCAACAAAAGAACTATGAAGTGCCCAGGGAACTTGAGCTGAGATCTTTCACATAACAGCAGACGGCACTGTTAGAATCAGATAAATGGCTTATGGCTTTTGAGGACACCTTTATTACTTTTCTAGATACCTTTGGCTGTTTAGATTCTGTTCTGCAGAGTGGTATTTCTAGATGAAGTGAATAGAGTTATCAAGAGGTAGGCTGACGCTCATACTTTTAGGTTATGTGGATCCATTTTCAGATGTCCATTTTTGTCCGTCACCTGTAGAGAGAATAGACATTGAGTCTTTTTCTTGTCTCCACTGTACTTTTGTCTTCTTACACAGCTGCCTGTTAATCAAGTAGTGCATGCAGCTCAATTTCAGTAAATGAGATTTTCCATATTTTGACCTATTGTTACACTGCCATCTTTCTAGTTATACTTGGTGGCTTGAGGAAAACCTAACAGGACACAAGGAGAGGAACTGTTTTTAGCATTTGCTGTAAAAATCACTACTTTTTAACAGTACCCTGTCAAATTTTGTTTTGAAATTGTCTGAAAAAAGTATTTTTCTTGAGCATGCTCTCTCAGGCCCTGTCGCAATAAAATAACAAGCATTATCAGGATGGTTGATACAAATTTCAAACACGGCTCCTCCAACATAGACAGGAATGCTGTTGAACAAACTGCTGAGAAATTGGAAGGATGTGCACATGAGTGTATGCAGTAAATAGTACCAGCTTCATTGGCCCTCCTGCCCCTCAGTGCAGGTTCCTCCCTAAAGAGAGCACCACAGGGCATTCTGATAAGGATGCATTCCCAGGTGCGAAGTACTGTTTGTGTGAAAGTACTTGAATTGCTGCAAAGCAGATATAATGTTATGATTGTTATTGTGATTTTATTGTGTTATTTTGATTGCTATTATGATTTTGCAGCAGCTTGCAGTCAGTTATGACTGAATAAGAGGTAAATTCATTTTTCTTTTCTCACTAATGGTTAGTTTTTACTTAAAATGATGGTTAAGACCGTGAGATTAAAATTCCATCTTAAGTTGTTTCAGAGGAAAAATATAATTCAGTTAAGTCCTTTTATACAAAAAGTAATGAAAAAAAAATTTTTTTTGTTTTTTCCCCCTTCCACTCCCAATACCATGCATGGGGAAAATGGTATGGCAAAGTGTGGTAAGTAATCTAAGCATAGTGATAACCTTTCTCTGTGTGTGTGTGTGTACGTATATATACACACATACAGTAAGTGGTTGCTGGGTGTGCGTATTGCTGTCATTGCTACTTCTTTGCTTCTCCTGTCTGAAAAATACAAAGGGAAGGAGAAGATGTATTGCTTCTGTAGAGAAGACTTCTCTCATTCTCCTGAAAGAGATAAAAGACTGACTGGGAGAAGTATTTTCTAGTTCATAGAGGAAAAGATTTAATAAAGAAAAAAGAAACAAGCACGCAGCTCCAACAAGATGCCTGCGGTAAAGGTTCAAAGAGCAAGAGGAAAAAAACGGAGGAGTCCTCCATTGCTCTCAAAGAAGATGACAGAAAGGAAAGGTTTGACTTATTTCCTCCTGTCCCAGCAAGTATGTAATAAGTTGGCCTTTTCCAGCCTTGTTAGAATTGGAGAAGGAGGGGTCTGCTGTATAAGCTCTTACATGACATATGTGTCAAAACCCTGAAGCTGTTGGGGAAAAAACATCCTAAAAGGGCAACAAAGAGGCTGACATCTGAAGCTCTCTTCAGGAATACCTGTGCGAGTTCTGACATGAAGGGCTTGATAAGTTCAGGGTGGAAGAAAAAAAGATTCAGTAAGACAAGGTAGTAAAGTTCAGTGACTTCCCCCGAAGTATGCTCAGGTTCAGAATCCTCCTCTGCCTCTTCTTTCCTCTCATTCAATCAGGAATCATCGAAAGACTTTAATCTCGGTCCTTCTCACCATCTCTCTTTAGAAAGAAAAAATTGCTTTGAAAGTACTGGCTTATTCTAACATGAAATGGGGGGAGGGAAAAGGAAGACATCTACCTCCGTTCCTTTCAAACCACAAAATCTCAGGTCAGATAACATCAGGATCTACAAGAATGAAGAGGATGCTCTCTGCAGGCTGTTGAGCAAGAAGGAGGTTCTTTTAAGGAGACATTCCTTATCACAAGCTGGGAAAGGACTTTCCTGATTGGAAATAAGCTCAGTATTTTTGAAGTTATTCTATGTAAACATTGTAATTGCTTCAGTGTGGGATACCAATGAGTTAAAGAACTTCAAAAGGATGCTGTAAGAATGGCTGGTTGAATCAGACCAAAGCCTTTCATTTTATCTCTAACACTGGCCAAAAATGAATGCTTAATGTAAGAATGGGGCAAGTAGACAGTGATATGTCCCTGGAATATCCTCCGAAGTAATTCCAACTCAAGGATAAATGTGAAAGGACTTTTAGAGACAAAATTATGTTTCTGTATTTTATAACCTTCAAAAGATTTTTTTTGTCAATGTGCTTTTTCCTTTGCTCACTGAATAATGTCTGGTACTAAATTTGTGACAAGTATTTTTAATATGGAGAAACACAGATCTAGCTAATGTTTTTCTACTGATTTTTTTTTTTTTTTTTTTTTTGTGTGGTTATGAGGAAGAAGAAAGGGAATTTTTTGTGTTTATAAATATAGCCTGATTTAAGAATACCTTGACTAATTTCTAATTATTTCACTTTGGGGAAGTTGATTTCAGAAGACACCCTGTGCTTCTGAGCTGGAATTTGACTCCTTATTGTAAGTTAGCTATGCTAGTGGTGAACTCTATTTGATAGTGTCATTCTCTGAAAGGGTCAACTTAAAAGGTATGGTAAAGCCTGCTGTTTGTTAGAAGGGAGTATCATAGTCTGACAAGGTTATTAAAGTTGGTAATTAAAGGGAATAATGAAAGGTTCACTTCTGGAAAGAAATGTACAGTTAGTTATATTTCATGTATTAGAATAGTTTGGGTTCAACATATCCAGAAATTAAAATCTTTCATTTATAGTTTTCTTGAACTTGTACCAGTCAGAACCTGAAAGTGAGGTATCATGAGCTAAGTTTTCTGGTTTTCTTTCATTGCTAATTGCACAGCTATATTCTCAAACCTGAGTAGGTTTATTTTAGAATGAATGCACTAGGGACTAAGAATGTAGTGTTTCATTGCAGCTGGTCAGTTTTTAGGCCTTATTCTGTAAGGCAATAAATCCTTTCCTGTAATATAATTTTTTATGCCCCAAAATCTGAGCTGGAATTTTATTTGTAGATTCAGCATATCCTGTGGATGCATTGTATAAAATATTTATTTTCATTCCTTCAAAAAAACTCTTACATAGACTTGATGATGCATGTTCAGCAGTTTGGACTGTTTCTTATATTTTCAGAAGTTGCTTCTTGAAGGGGCTCAGTTTTAGAGGTTTGCAATCCATGTTGCTGCAGATTAACCCAGGATTCCCATGAATTTAGTGTCACATTCAGATAGTAGTTACAGTTGGACAAATCTAGTTCATATCATTAGCTACACCCCGCGAACTGTTTGTGCAACTGCAAGTGATGTGTTGGAACCGCATACTCTTACACTGGGCATCTGAGTAATAAATCTTTGATATAAGAGTCAGCAAGTGTTGTACATCTATGACACATATGGAGACAGAGGTCTGAGGCTTCATTATCTTCCCAACTGCTGGTGCTTCCTCACAAGCAATGCAGGTGCCACAGTAAGGAGCATGAATCTTGGGCTCAGAAATGGAACAGTTATTTCATATTTTCATGTACATCTGTTCCTCATAAAACAAATTAAAACTATTTCCCTAACAAGGGTTAAATGAATGGATTCTCAGCATCAGATGAGTTGATAGGTAGTAACAAAGGACCCTAACTGCAGATACACAGCAAAACACTGAAAATCTTAGTTCAGACTGGTTAAAAAAAAAGAAGGTTTGTATAATTTGAAATTATATTCAAACATCAAAGAATAAAAAGGACTGGTCACTTGAAACTGAGCCCCAACCAACCACACAGGATATTCCAGCTCCATATGATTTCAACGCAAAAAAATAGGCAAGCCAAAAAACTAAGAATATATTTTAAGCTTCTTTCAAAAATTATTCATCCTGTATATGCTATAATCATGTTACATATATAATAAATCATATTATCACCTGTTCCATTGAGCTATTAAACTCAGTATAACAGAGATTGCAATCTTTGTATGTGGTCTATTATAGTTGTTGCTTTTCATAAAACAAAAACAAACCAAAAATCCTGTCTGGATGGTATTTGGTGATCCAATTAAATGATTCTGAAAGATTATAACAATTGGAAATTTGGAAGAGTGTTGCAAGGCCTCACACAAAAATGAAAAACTCCAGGCAGAAAGAAGAAACTAGTGTGATCTTTTTACTAGCTGGTTAAAAATAAGAGATGTGATTAGGAATGAAAGAAGTCCTGTGGTACCCTTGCCATCAGCAGAATTTCCTCTCCCAACCTTTTCAATATATTTAGCATACAACAGGAGGAATGAGGAAGAACACAGGCATGTCTGGAATGCACCTATCATGATTTGAGCATTTAAGAGGAAATCAAAACAGCAACACAAGGACAATAAGGCTGGTGAACTTTTAGGAGGAAGCACTCGCCATTTTAGGAAGATTTAATGGAATTTCAAGGAATAGACAAGGAATCTGGACAGCTATGTTATGAAAAAATCACTTCATGGTTAGAATCATAGAGCAATCACAGAGCAAATGGAGCAAGCTGGACATAACCCTTAATGGATCAGATAAGGAGTGAAACAGTTCTCCTTGGAGATTGGCTAGATCAGCATGAATTGCAGCTGTTCTCTGGTTTCCTTAACTTGCACCATTTAACACCAAGACTGAAAGAGCAGAAAGGCTAGGCTCTACCTTTCTTGTATTATTGTATTTTTCTGATTTCCTCTCTCCCTTACTGCAATGTTATTAAGGATTTCAAGTTAGGTCTATGCAAAGCCTCCAACAACTGGCAAAAATAGTTTTATTTTTGGGTAATCAAACAGAACTAGGATGAGGTAGATTCAGACAAACCAGAGGAAGTGGTTCTTCACACAGGGGGCAGCTGTGAAACTCATTGCCAGAGGATGTTGTAGATGGTGAAAGATTACCTGGACCCAGAGGTTACTGGACAAAAGCATGAGAGATAAAGCAATTTAAGGTTATTAAATATAAATTGATACCAAATATTTCATAGAAATACATCCTACTGAATAAGTGCACCATATGGAAAATACTTGGAGCCTGGCAGAGCACACGAGAAAATGGGAAATGTCTTTCACTGGTTCTGTTTTTATTGTCTTTTAATCATCTGCTTGTGACCAGTGTTTGAGACAGAATACCAAGCCAGCTAGACCTTTGTCTGAACTACTACATCTTATGTTCTTTTGATTTTAACACATCAAATTAGGCTATTTGGCTTCTTAGCATACAAAGATCTGTGGCTGAGCACATAAAGATCTGTGGCTGCCTGCAATATTCATAGCTGTACAGAGATATAAGGCTTTTGTAGGCTCCAGTGAAATGAGGAGGACCCAAAGCACTTATATTTACAGCTTAACTCTCTCTCTCTTTCAAGGTATTTTTCTTCTTTTTCTTTCCTTTTTTTTTTTTCTTTTTTTTCAGAGAAGTGTTGGTGGTGAAGACTGAAGGATAGGATGACAGCATATTCTTGTTGGTAACTTAGGGTTTTTATGTTCAGTATAAAATTTGTAAAATATATAGAAAAGAAAGAAGATACTCAACAAGCATTCACAGACTACAATACTGTCTGGTGGAAGAGAAATTTCTGCTGAGGTATGTGAATGTACATTTGCATGTTCACTTTTGGAAAGTAGTGTTCACATCACTTCCGAGATGTGTATGCTATTTCAATAAGAATGACTGACAGAAAGGTCTGCAGTCCTGTAAGTTATCTGCAAAACAATTGGGAGTATCTCATGTACATGTAAGTAAAAGGAAGTGTCGACAGAGGTTATTGATTTAGAATAATTGGCTGGGCTGAGTAAACCCCAACAGCACCTGTGCCCACTGTCCTGATCCATGAAAATTGCTCAAGACTGGGGAGAGAAAAAATGTAGAGCATCTTATCAGAATGAAAGGTCACAAATCTGATGCAGCAAAAAAATATTTTCAGAAACCAGAAGTTTGAATGACTCAGCAACCAGAGATGGGGGAAAAGTCACAGGGTTACACAGCCAGTTAGAAAGACTCTTTGCAGACATACTTATGTATGTAAGAATACTGGTAAAAGTAAAACAAAGTGCTTTCAGAAAATCAGGGAGAGGACATAAGGCAGTTATAGATGTGATTTTGAATCCCTGTCAGTGTGAACACAGCTGTGAAGGGCAGCCTCCCATTGATACCACACAACATAGCAGTACTACAGCCTTTGCTAGTGAACCTCCTAGATGCAAAAGGTTCCAGATATACATATATTGTCTTTTCTTCAAAATCCAGACTTTGTGCTGAAGTGAAGAATGTAAGTTCAGTGTTTCTAGTGGTACAGTAAGTTTTATGCACAGCAGTAGTGGATTTTCCAGTGAGCAAAGAACAAGCATATTCCAAAGACCATATATTTAAGGAAAAGGGAAAAACGACCCAAAGCCCTCTGATAATACTGACACTCAGAAAGCTAATTACTTCACCTGTGTGGATACAGTGGGCTGCCAAGGAGCAGAAGCAGAGAGAGAACTGCAGATGTTTCACTGTATGCCTCTGGGGCATGCCTTATGGAGGGCTGACGAGAGAGAGTAAACCAGTTGTATGTCTTTCCTCAATCCTAACAGGAACAAATCAGCATGTTCATGTATGGGTCCAAAGACAGAGGAAAAGGACATATTGAGAGTGTGCAAAGCTCACTCTCAATGGGATGGAGGAGGGGAAAGAAGATGCAGGGGGACACAAATTGTGCAAAGAGATATTCCATAACATATAACGTCATGCTGAGCAATAAATCAGAGTAAGTAGAAGAACGGGGTGGGGGTTTTATCTTCCAAGGTATCAGTTGCTCAGAGACTGGCTGGACATCTGTCTGCTTGTGGGAATGGGTTTGCCTTTGCATCTCCCCCGCCCCTCCATCTTTCCTTCACTTATTAAACTACCTTTATTTTGGCCCACAATTTTCTTACTTTTTTTCTTCTCTCCCCTGTCCTGCTGAAGGGTGCAGGGTAGTGAACAAGTGGCTGTGTGGGTGCCTGGTAGCTGAGAGGGGTCAACCCATCACAATATCATGAAGTTATTCAATATTATATGAATGTGCACTGTAGCTGACTTTATAGCTAAATATATATCTATGGCTATATATATTAAGGTAAAGACAGTATTTATCCCAAAGATACGTGCCAAGACTTCCAGCTGTTAGATTTTTGCTTTTTCTGTAATAGGTCCTTGCTGTTTTATTCTTAACTCCCATCAAGGTTCGTTTAAGTATCCTAAATTATTAAAATTAGTTTCTAGAATGGAGTTAACACCCCTTAAGACACATTAACGAAACCCCAGAATTTATAGTAATTCTTTGGCTGGAATAAAGCCAATTTTGTTCTGTCTGGGAAATATTTTTTTTTTTTCCCTTTTTCTCCAGTCTAATAATTTTTCTGCTTTCTTCCTTCAATAAGGCTAAAATCCATGGTTTTCAATAGAAAAAGCTCCAACTGACTGTTTTTAAGTACAATCACAAGTAATGAATCACAACCTTAGCAGTGCTATAGAGGTGCTGTTTTAAAGGTCTATTAGGGCAGATTTTCCAAGGTACAGTCTTGAACTAGAATTACCTAGTTCTACTACAAATAATTACCTGAACATTCGAATTCATGACTTAATATGTTTACATATCTCTATCCAAAGAAGAGACTGCATCTTAGCAATTAGTAATACTTTAAACAGTTATTGCTTTATGTTCCTGTCTCACCTGCTTTAAAAGGAACACATCAGTGAATTTCTGTCAATGTCTTCTTCAGAATGTCGCCAAAGAATGTACCTGGGAGTTTGATTTTGAACCAGTGTAAGAAATAATAAAGAATAACTAATTGCTTGTTTATCCATTAAAGCAATGTTACTTATTTTTCCCTTGGTACTTTTAGGGTGTAAATTCAGTTCCTCCTCTCTGTGACTGTATTTTTGCCAGTCCGAAGTACTTACACTATGCTCTGTTAAAACGTCATTTTTTTAGGTATCACAGAACCTCCATGTAGTCTTTTTAGGTCTAGAGCACCTGTATTAATCCAGTGAATGGATATAACAGATACCAGATACTCAACTATATTTCAGTGATTTCTGAGGTTTTTTTGAACCCAAGAGTATTTTGTTATCCGGCATACATACATACAGTTCAAAGATGAAACATGTTCTTGTTTTCTTTAAAGATTATATAATTAAGTAATAATTATTCTCTTTTCATCCACAATTCTAAGCAGCCTTTGCAAACATTAAACAGCCTGGGAAAGTAATTAAGCATTCTCTCTCCAATCCCTAATCTTGCCAAGTTGTGTGGTAAGAGATGTGGAAGGCTCATTAACAAAGGAGGAAATAATCCCTTATTTTATTACAAATTTTAAACAACTAAAACTTTTACAAAAACAAAGCTCCAAAATCACCTGTAAGTTTATAGAGTGCTAAGTGTTGGGTTACAAAAACATTGCATTCACCTGAGCTGAAACTCTTCTAAATTAATTCTCCTTGTTGTCTTTATGTTGTCCATATCTAGTGAACAGCAAATAAAAGGACTTTTTTCACAGCATACATTGACAAGCTCTAACAAAAAGTTTCTGTGCTTGACAGAGGGCCTTTTGTTTCTTTATCCAGCTATAGGAAAAATGTTATGTATCCTTTCACATTTTGCCCTGCTTATGTCCTCAACGCAGGATAGTTACATTAATGTTACGGGAAAAAAAAAAAGATGACAAACCGCAGTCAACTTTGCAGTGCTGTGGGCACATTTGGTATCTTAGCTCCCTATTTTAATATATTTTAAAGCCTTCTTAAATCAGACTTTTCAAGATGAGCTCTGGTAGTTTGATCAGCCACAAGGAGGATGTGGCCTCGCCAGTAAAACAGGCACACATTCACTTAAAAATATTCGGCAAAACTGCTAAGAAAAACACCTGCCATAATATGTTCAGCTTCTAAGTGCCTTTAAGGAATAAAGCTATATAAATAATGATCAAGGAAGCCTAAGCATATGTTACAGTGCACATCTCAATTGTATTCACCAGTGCATTTAGTTTGCCAGGGCATATTCTGCAAGCAGTAAGTAGCTAGTTAAGAAATCTTCGAAAGCAGAAATATTATTAAACTAAATGGCAAGTGTGGTTACATAACATGGTCTACTTGACTATTAAGTTATTCCAGTTTTACATTGGTTTTGTGAACTAATGCAAATTTCTAAGTCTCCTAAGTCTTAGTGCTTATCCAACAAACACAGTTTATATAAATTTCTCAAGCCAAGGGCTGGACTTGCTGGCTTTAGGCACCTGAAGTGAAGGATCTTCTACACTGGTAATCAGAGCAGAAGTTTAGACCCACCTGCAGAGACGGATGAGGAAAGATCTTAGCAGCCTCTCTCTGCCTCTGGAGAGGACAGAGGCAGAGGAAGCCCAGCACCTTGGCTAGTGACAAGACTCCGCTGGCAGTCTGGGAGTTGGATGTCTGCTGTAAACCAGGTGCATAGGTTCACTTGCCGTAAGGGGATATCAGCCAGGATTCCTGGATGTTCATACCAGTGGGCAGAACAGGGGAAATGCAGGGCCTACATCTCTTAATGGACTGTAGCAGGAACAGGCACCCAGGTTAGGTCTGGTGCCTGGCTTGGTGCCTAACTACAGGTAGCTAGAGCCTACACGAATAACTGCAGGCCCCTTCTGCTAATCCTCTATTACAACAGTGTCATAGTGCAGTGCCTGTGCATTGTTTCCTTGGTCTTTATTTAAAGAACTGTAATTTACTGGAAAATATATTCCTGAATATCACTGTAATAACCCTCTTGAGTCTCTTATATCACTGGCCACAATCGAAAGGGCAGATCTTGAGCTACTGTAAATCATGCTAGCTCCATTGATTTCAGTAGAGTTATATTGATTTACTGCTGCAGAGGATCCGGTCTGAAATATTTCTGTGGTATTGTGTGCATTTAGAGTCAGACGATTTATGGGTTGTATAATAAAGCTAAGAAGCCTCAGCATAGCCATTCTCAATGGCCAATGTATTTCTTTGTCTGAGAGAGTATACAAACAATTAACTTTACCAGCCCTAGTGGTGTAAAGTAGGAAAATTAATATCTGGGATAGTGCATTGATACTAGCTGCTATGAAACATCTTAATCAATGCTAATAGGAAAATATTTCTTCATCTCTGTGTATTATACTGACATATTCAGGATATAGGGTCCTACTGCAACTGTCTGGGTCTCAGAATTGGAAGAAAAAAGAAACACTCAGTGACATGCCTTCTAATCAGCTGTATTGCGTACAGCTTTTTACACTTCAGAGTAATGCTTTTAATGATAATTAGCAAAGTTATCTGTGAAAAAAAAATATGTCAGCTGCAGTGAGAGGAATGAAACTTTAAGTGTTGATAACTGGTTCACTAACAATTTTGAAAGGTCATTTCAAGTGCCATAATGAATTCTGTTTAAAAGCTTGTCTGAGTGTATCCTTTTCTCTTTCTCTGCAAATGGAAAGAATGATAGTCGTTGCAGGGGACAGAAGTACACCAGATTATCTTATCAGTACTTTAAAACAATTGGAGTGAAGATGAGAAGATGTTAGTCACAGCTGCCTAAAACCACAGGTAGGTGTCTTGTGAAAGTGACTTAATTTTAGATACATCAAATAGTTGTAATTCTCATTGGCTTTCCTTTGATAAGATCTGGATAACTTTTATATGTATGTATGTTGCGTGGTGAGACAAGAAAAGCTTAGCCAGCGTAAAACATTACCTGCAGAACAGGTGGTACCACCCTACACCCTGTCCTTCCCTTCCTGATTCTGACCAAATCGTCTTCTTACCTTCCCCCCTTTTTATGGCTCCTTTATGCTTCAGGAGTACTTAATATGCATGCCAGTTCAGTTCACTAAGCTGATGGAAAACTCAGTGGGTGGGAGGAGGAGAGCAAAAAGTTTTCTTTTGGCTTAGTTGAGGTGTCAGAAGAATGGCAGAAGTAGTTAAAATGTGTGGGAGAAGATGACAAAGCTGGGAAGAGAGACAAGTCCCACCTTCTTTAGCAGAAATTAACTGCCAAATAAGCTCAGTTTTATCTAAATCTGGCATCCTTATGCAGTATATCTTAAACACCCTAGACTGAACACTGAAAAAGCACTATTGTTTTGTGTCTCTGAATGAGTATGCACACTTTTAAATACTTAACAATGTTCCTGTTGGCTTAGAATATATTAGTAGTTGCAGAAATATATTTAAAATAATTAGCATTAGAAAAAAATTGTCAGAACTGGAATTCATGTTGTTCCACATGCTGAGTTTCATAGGCACATGGGAAACATCTGTATGTAAGCATATGATGTTATCATGGGCAATGATGGTCCTTGCCAGCTGTTGTAATACAGGTGTCCAAACAGCATGAATTCACTTTTTTTCTTATGTTCATAGAAATTTGGAACTCAAATAGTTCATTTTAACTTCAGCATTGCTAGCTTGAAAGTGAACAAGTCTTATGTTTTATCACCTGAAATGATCTCTGCTGATCCCACTTGCTCATTAGAATTCAACTACCTTTCTTCTGAAATTTAACTACCCTAGATTGTCCTACTGTACGAAGCATGTCATCGAAGATAGTTACCTGTTGGAGGGAGGACAAAGAAGAAAATGCAAAATTAATCTGAATGTAAGGAGGAAAAGCAGAAATTTGGTAGGAGGTCATAAGCTATCCCTTGACAAAATTTAAAAGAAAATTACAATACGTGTTCTCAGAGCATTATACCTCTGAACAGATGAACTATCTAAATGGCTGAGAAAAACCAGATAATCTTGCCCTCAAACTAGAAAAAAAAGTAACTGTACCTTCCGAAATACTCAGACTATTGCCTATATTGTCACATAGTACATTGTCATTTTGACTGTTGTATGGGTGAGAATTCAGATGCAGTAGTTTGTTGTTTTTTTATTTATTAGAACAATAGATGTCTAGTTGCTAATAAGCTGAATAATAATGTTCTTATAAAATGTGAATAGAAATGAGTGCTTTTCTGGATGACATTTATGTAAAAATGTTATAATGACTGATGTCTTAATTTAAAGATCTTAGGATTTGGGCAAAGAGTGTGATACCTTGTGTCCTGTGAATGGAATTTTAGTTGTAAATGTGCGATAAGCAACACGAGGGCAATGAATGAGTTATAGATGATCACAAAGGCGCAAAACAGTACAGTGGAATAATGATTTAGAACAGAACAGAACTGGATTTTCTATTTTATGAATTTGGAAAATCAGTTAATGATTCAATTTTGTTCCAAAGTGTGTTAGTAAAAAATAGAACTCTGACTGTTTTGAATAATGGTAAATTGAAGAAAAGAAATGTGCTCGTCACGGGAGCAGGCTTTCCCTTATTTTTCCCTCTTGCTGGCCTCCTAAACGCCTTCATATGTCTGGTGACACAACCTCGTATAAAGATGATAACATGCAGAAGTTTGCAAACTAGCACATTAAACTTAAAAACTATATTGTCCTCATCGCCTGAGTTACAGATTCATCTGAGGCAATGTAAATGCCATCAGTTTTGTTTTTCAGTGGTTCTTTCAAACTGTATTTTTGCACCAATATTGTTCCATGGAAGAGGCCACCCATACAACTCCATGGATCCACAAAGTATGCAAGACCTGTTGGCAAGTATGCAAGACTTTTTACTGCAGCCTGGTTTGGACAAGCTCCCATCACTTCCTTGTTTGCTACTGCAGGAACATGGAAATGAAGGAATCTGTACACATCCCCCTCTGCCCTAAACCATTTTCCTCTGAGAGCTCAGTTTGTCCATGACACTGCAATTTTGCTGTGAGAGAGTGCTGGGCCAGCTGTTTGGTGTTTAAATCATTCTTTGTGAAGAGTGTGCACCAAATTTAGCAAGGTGTTGGGGTTTTTTTCCCCCAAGGAAAAAATGAAAAAATATATGACTTTGCATACATATCATGCAGAGTTGTTGTTTTTGTCTTACATTTAAGTAAATAAATAGCTTCCAGAACTGTGAAATGCATTTGCATTTTTCTAGCCAATGCTAAGCAGGACAAAAAATGATATTTTTACATTGAACATAAATGTAATCCATTGTATAAACATTAGCTATCTGCCATGTAGTTAAATCTTTCACCAGCACCTTGCATGGTGAGTCAAGACTGCTAATGTGTGCTGGTCCTAATCCTACACTGCTGAAGACCACAGACCTTAACTGAGGCCTACAGGAATTTGAAGAAATATTTGGAAAATTTCACTGTGAAGCTACCATTAACACTGTCCTCCCCTTTCTTTCTCCATTATAATATTAGCCTGAAATCACATTGAGCTTTTCTCTTTACTTCTGAATTCTGTTTTCCAACACCGTGATTCTCATATGTTGGTCTTTGTGATTCGTGCTGCCATGGAAAGTGGTCTAGTTTAAAAGAAAGTGGTCATGACATTTAAAAGAAAAATCTGCAAACTGTGAGTCTCAGTGCCTGTGTTGATCTTGCAAGAAAGACGGGTCTTTAAAAATCATTCTGTGATTGGAAAATCTGTGAGCCACTGCATTAAAAGGCAGGAATAAAAAAATGCATAGAGCAACAGGTTAAAAATTTCAATATATCAAGCAACCCTTCCATTCCTTACCCAGAAAAAACAACAGTGCAAGAACCTCTCAGGTGCCTGTAATAATGTTCCTGATGGCACTGCTGAATATCTTAAGAATAAAAATCATTGATGTCTTTTTTTGGGGGAAGAACGTGGGGAGGAGAGGGAGAGGGGAGAACTGCTTTATAACCTAACAGCAATTTTTCTATCTCAAAATATTTTTTTCCTCCTTCACTTCTGCAGCTGAGAGCTGGCATTTTATCATTTCAGCATGTCATATTGTTACATTGCACAATGATGTGATGCACTGAAATGTCAGTTTCACCTAAAAATTGAAAGTTATGCCACACACCCATTTTCAGCTAATAAGATGGCTGTTAGTTCATATAGCAGATTTCCAAGGTAATATGAGGAGATGAGCTTGTCTGAATACTGTTATATATTATTCACATATCTCAAAATACACCTAGTTTGCCTTCATAAGTTTTGAATTCAACACTTCCTGGATTAAAAATATTTGAAGTGGTTTTTTCATGATAAAATAAATGTACTATGTGTTTGTTTACTTTATCAAAAATATTTTGTCTTTGTTCAGAATAAATGAGGGTGCTTTTTCCACGGTTGAGTTGTTCTATATTCCATAGCCTAGTAAACAAGAATATACATTGCTCCTTAATATTTATTTCCTGGAGTTGCTTAATAAATGTAGAAGGTGACATTGTGTGATTATGTCTCATCCAATTTTGTGTATGCTGGAAACAAGATTTGAACATGGAAAATCCTTTCCCTGGCAGTCTCCTTCATCCTTTTTCCTTTTGCTAGGGCTAAGCTGTGTGAGGGCCTGTCAGAAATTGGGACAGCCCCAACCATTTATCACTCACATGGTCGGAGTCAAGAATGAAATAAATCTATGGCAGTTTTGCTAAATGGGAGTATGTAAAGCATGAAGGTTTCAGCTGTACTTCTTCATGGTCTTAACAGTTTCTAAACTCATCCAAGGAAGAGCATGACTAATAAAGCTGCACCATTCCTTGTCATTTTTATTAGACTCGGTGCTAAGCATGTGTCAATTTTGTGGATCCAGTTTGGTCTAGGCTTTTGAATAAACTGTAAGATTATTTAATGTCTATGAAAATTACTGTGTAACTTTCTTGTAAAAATTTTTTGGTGGTGTGGGTTATGAGTGCTGGAATAACTAATCAAATCCAAAAATCTATCTTTCAGTGCTGCAATACAGAGAGAAAGGAGAGGGAATGGAGATTGTAACACAGCTCAAACCATGGATAAAAAGCTATAGATCCTCCGCTCTGCAGGCTGACTGAAGCCTTGTATTTTCTCCTGGCCTTTGTGAGTAACTTTCCTTTTACTATCTTTCTTTTCCCTAAGTGATGTCCTCTTCTGTTGCACTGAGGGAATTAATTAATTTCCTTAATATAGCAGTAGTGAATTGAAATAGGATGGTTTGGTGTATCTAAGTTCTTTTAGCAATAGAAGATGTCTTGGTTTTTGCTTTTTTGCAATGAAAATTGTTTTGGTTTCTCCCACAAAAATTCACCACTGCTTTTTGGAGGTGGCAGCAGTGGGAGTTAGGGTGGCAGATTCGGTAAGAAAGAACGTAAGACCTACTGATTGCATGGGGTGCTTCTTAGACAGTGTTTTAGAATGATGTGTTGCAGAAACACAAAAATTTCTGTTCTGTTCTTCTATTCTATTCTATTCTATTCTATTCTATTCTATTCTATTCTATTCTATTCTATTCTATTCTATTCTATTCTACTTTTTTTTTCCCCCGGAAGGAGTCATGCATGATGCAAGGTGAAATACACACGCTACCAATATGGATGGATCTCTTCACTATTATAGAGCACAACCCAGGCAGATCAGTCAGTAGAACTGGCACCTTATGGTCAGGTTCTTTTCAAAATCATATACATAATGCATATATACATTTTGACTGAGGTCACTGAAAACTGTGTTTGTATGCCTTTGATATACAGATAAGATCCTGAAGATTAGATTTGGAAAAAGACTTTCTACACAAATGTCAGAACCCCTTTTATATTGCATTGACTCTCCATGCAGGTTTAGTATGACATTTTTGTATGGGTAACTGCTTTAATTTTATATTTTTTTTAATTATTTTTTTCACTGAAGCAGGAGCGTACACTCACCGGTTATTCAGTGTGGTTTATCAGTTGTTTTGCACATTGCATCCCTGTATAGAGATGTAGAATATGTAGAACTTCATAAATTATTTTCTTACACTTGTATTTCAACTTAGTATTATCTTATTCCAAAGAATGCCTTAATGAACTTTGCATGGGCTAAGGTACTACTGAAAAAGAACAAAGCACCACAGTCTGTTTCTGGGCTGCTTAGTCTTCAGTCAGAGATGATGGGGGTAAAAAAAGGAATTGCTGTTTTACAGGTGATCCTGAGTTGTAGAGGCTTTGGTTTGTTTTACATTGCAATGAAATGTCAGCAGTCTGGAATCTCTGGCAAACACGAACGGTCCATTTTGGCCCATCTGTCTGCTGGAGATCCCAAACACCAGATGGGTGTCTGGGCATCGGGGGAGCTGGAGAGCATGCTCAAGCCGCTCTACCAGCCGGCCAGGCAGCCAGAGCACAGACCAGTGGCGAATCAAGCAGCCAGGAAAAGGATAAGGCATCTGGCCAGGGGAAGAATGGTGGAGCTTGTCAGGAAGCTGGGAGCTGAGCAGCAGGTGAGCTGGGCAGAAGCCAGCCATACTCTTGGCCAGCTGGCCAGAATCCCTGCTTGCCGGCTTGATATCTTGTCAGTTGTTCGCTTGTCATCTCGCTAAAAGTCATGAGGTCATCTTTGCAGGTTAGGAAAACTGGGAGCAAAAAGGTCTTTTTTTGGGTTATTTGTTTTATTGTTCTTGAAAGGTCAAACAGGGCATTTTCCAGCTTTTCCCCACTACTATGAAATTTAGAGATTTGCTAACTTTTTAAAAATGGCAATTAAGAGCGTGATGTAGGCCCAGAGCCACAACCTTGAGGAATCGTCTGTGTTTTAAGTCTTGTAGAACTGGACAGCTATAAATAAAATTCAGTCAAGTTAGTTCATTTTTCAGATCTAACTGTGAAATAGCTTGCAAAATACAACCACAGATAATGGCTTAAAATCACCTATGTTTCCAAGTACTTTCTGCTTGTAAATGGGCTGAATGTAAATTTGAAGACTGTCATGAAAACAGGAAATAAGAACTTTCTCGAAAATTGATGCAATATTTTCATATTTCTGTTCTTTCTTTGGACAATTCTGCTCTCTGGAAATATTTACATAAAATCACTGGTTGGGCAATATTTGTAAGTGGTAGCTTTTTTAATTAGACCTAATGGACAGAGTGAGGAAAAAAGGCTTATAAGCCCTTCTTGAGGTCTAAAATAGAATCAGTAACCTTCAAAGGTAAATACAATTTTAAATCCATTATGCAGCATGATAATGCAGCATGATAATGCAGCAGGATAATCATTAATTGACTAGTCAGCAGTCCATATTCAGCTGCTTGAACATTTTTGGAGAACACACCTGAAAAGCTGCAAGCTCAGCTGA
The DNA here is from genome assembly GCF_030936135.1 of Gavia stellata. NCBI lineage: Eukaryota > Metazoa > Chordata > Aves > Gaviiformes > Gaviidae > Gavia > Gavia stellata. The sequence goes on from NC_082596.1 coordinate 74,946,064, forward strand.
AGTGAAATCACATACACTTCCTATCTGCAAAATGGTTTTGGTAGTACTTGGCAAATTCCATTTAAGGGTTTTCTTATAATATGAGATTTAAAATCAGCCTCATGCCTGGAGACTGCAGCTACTACTCTACCTAGGTCATTCTGTATGCATGGGAAAGGATAGAGTGAGGCAGATGGAGATTTCTTTCAAATGTAGAAAGAAAATCTTAGAGAGCTGTGGCAAGTTTGATTAATCGCTCTGCATCCTAATTCATAACTAATACTTATGGTTTAAGAATAACTGCTTTCTTTTGTCCCTGCTGCAGACCGGAATATCTGCTGTCACATATCTTTGTATGTGGTGGCAAGGACAGTTTCTGTTTTAACCCTCCACATGTATCTGCAGGTTCTTTTAACACATGACAACCTGAAGGACAAGCAGATGCCAGACAGATTGTAGCTGCAGATCGTAGCTTTGCTGCAGTGACAGTATGAGCTTATAGGGTTAATATTATTGTTGTATTTATCATCTACTTGTGTTCAATTTTATTATTATGGTGATGTGTAAATTTAATAATGGGTTTACTTGCAACCTGTTTGTGCTAGTCATTTTGTATATTCTTCACATGAAACAGGAAAAAAAGAAAAGTAATCCTGTTAAAATCTGGAGCCCAGCTATGCAGGTCAGTCATTCGCAGCTGACAATTCAAAACAAGTCTGCTGCTCCAGCATGGATGATGATAATCTTTGTGTCCAGTTTGATAGATATGCTAGTCTGACCAGAGCCATCTGCCAGAATGATTGACGTGAGCAGTTTCTTAGGGCAGCAAAACAGCCCTGATTGCTTTGTCTCTGCCAGTGCCTTGGAAAGTCAACTTTCTTGCTGCCAAGAGAGGCAGACAGCTGTGGGAGCAGTACATATTGTTTGACCAACAAGGGGAAACATATCCAAGTCATAGTTCTGCATGCAGGACCAAGAGGCAGGAACAGGTCTGGCTTTCCAGGACTCACATTTTGACTCCTTTTCCCACTGACCTCTTTATCTTTAGGATGGCTATGTTCTGCTTTGCCTCTTCTGAGAAGTCAATAATATGGCTTTGAGTTCCATCATGACAAAACCAGCTGATTGACCTATGAATAACTGTTACATAGTCGAGTTATACTGTTGAGTATATGGCTGAGTTAGGCTTTGTCCATATGACTCCATTAAGACAGAAATAACTACCACGTATTTTGACCTGTTAGGTTGCTAATGGCAGTGCTGTAATAGTTGAGAAATTACAAAGTGCGATTTCTTCATCTTGCGTATATTTTAGACTAATGTAGTAAGAAATAGCTTTCACTATTGCAGGTAGAGGAGTAGCCTGGATAAATGTTCTTTTAAGTCTTTGAAAATATCTGACACATCTTTCTAATCAAGAGAAAAGCATGTTAACTGGACTGGAAGCAGTTTATGGCTTATTTGACTAAAGAATGCCATCATTAACATGCAAATGGAATATATTAGCCTTCCTTTTGCTGTTAGCATAAATAGTGTACTGGTTTTAGTTACAAAGAAGTGGCACAGCAATGCTGAAAATTTTGTAGGATGTTTTAAATAGCATGTTTATATATGCAACATATATAAACATGAGTAGGGATGAGCAGGGTGACATGAGATAAACCAAAGTTCAGACGACAGGCAGGTTTTTGACATCCCAAGGCAGAGGTTTATGGCTGACTCATTTTTGTTCTAATCTATGCCTGTGAAATCCTTCCTGGTACTGCAGTACAAGGCATGAAAAAAACCTAATGCAAAATTAGTCCAGTACTTTGTGTGTTCTTCCTAACAATGTTCTCTGGCATTGTTTTGGGTTTTTCTTTTTTAAACTGCTGAAGGCATATGATGGTCAAATAAAAAATGATACAATCTAAGATAGCAAAAGTAAAATCCAGAACAATCCAGGTATGTTATCTTTGGAGATACTAGTTCAGTCAGTGCAGAAACTTCTGACTGGGGCCTCTTACTAGTTCAGGATCAGGTGCGTTATGTGTAAGAATTCAATATTTGGTATCTATTTGAGGTTCTACAAGTGAAAAACAACAGCATTAAACAGATGTTTTTCTAGGGTAGCACCCAAAAAAGAACACAAGTCTTATGAGGAGCGGCTGAGGGAGCTGGGGTTGTTTAGCCTGGAGAAGAGGAGGCTGAGGGGAGACCGTATCGCTCTCTACAACTACCTGAAAGGGGGTTGCAGAGAGGTGGGTGCTGGTCTCTTCTCCCAAGTGACTAGTGACAGGACTAGAGGAAATGGCCTCAAGTTGCGCCAGGGGAGGTTCAGGCTGGATATTAGGAAAAAGTTCTTTACTGAGAGAGTAGTGAAACATTGGAATAGGCTGCCCAGGGAGGTGGTAGAGTCACCCTCCCTGGAGGTATTCAAGGAACGTGTGGATGTGGCATTGTGGGATGTAGCTTGATGGGCATGGAGCTGTGTGGTGTTGGGTGGGTTGGTTTTTGGTGTGTTGTGGTTTGTTGTTGTTGTGTGGTGTGGGGTTTTTGGTTTGGTTTTTTTTTTTTTTTTTTTTTTTTGGTTGGACTTGATGATCTTAGAGGTCTTTTCCAACCTTAGTGATTCTGTGATTCTGTGAACCCTATTGCCCATCCAGGAACCCAAATATAAAAGATAACTTCCTGTTGTCTATGTGGCTTTTTGAATTAAAGACTGTAAATGACAAAACAAAAAAGCAGGTTGCTTTCAGTTCTGATCACAACCTTTTAATACTTGTATCTGTTTTCATTCAAAACCCGTTTTCCTTAACACCTATTTCTGGTTATTTGGTGCTGAGCAAGTGTCGATTCTTTCAGGATCTCAGAAAGAAAGGCACTATCAGTCAAAGCTGGTTAACTAATTTATCAAGTAAATGATGGAAACTATAGAAAAGGTGATAGCAATCTTACATCCCTTCTGATACTGGGAACCCCTGCTGAAGCATCGGATGAACTTTTCCATATGGATTGTGCCACACTCCCGCCCCTAGCTCAAAGTCCTTTTGTACTTTTGTAGGCTCTTGCTCACAGCACAGCTTCATTGGTTGCTGGTAGCAGCCAAATCTGGAATGTGAACTTAGAGAGGCCATTGGACAATATGCTTCTGCACCCTTATCTCAATAAAGGTATAGTTCCTGAACAAGTGCATATAATATTTCAAGTGGACAAGACAATGCACTATTCCGTATAATTATGATTGAGTGTGTATTGAATACATGCACTTTGCTTAACTATGCACTGATTACTTCTACATGGATTCATTATTGTATAGAGCAGTTGCACAGTATCCGTGGTATGGAGGCGTGCACTTGAGTAATCATGGATACTCTGCCATAGCTGGTTGGTAAGTGCTCATAGACTAGTCAGCGTGAAATCTATATATGTGAGAAGGAAGCAAGCAAGTGGATCACAACCTCTTCATTCAGTAGTCTTCTGGCTGCACCACTACACTGGTGACTCAGGAATTTGGGGTTATTTGGGGTTGAGTAAAGAAAGGAATTGCAGAATTAAAGGACCCCAAGGAAAATGATTTGGCAGAAGTGCCCTTCCTGATACGACAGTTCATTTTATGATATGTCTGTTTTGCTGCAAAAGAAAGGTGGCTGTTTTGATGGAATACAATCATTTAAGACTTATTAGGAGAAATTCAATGTCTTAAATGCACACTGTTTAAACAAATGAATTACAGACTTTACATCACTTATGATGATAATGGAAGACAAAAATGATTAGGTTTGAATCTAGCTTTTACAATATGGTGTTATTTACTATGCATTAGATATTAACCATTCCATTAGAAAGTACTGCTGTTTTCATTCTGAAATATTCTGAAACATACATAAAAATGAAGAAAAAACCACAGCCAGTACGTAAAGCTAAAGTCACCAAAACTTTGCAAAGTCTGTGATCTTTGTATCCTTAACTGTGAAAGCTTTCTAATCTTGAGATTATTTATGACATAATCCTTGTGTGGGGCTATTGAATTGCTTTCTCATGATTAGTTTTAAGTACATGTTTTCAAGAGATGTTCTTCATGTTGTTTGTAGAGTCAGGTTGTTTGCTTGTTGCTTGTGGTGACACAAGCAGCAGTTTGACTAGAAGATTTTTACTGACATTCGTCTGTTCATCTGTGAATTCATTTCAGTAGTGTACATGCCTTATTTGATAATCAGGGATCACTATAGTAGTTTTACAGTGCTCTGATTGATTCATCAAGGACAGTACTCCATAATGGAAACCTAATGGAGCACTGAGAACCCAGTTCTGTGCAGCATAGTAGTGACTTGCATTTCACTTGAGCAAAAATCATGAACATTCATCACTTCTCAATATCTGATCATTAGGGAACATCTCATGATTTCAAGGGTATCACCTCTTCACCTCTTCTCCTCTGCACTGCATTTTTTTATGTTACCTCATTTAAACGGAATGTATTATATGGAAAAATGTAAATTACAGACCCCTCCTTTTCCCCAGTATAGTCTACATGATGGTAACATGACTGTATGGTGGATTATATGATGGGGTGCTACCCACAGCCACAGGCTTCCTTAGGAGAAGGCTCATGCTTCCATTTACTGCTATGATACAAAAGCTTGTCATGGCAGAAGAAGAGGTGCTGTGGTGGTGGTAGAAAGTGTGCCATGGCACAAGACTCAGAGAAGGGAAAGTTATGGAGAAGGGATGACATCTCACTTAGTTGTTCTTCTCAGTAAGTAAACAAAAGTATGAAATCTGGTATAAAGTCAAATGTATGTATATGCATGTGGAATTTGTGCTGTACAGATTATTTTAATCTATCAAATATCTGTCTCAAGGTAAAAAGAGGCGGGGGGGAAACCACCACTGCAGATGCAATTTATGCCTGTGCAGAGAGACAGTACAAGACATGTGCATCACCTATAAATCTGAATGACACCTATGCCTTTAACTTTTTTTGTCTATTCAAAGACATATAAAAAGAGCATAAACTTGAAACTGGAATTTGGCCAGGAACATAAGCCTATGATACTTCTAAAATATAATGCATTTTTTCTGTTATTCGGTTTTAATACAGATGTAGTACTATCTGCAGGATTTCTAAACTTCAGATTAAGCTCCTTTTTCATCTGAAGTACAGTATTTCTAAAAGCAGCTACTAGATTTAATTATGTTAATTAAAGTAAGATTCAGAAGTATAATTCTAAGAGTTATTATGAAAAGTCTTCAACTTTTTTACATGTTTGTTTTTATGATGCAATTAAACATTGATTGTGAAGTTTATTGTCATCCCATATAATTTTTTTGTCATTTTAAAGCAAGTTTATAATTAATGTGGGAAATAAAGACATGTGAAGTAGATGAGCAAAAATGCAACATAGTACATATAAATCTGAAGTTCTTTACCATCTGCAAGCATATCTGTGCTATTTCTCTAGTTAGATGTATATTACACATGTTGTTTTTAGGATATGTTTAACATAACTAGCTATCAATATAACGTGCAAAATGGCACAGTATCTGGACTTGTAAAAAACCCCATGTTTCCAAAGAAGATTTCATGACTACTGATTTTTTAAGAGATAGTGGTGTAGGTGTCTGTGTGTTTTTCCATATTAAATGGAAAATATAGGTTTTTTGTATTAACTTAGCATGTAAATAGTTTATGACTGGAAGAATTTACAAAGCCAGGTTTAGTGTTTCTATCTCGTGTGAAGATTCTCTACTGTCAAATAATTTTGTTGGGGTCAGGCTACAACCTGCTCTTTCCCTTGGGACATCTGCTTGACTACCTGTTTTTTGTTTATTTTTTTTTTCCTGACGCCAGCAAGGACTTTTAAAGCTCTATCCTGATATCAAACTTAGCTAAAATTGTCCAACAAAGTCAAAAGTTAAAGGAGAAGACCTATGATCAGTATGGCTACCTAAAGTTTTATTCTCTTTGCCTCAGTGCGTAGCAGAGGCATTAATGATAGCTTTCACATTTCATGAGCTGCCTCATCCAATCCTCCTTCTCTTGTGTATCTGTGTGTACACTGTTTCTCAGTGTGACAATCATTAACACAGGGGAACACCTTTAGGTCCACTGAAACTCACATGGCTTAGTGTGAGGGCCTGTCTACATACAGCCTCCTGCAGACCTGTCTTTCCATTCCTCCAAGTACCCACTGACTTTAGTTTCATCTTCCTTTTCTTTTCGGTTGCATTTGCAGATTATCACCTCGTTCAGTTATTGATCTCTCCTGTGCTACTAATTCACTCAACACTGCCATCCCTGCCTTAAAACGATTTCCATGGGGGAATCTTGAATCTATTGCTTTGAACTTAATCGACTTTTAAATTGAATTGAAGGAAGGAATAAAGTTCTATTTCTATTCTAGCTGGTTCATTCTTCTGAGGTAAAAGAGAAAAATAATTTCTGTCATCAAAAACAGGCAGGCATGATGCTGAATGCACATGGACTGTGTTGTCAAGTGCATAGGTTATATCTTACAGTTTCTTCATCCTAATGTTGCTCTGCTCCTACCTGTTCAGAGGTACAAGTTGTTTAGGATGTTTGGTAGTTTCTTTGTCAAATTCTCAGCTATTGCTTTGCAATTCTGTTCGGAAGGTCACGCTGTATGTCCGAAGTCCTACAGCATGTGGTGTGAGTAATTTACCTCTTGGACACAGTGGGGTTTCTAGGTACAACTACCTTCTCTTAGGCTTTTCTAAAGGGAAAAGCCCGGAGCACTGCAAAGGTTAAGTGAGCTGGCCTTTGGGCCACAGCAGGAAGCTTTCCAGTCTGTGTTTGTCTGTTAACTTCTGTCAAAAATAGTCCTGCTTGTTGTTCTTGTTAACTTGAAGTTCAAGAGAACTGTTTGTACTTCAGGCGCAGATATAGTGTGCGTTAACATGACAGACAAGCATTTAAAGTGGCTGTCCAATCAGCTGAGGTGGCATTAATTATATGCTTTGCCAATATCAGAAAGTACAAATTTAAGAACCTTACTCTAAGCTGCTAGCCATTTTGGCTATTAGCCATATCCAGCCTGGTTGTACAAAGCACCATCTGGTGATCATTTCAGCGGTCCTTCAAGTTGAGGCATTTGCTTTTCATAAAAAGAACTGTAAACATCTAGCTGTTTCGCAAATTACGCCTTGGTTTCTGTGGAGATAGCACAACTCAGTTATGGCAAGTAATTATGGTGGCAAAATTATATGTATGTAGCAACTGCTGTATTAGGAGGCTAAAATATTTCCTTATTTTTAACATTTCTTTTTACTGCCTTTAGCATTTCTGTGGAAGGGATACCTGAAAAAGCATGTTCTGGACTGGACTGTGGAAGTGGCAGTGGCTTCCACCGCAATGGAAATGTTGTACGAAAATTCATCTGACCACCTGGGTAAGTCTGAGGTTTTCAGTCTTTTATCTGTGGTATGCGGAAATCTGTAGGCCATGTTCAAAGTTGTCAGTTGTATTAAATTTGCAGAACTAGATTCCGCAGTGGTCTTGGACAATGTTTAGAAGTCCGTAAGCTGAAAAAGGTTGAAAGTCATTGCTTCACAAATGCAGTTCCATGACATGAGGAGAAACCCATCATTCTTTGAGTAGAGAACACTCTGACTGATCTCCTTTTCTACTGACAGAAATTGTAGAATCATAGAATCATTTAGGTTGGTAAAGACCCTTAAGATCATTAAGTCCAACTGTTAACCTAACACTGCCAAGTCCACCACTAAACCATGTCCCTAATTGCTATGTCTACACATCTCCAGGGATGGTGACGCAACCAGTTCCCTGGGCAGTCTGTTCCAATGCTTGATAACCCTTTCAGTGAAGAAATTTTTTGTAATATCCAACCTGAACCTCCCCTCATGCAACTTGTGGCCATTTCCTCTTGTCCTATCACTGGTCACCTGGGAGAAGAGACCAGCACCCACCTCTCTACAACCTCCTTTCAGGTAATTGTAGAGAGTGATAAGGTCTCCCCTGAGCCTGCTTTTCTCTAGGCTAAACAACCCCGTTCCCCCAGTCGCTCCTCAAAAGACTTTATTCTGTATGCCACAGAACATCTCAACATATTTTATGTATCCTAGGTGGCACCTATAAACAGAAACCTAATCAATATGTTAATTCTAGTATTATGATAATGAATAGTCGATGAAGAGGAAAGATGTAATAAAGTGCAGTTTCCTTTTCATCTTGACCTTTATCTGTTCAGTTGCTTGACATGTATAAATACAGACAGAAAACTGACAATAATAAAATTTGAGATGGGTCCATCAGAACAAACAGTGGCACTAGTAGTATAGTATATGCTGCAAGTAATCAAGACCAGCATCTGTAAAGTACTGTGGTACCATCTATGACAATGGAAAAGAATAAAGATCACTAAAAAATAAGGACAGATATTTTTTTTTCTTCTCCTTTACTTAGTGTTGCAAATAAGTGGTAATATCAGCAAAAGTTAGCTGAGTACTTTTTTATTCATTAGTTATTTCTGACAGTTATCCTTTGCAGTGTCTGATTAGGTAGTGAGACACTTCATGAAATAATGAGCTTGAAGTTTAAGGAAATGATTGTAAACCCCACAGAAGTGAAGGGAGAATTAATTGTTGGATATTCAGAACTATTTTTAGGACAGTATAGGTATAAAAAAGCCAATGATATAACAATCTATATAATGTAGCAAAGTCAGAGAAAAGAATTCTCCTGTGAAACTGGCAGAAAAATGGAGGGTGGGAAAAGAAGTAATAGATATACCAGGAGTGGCATCAGGTTTACTTTACTGGAATAAGTACAAATTTAGATCCAAGGCTTTGTATGGCACTGCTGCTGTTTGCTACAGATACACACCACTATAGGATTTGGAGGTCTGAAGAAATCTCTCTTCTTTTCATAATCTACCCTGCCCTTTCTATCCCCTATCTTATTTAGTCTTCAGACTTCTCCCTTTTTCCTCTGTATTCCTGCCACTAAGATCCTTTCTTTGCTTCAGAAAACTCACTAGGCTCATTAGACATGCATGCACCATTTGCTTGCATCCTCGGTAAGTGCCTTGGAAGCCAAAATAAGATGGATAAGAACTGAAAAGGGTGCTGAAGAGGATTTAGAGTTGAATTTAAGCTTTCTGATACAACATTGAATAAGCCTCCAGCTGTTCATGGTCCAAAAACCTGTGTAGTTTTCTCTAATCCGTCCCTTTTATGGAACCTAAAACTCTGTAGAAAGGAATATGGTAAACATCAACTCTTCTCTTCTTTACCAGGTCTTTTGCTGCCTTTCAGTGTGCCCCTCTCCCCACTCCTGCCCCCCAACATAAGACAAGGCCAACTTCCTGGTGCTCTCACAAGGTGTGAGAGGGTCACTGGGAGGCAGCTGCTAACTCCAGGGTTTAAAAGTACTGAGGCTGGGAGAAAAACAACAGAATGGAGCATTTCCTGCCCTTCTTTGTCCTATTTCTCAGATTCTTTGCAGAAGAATGGTTTCTATCCCAGCAATTACTGCCTCTGGGTTTTTTGTTTTCCAGTCATAGCTCCAAACTGCTGATGAGCCAAAATCTTCCTAGCCGCTCCCAGTAATGCAATCTGTTGTTTATATTTAAAATTATTTTAATTGTCTAATTAGCATTTAATCACCTAAACTTTGGTCTTGTGTTCTGGGTTTTGATGAGTTGTGTATATTCAGTTTTGCTCTCGCTTTCCTTCTGGTCTTTCTTTTCCCTACATGCAGGCTGAGAAAGTGTTTAAAATGTGCTGAAAACTTCTGTTTCTTTTTAAAACCATTTAAGTATCTTCAGCTACTAACTGAATTTAAAATTTCAGTAATAGTATTCTTTTTGAACACATCCAAATCAGATCTGAACTGGAGAAAGTCAGCTTATTAATGCAGTAATAATGTAATACTAGTAGTTTGGTCATGGCTAAGTAATTAATAGTTTGGTTACAGTTGAAGATATAAGAAAGGGAAAGGCTGGGAGGAAGTATCTTTCCAAAGCCAACTGACAAGAACTAACAAGCTTTGGCCGTAGGAGCTTGCCTGAGGAAGGGTAGCTTGCCACAGAGCATGCCTATATTTTCCAATTATATAATTCAGCCCCTTTATGTTCTGGTAACATATTGAGTATGCATCCCATTGGGATAAAAAATATTCACATGCTGTTTCTTGGTTGTAGACAAATAAATATCAGAGAAAGAAAGGCACCATAAACCCAAGAAAATGTTGTTTATTGAAATAATGTATTTTAGTTTTCTCAGGTTTTTCTACTGTTCTTGTTCCAGATTGTACATCAGAGCACTAATCAAACTGGTGGGACACAACAGTTTTCTCACCAATCAGTTGTGCAGAGATGACTGTAGGGAAAGGTCAGGCTCTGGCTGGAGCCCATGCTGGTGCTGGGAACCACTGTCCATTTGCCCAGGTAAACATGCTTAGAGGCCCAGGTCACCGTGCCTTCTCCATTATGTCCCTGAGTCTCACAGGGCTTCCAGCAACACAGAAAAAAGGGGCTGCAAACGTCATCTTCTGTCTGAGCTGAGGGGTGGTGCTGCTTATAGTCCTGTACCATCTAACACTAATGCTGCCTGTGCTACTCCTCTGCTGTTTCAGTTCAAAGCTAGGTGAGCTAATCTGCCTTTGATTTAGAGTGATGTGCTTGGTTTTAGACCAAAAGTGCCCAGAGAAGAAAGCTCATCCAGTTACTGTTAGTCTTGGCTAGGAGGCAGTAATACCAACTGAGAGCTGAGTCCATGGCCCGTCCCTTCCTCCCTCTCTCCCTCTCATGTTGCCTCCCTCTCCTGCTCCTTCCTTCCCTCCCTCCCTCCTTCCCTCCCATTGGATGCCTGCTTTTCTCTGGTCTGGCACTGCAGAGGCAGAGCATTACCAGCCTCAAGATCAAACTGGTCATTGCACATGGAATTTAGACATTATCATAGGAATGTTACCATGACCATTCTTTGACACGAGGGGTATTTACTATTATTAAAAAGATAATAACTCTAAGGGCCTAAGAGCATGGCTTTTTAGTTGAGTGAGCTAGTGGAAGGTGGAAAAACAATGGTGTAATCTAGTGAAATATACTGAAAGCTGTCATGCAATGGTTAAGGCCACTGTTATTTCACTACCTGTAATAGCACTTGGAGTCTGTAATAATTTTCTCGATAGAATAACTTGCTTGTTACTCAGTATAATTGGTTATTGGTCATAAACTTTATGATAAACTAGCACTTGAAAAGCATTTAGAAGAAAGATACTGTTGACAGTTGCTGGGCAACTTACTATTAAATTCAAATAACCAATGAAAGCAAGAAAGGAATGATAAAGGATGTTTACTAAATGAGAATAAGAAGGGTGCTGATTAAAGGTTATGATTATCAAATCTGACAAACTTTTCTTAAGGACAGACTGTCTTAGTCATACTGGAGTGAATCAATTGAACTAAAAAGAGTAACTGTGAATTAAAATCAGTACAAGGCTTTGATTCCTTGATGTTTAGCTGTTAATGTTAGCACCTCTGGGCCTGTTTGCATATTGCCTGGAATTCCCTTTTCCCATTTTGTAAGGTGTAATTCTGAAAGGTTTGGAAAATAAAAAAGTGAAAATGTCTATACAAATGTCTCAGATTCTACTGCTTATAATGGTTTTAAAACGATGGGATATCAGAATATATTAACATCAATTTTAAAAGCAGTAGGTGAAAATAAGAAGAGCAGAATGCATTGCAGCATCTGTCAGGGATATCTGTATGCAAACCTAGAGTTGCTACATAGAATAACATATTTGTATCAAAATGGTGGTAGGAAGAAATGGTATTATTACCTTTTTAGAGCTGATTGTAGAGAGAGAAGGTTCCTTTAATACAGACAAAGGTATTAAAATGAATCTTTCAGTAGATTTAGTCTTACCATAGAAACTTGATCTTAACCCAACATTTGGAGCTTAGCCATCTCTCATAGTGATTTGGAGCTTAGTAGCAAGATACATTTTGTACAAATTTCATACTTCATTATACATTATTAAAGATAACTAGATTATTTTTTTTCTTTAATGCTGGCAAAGCTTTCCCCTGCCGGCCACTTCACAGGTTTCTGGGTTTTTTTTTATTTTAAGCTGCTACATGAATGCCCAAGTTATCTGTGTCAGAGCAGAATTTTCAAGTACTGTCTCTAACTTTGTATTTCTAGGCATCATCTTAATCTGCAAGCCCACAGTACTAGAAACGTTGTGATGCAAACACTTATATCCTGTGACTAATATTCGTTCCAAAAGTCTCAGTATCTAATGGGCAGTCTGGGATTGGTTTATGCCAAAATTTATGGCGTGGTTTACGTCTGGGTTTGGGATATGAATTCAAACGTAGACTTTACAAAGGTTTGAAATTCAATCACTGTTTTAGGGCTGGGAGGGGAGAAGGGGAGGAGGGGAAGACCTCCAGAAATACAAGAACAGAATAACTATATATGCATTTCTGCTGAGAAAGCATATCATGCTTGACTGCTCTGTAGGCCATGGAGTCTTGTCAAGCTCTTGCAGTTCTATCTACTTCACATTTTTTTTCTCCAAGTCTTTCAGTCTCTTCTGGAAACAGCTTTTTCGGTTCTTCTGACACGCAGCTAGTCCTGTAGTTAAATAATGACAAGCAGTACATTTTCTTTTGAGCCCAAGTATGTTTTGTTCCTTTGAGTGCCTTGAGCATTTATATTCTGACACTACTATTTGATGTCTCTGCCCTGTTCTTGGGAAAAGTCAATTTCATCAAATCCCTGTGAAGCAGTAAGAGGAAACTGATTTTTCTTCTTATGTTGCCTCTTTGCTTCTCCTCCTATGTGCTGGTCAGGTATACTCAAATACTGATAGATTTTAACTGACTTCCTGATGGTCTATGCACATGCTTATAGACATATTTGCACTGCTTCCCTCTCACTTTAGTAAAAAGAAACTTAGAGAACAGAGTAATTAGACTAGCAGTTAAAAAAATCAAACCAGAATATCTAAACTGTACATATTTTAAAAGCATTTAGTATGCAATGAAGATTTAAATATCATATATCATATTTAAGTGTAATATAGCTTTCTTTCCTCACTTCCCTTCCCCCATCAAGTTGAGGAGCAACTTATTAGAAGGGAAGCAACGTGTGTAAAACTCAGTAATGCAGTCAAATGTCAATGCATGAGCTGATAAAGAGAACAGCCCAGTGAGTATACTTACAAGTAAATTAAAATAAGAACATTGTGCAATTTTACCAAAATGGTTATTTTAGGTGCCTGAGATCTGTGAAAATTGCAATGGGAGTTAATACCGCTCCAAATTATGTCATCTTTCATTCAGAATGTGCTGTTAATTATAGCAGCACCTGTTAGACTGTACTTACTGTTATGTCAGCATTTCAAATGAGCATACTCTATTTAAATGAATGCTTTCATGGCTGAAAACTATGGCCTGATTGTATTTTTAGTGTGTCTTCGACACCAATATTTTGGCTATTACTGTGTGTTGAAGCAAAATACACACCTTTTACAAACTCATTACATTCAGGGCCAGAAGGGCCCATTGGATCACACAGTCCAGTATTGTGGTCTCTCACCCAAATATTCCTGTGTCTAGCCTGTAATTTCTGGTTATATCTTCTAGAAAATATTTTAAAAGGCATAAGGAGTTCACCCAGAGGGTAAGAGGGTAAGAGACTGCTCTGAAATAAAAAAAAATAATTACTTAGTTTAAAATGTTACTCTTGCTTCTGGTCTGAATGTACCTGGGTTCAGCCATTGGATCTTGCAGTTTATTTGCTTAAGTGCTTGTAGGCTTTTTGCTTACCTACACATTTTTTCCACTTCTTTACACATACAGATTCAAAAACCATATGTTTCACAAGGCAGATTTCTAGATATGAATCATCATTTCAATTCTTCTATCCAGCCCCCAGGCACATCCCCCTTTTAAGTTTGCTAATGTTATTCTTAAAAGTTGTAGGTCAGCTCTTGAGACAGCATCACAGTAATGATCCAGCGTAGTGATTCTCGAATAGCTACAAAAGTCTTTGTGAGCGATAACCAGGGGAAATCATATTTGTGGGTGCATGTTCTCCTCTATCCTTCCAGTTGCAGGGAATGATGAGGGAAGAAACAGGAAGAGCCAGCAGATCAATACCTGGCTCCAAGCCTACTGTCCCCAGAAGAATTTAGGGTTTTTTGCTCATTGGTCAGTCTACACGACACCAGGCCTGCTGGAGATAGACAGGGTACACCTGTCTCAAAGAGGGAAAAGGATCTTTGCACAGGAGTTAACAGGGCTCATTGAAAGAGCTTTAAACTAGATTTAAAGGGGGAAAGCGATAAAACCAGGCTGGATACAGGTAAGCCTGGGGGTGGCATGCCGATGTTTGGGGGACTGTGTGCTAGTGAGGTCCTTTGGTCTGCAGTCTCAGTGGAGGTAGGGGATGGAGATCCACACAGCAGCAAAGACGCAAGGGTTATTGATGTGTTAGAAATGAGGGAAGTGCCTGAGAATGGTCACGTAGGAATTAGGGCTTCTCCCCCAAAAAAGGTAGTGGGCTGAATAGCCCAGCTGAAGTGCATCTACACCAGTGCACGCAGCATGGGCAACAAAGAGGAGGAGCTAGAAGCCATTGTGCAGCTGGAAAACTATGATACTGTTGTCACCAGGGAAACATGGTGGGATGACCCTCACAATGGGAGTGCTGCAATGGATGGCTACAAACTCTTCAGAACGGATAGGCAAGGAAGGAGAGGCAATGGGGTAGCCCTGTATGTTAGGGAGTGATTTGATTGTCTAGAACTTAATGATGGTGATAATAGGGTGGAGTGTCTGTGGGTAAGAATCAAGGGGAAGGCCAACAAAGCAGATATCATGGTGGGAGCCTGTTATAGACCACCCAGGCAGGTTGAAGAGGCAGACAAAATATTCTATAAGCAGCTGGGAGAAGGCTCACAATCACTAGCCCTTGTTCTCATGGGGGACTTCAACTGACCAGCTATCTGCTGGAAATAAAACACGGCGGAGAGGAAACAGTCTAGGAGGTTCCTGGAGCCTATGGAAGATAACTTCCTGACACAGCTGGTGAGTGAGCCAACTAGGGAAGGCGACCCGCTGGACCTGTTGTTTGTGAACAGAGAAGGACTTGTGGGTGATGAACGGTGGGAGGCTGTCTTGGGCAAAGTGATGGTGAAATGAGAGAGTTTTCGATTCACGAGAAGTAAGGAGGGGGGTGAGCAGAACTGCTACCTTGGACTTCCAGAGGGCAGACCTTGGCCTGTTTAGAAGACTGTTTGACAGAGTCCCTTGGGAGGTAGTTCTGAAAGGGCAAGGACTCCAGGAAGGCTGGACTTTCTTCAACAAGGGAGTATTAAAGGCACAGGAGCAGGCCATCCCCATGTGCCGAACGACGAGCCAGTGGGGAAGAAGCCTGGCCTGGCTGAACAGAGAGCTTTGGCTGGAACTCAGAAAAAAAAGGAGAGTTTATGACCTTTGGAAGAAGGGGCAGGCAACTTGGGAAGATGACAAAGATGTCGTGAGGTTATGCAGGGAGAAAATTAGAAGGGCCAAAGCCCAACTAGGGCTTAATCTGGCTACTGCCATAAAAGACAATAAAAAATGTTTCTATAAATACATTAACAACAAAAGGAGGGCTAAGGAGGATCTCCATCCTTTATTGGATGCCAAGGGAAACATAGTGACAAGGGATGAGGAAAAGGCTGAGGTAGTTAATGCCTTCTTTGCCTCAATCTTTAATAGTAAGACCAGCTGTTCTTGGGGTACCCAGCCCCCTGAGCTGAAGACAGGGACGAGGAGTGGAATGAAGCCCCCATAATCCAAGGGGAAATGGTTAGCGACCTGCTACACCACTTAGACACCCACAAGTCTATGGGACCAGATGGGATCTGCCCAAGGGTACTGAGGGAGCTGGCAGAACTGCTCACCAACTCACTTTCAACCATTGACCAGCAGTCCTGGCTAACCAGGGAGGTCCCAGTGGACTTAGGGTTAGTAAATGTGACGCCCATCTACAAGAACAGCTGGAAGCAGCATCTAGGAACTATAGGCCTGTCAGTCTGACCTCGGTGCTGGGGAAGATTGTGGAGCATCTCATCTTGGGTGCTGTCACACGGCATATACAGGACAACCAGGTGATCAGGCCCAGTCAGCATGGGTTTATGAAAAGTTTATGAAAAGCAGGTCCTGCTTGACCAACTCGATCTCCTTCTACGACAAGATGACCCACTTAGTGGACAAGGGAAAGGCTGTGGATGTTGTCTACCTGGACTTTAGTAAAGCCTTTGACACCATTTCCCACAGCATGCTCCTGGAGAAACTGATTGCTCATTGCTTGGACAGGCATAGTCTTTGCTGGGTAAAAAAACTGACTGGATGGCCAGACACAAAGAGTTATGGTGAATGGAGTTAAATCCAGTTGGTAGCCGGTCACAAGTGGTGCTCCCAGGGCTCAGTATTGGGGCCAGTTTTATTGAAAATCTTTATCGATGTGGGTGAGGGGATCGAGTGCTCCCTCAGCAAGTTTGCAGATGACACCAAGTTGGGCGGGAGTGTTGATCTGCTCGAGGGTAGGAAGGCTCTGCAGAGGGATCTGGACAGGCTGGATCGATGGGTCACGGCCAATTGTATGCTGTTTAACAAGGCCAAGTGCCGAGTCCCACACTTGGGTCACAACAACCCCATGCAGAGCTACAGGCTTGGGGACAAGTGGCTGGAAGGCTGCCTGGCAGAAAGGGACCTGGAGGTGTTGGTTGACAGCCAGCTGAATATGAGCCAGCAGTGTGCCCAGGTGGCCAAGAAGGCCAACGGCATCCTGGCCTCTATCAGAAACAGTGTGGCCAGCAGGAGTAGGGAGGTGATTGTACCTTTGTACTCGGCACTGGTGAGGCTGCACCTCGAATACTGTGTTCAGTGTTGGGCTTGTAGTGAACAAGAAAGACATTGAGGTGCTGGAGGGCATCCATAGAAGAGCAACAAAGCTGGTGAAAGGTCTGGAGAACAAAAATTACGAAAAGCAGCTGAGGGAACTGGGGCTATTTAGCCTGGAGAAAGGAGGCTCAGGGGAGACTTTATCACCCTCTGCAACTACCTGAAAGGAGGTTGCAGAGAGGGGCGTGTCGGTCTCTTTTCCCAAGTAACAAGAGATAGGACAAGAGGAAATAGCCTCAAGTTGTACCAGGGGAGGTTTAGATTGGGTATTAGGAAAAATTCATTCACCGAAAGGGTTATCAAACATTGGAACAGGCTGCCCAGGTCGGTGGTTGGGTTCCCAGCCCTGGAGGTATTTAAAAGACATGTAGATGTGGCACTTAGTGACATGATTTAGTAGTGGACTTGCAGTGTTAGGTTAATGGTTGGACTTGATGATCTTAAAGGTCTTTTCCAACCTAAATGATTCTACGATTCTATGATTTGTTGTAGTTTCATGTGTTCGCCACTGCAACAGTTCCTGAAAAACCCCTCCTTGATGAATGACTGTTTAAACCACCTTCTTACTTCTATTCCCCATCATCTGATCTCTTATAACAGACGTGTTTATTGAACACTATTCCATTAATCCGTAAGAGTTTTTCCTTTCTCTGGCAAGCCTACAACATTAACAGAGCAAAGATGACACAGTAAAAGAGTGTATTTTCAGAATTTCACTTTAGAAAGCAGGTCTTTATTCCACAGTGCTGAAGAATCTGTAGATGTTGCAAAGCAAGATGTGAAATGTGAGGAATTGAATTTCTCATTCCACTTTTATCTTGAAATATCTTAAAGTATATCAAGTGCAATACTATAATAAAAAAGCATTATTCAAATGTTATTACATTTCTGTGAAGTAAAATATTTTTTGAGACTTAAGGTTAATTCTTCTCATGTCTCAGAAAAAAATGTAGGTCTTATGAAGCAGAAATTTTTAAGAAGCCTTCTGGAACAAGGCTGGAATACAGTTGCAGTTTTGAAACTTCTATATAACTTCTTTTAAAGACACCTGATGATTGTCCAGTATTACGTCTATTTAGCTTGGCACGATAATTAAATGTTGTGTCCCATTTATGTGTTTTGCTGGTGGGAAAGTCACTGATCCCCAAATAAAGAAGTCTTTTTTTTTTTTTCTTGTTTCATTCTATTTCTGAATGGATTTTCACAGTTATACACATCTTTTTCACATATTTTTTTTAACCTGTATTTGCAAGAAAACAGGTTAATTTGTGGACCCATGCAAACATGATAAAACAAAACACTTAAATGAGTGAAGTAGCATTTTGTTGTTGTTGTGTTGTCTTTTTAGCTTTGTCAGCCCTCAACTCCAGGACTGCTGTTGTACAAGTTCAGGCTGCAACAACACTGCATGGGCTCTGGCCTTTTGTTTAGCATTTACTGAGGATGATACACATGATTCTGTCTACCCATTGTCTGACCAGAGGGAGTTTTCTGGAAGATCACTGAGGTGACACTGCTTTACGTGCATGTTATTCCCAATAAATTTGTCTGTCACATTATGGAATCTATACTCCAGATTTATCATCTGTGGAAGTGGACAAGAGCCACCCATGGGCATTTCTATGTACTTGTTACTGCTTATAGGTACTTAGCTCTCAAGAGGCCATCAAGTCTCACGTTGTGACTAAATAAACACAAAGGGGGTCAGAAATTCTCAATCATTAGCACTTTATTTATATGAGAGTATGCCTGAAGTTAAAATAAAATTTCAGGGAAAAATGCTGTCTGGATCTGTCTGAATGTAAGACAACATGAGGCCATTTAGTTTTGTAGTTCAAGGATTTAGGAGTGTCATCTCCTGATCAATCAATTAATTCAGCTCACAGGCTTCTTCCAAGCACGCTCTCTCTTGAATATCTCTTGAGCAGGGTCAGTTCAGAGGCTTGGGTGGCAGCAGTCTGCTCCTGACTGCCATTGCAGGGCTGCCTGTGGTTTCTGGTGTGTTGTCGAGTGGCTGAAGTAACTGTGGAGTTGGGCAGCTCACAGGTGCACACACCCTCTCGTGCAGGTGCAGTAAGCCTCACATTTTTAGCATGTACTCTCCTTACTGTGCCTGCTCAGTGTAGTCAGTCTGGCACCCAGCCAGGCAGGTAACCCTGGCCCTTGGGCTCCTGTGGACCTGATCATATGAAGGTGGTCACAGTGCATCCCTTCCTGCCACTAACCAAGTTATATTTCTGACCTTGCTGGAAAACTTGGATACCACTAATCTAGTATGACACTCCATATAAATACAAAATAGTTGAGATTTACTTGGTATTCACATATTGAATCCAGTATATTGTGCCTGAAAGGAAGCTAACCTGTATTTTGGCTAGAACATATCCATCATGGTCTCACATCTTCATTTTTATCTTCCCTTGGTAGTTTGTTCTAATAGTTAATCACATGTATTTTTACAAAGTGTATATAATTTTTGTTTTGTTCTAATTCTTCTGTTTGAGACTGCCACCTGCTTCTCTGACACAGTTAGGAGAACTTTAGTACCCAAGATTCCCCTGTGAAATGTAATTTTCTAGTAGTCTTTAAGGTTAGAGGTTTTTTCCTGCCATATAAAGTGAGGTCCTTAGGCAACTCAGTTTAGCCTACCTTTTCTCTTTTGCAACATTCTCTTCATAGTGTCTTGCTCTTACCCACTGTCTTGGTTGTATGTCATTAACCTTGTTTCCCACAGTACCACACTTGACTCTGTGTTCAGTGACTTGTCTGCTATGATCTCCAGGTTCTCTTCAGAATTACAGATTTCCAGGAAACGATCAGTTCTCCTGTTTGTAAGTGTAGCCTGACTTCCTTGTTTGCAGATGAATGACTTATGGTTTATGTTGCATCAGTAATTAAATAGATAAAAATTTCATCCATCTTGCAAGAAGATTGCTTAGGACTCCCTCATTTAATTACGTTTACTTACTGCTGATTGAATTTTGAAAAATTTGTCATTTCAATAATCTTATATATCACAGCAGTTCCTAAAAGGGCAAACAAAGAATGAGTTCCCCTTTTTGTTAGGTGGTGTATAAACACAGACAGTTTTCCCCAAAGAGCTTATTGCAGAAATAGGCTGCTACAGGAAGGGATGGAGTATCACACAAAAAATATTAGTCATTATGAGCGAAGAGAATGTAATTGTTACAGAGTGTAATTAGGAAAGATGAGGTTTTATGGAAAAAAGTTTGAGGGTGTCCAGATAGGGGAAAGAAAGGTAATGTGACACAGATTTAAATTTCTTGAAGTTTCTTGAAATTTCCCAGAATTCTAATATTGTAATTAAAGTCAGCCTCAATAGACTATCTATCTACTTTAAGGAATTTGTGAGGATTTATTGGCTGTTAATAATAAGTATATTAATCTAATCTGCTAGGATTACTGATATCCTAACTCACTAATTTTCCACATATCTAGACTGTATCACTTACCATCAAACTAACAAAACATCTCCTAAACAAAGTGTATCACTCTGACACATTAAGTAGACCCCCCAAATCCTCTGCTTTTCTCGTGTTCCTGAAAAAAAAGACCTGTTTGCATACATATACATAGTTTCTATCTTATCTATATGTTATCTTTCTGTCCTCTCTTAGTGTAAGTTCAAATACACAAGGCTGAAATTTGTAGATTATTCAACATTTCTTGTCACTTGGTAGGAAGCTGAGAGAAGTGCTAATGGTAGCATTTCCATCTTAGACAGTATGCAGATCTGTATTATCATAATTCCTATATCTAACTAAGAAGAGAGAAGTTCAGTATACTTAAATTGCTATAAAATATCTAAATTATTATTGTCTATGCTAATAGGTACATAAAAAATGTACTGAAAGAAAAGATTATTTAAATCATTATGGCTTCTTGAACTGAACTAACAAACTAAAAGGGATTTCAAGCTGAGGGTGACTTTCAGGTTTGTCCAGTGCATTTACAGTACCTCAAACTTAACTTGATATTTCTGCAGTTTACAAAGCCATTCTCAGCTGATGTTTACTATTCTGAAGACCAGAAAGATTGAAGAAAAAATCATATAAACTTTCTACAATACGTATCTTTTCAGTCAACCTTGTCTTGTCTGAGTATGTAAATAGATGGGAGAAGGTAGTTCTTGTGCTATATAGGAAAGGAACTTAAAGCAGTAACCTGGGTCAAAATATTTATAGCCTTTTGAGGCACCAATACAGGTGTTTATTTAAACAGAATCTGTATCTCAGTGTTGTAAGAGACTGGTTAAAATATTGAACTGTGTTATACAGTAATGGAAAGACGCACAACAATTTGCATAATTTGTTTGTAATACTGCAGTATTTTTTCACAAGCTAAATGGTAGTATTAAGATACACTTAGATGGAAAATCATCACTACTGAACAGTGGGTATTTATAATTCTTTTAAGTCTGAATTGAATTGTTGACCTGTTACAGTGTTGGGAAATGGGTTAAGAAAAGTTGCTATAGAAGATCCACACAGTATAACTGCATTTTAAGTCAGATACTCAATTGCTTGTAATTCTTAAAAACATATGGACATCTAAGACAGCATTTAAAGTGTTTATTGTCAGTTAAAGAATTTAGTTACTCAAATAAGGAGGTATACATTTTTCTACAGTCAGTGAGAAGAAGTAGGTTTTTCCAGCCTGTGGATCAGTAGTAGTCTGGAAGCTGTTGGAGGTGGTTTGTGAAGCATGCGTGTGTGTAAAAATTTTACTGGAGATTGTAGTTGATAAATACTGACAGTTGCAGTTGCATAGGTATAGCCTTAAGCATAAAAAAGAATCAAGATTAGCGGGTAACATGACTGTAAATCCTTTAACTTGGATAAAATGAGTATACCAAAATCACTAGTAATTAATAATTTTCTTGACTGGGAGGTTTTATATTACTTCAATTTCCTGTGTTGCCATTAAAACACAAAAGTATTGAAATGGTAATTGTAAATCACAACAAAATACATGTTGACAATTTTCTTTCCTTTAATCTCTGTTAATTATTTCTATGAGAAATTTCAAATGGTAATGGCATAGTGCTGAGGCAGAAGGACATAAAACTCTTTCTTATGTCAGACAGGATAATGGCAAAGTATCCAAAGGTCAAGAAGAGTGCTGGCTATATTAATATAAAAAGGCAGCCACAACCAAAACCATTACCCAAGCATTGTCCAAGGGATGAGAGAATATTCCACTTTGAGCGAGGCACAATCTATAAGTCTTCAAAGGGCTGATATAATCATAAAAGTTTAGGTCTGGAAAGGACCCCAGGAGGTCAGGTAGTTCTTAACTCTACTCTGAACAAAAGCTACCTGCTTGGAAACCCTCTGCAGAGATGTTAATCTTATCCATTCTTAAAATAGATATAAAGAAGATTATAATAATATTCTATTATTACTAGATACTGTGTATAGAGAGTAGTAATTGGAATATCTTATTGTTGCCTAGCCTGCTGCTTCTTTCTGTATCTCACAGGAAAAAGTCAAGAGGTACCTACAAGGGCAGTATGTTACAGACAGTAATACCCTGCAAAGGAAAAGCAATGTAAGAACTAAGTAAGTCTGTCCTAATCTAACCAAGTTTCTATTTTTATGAGTAAGAGAAGGCTGGGGAGTAGGCCAAGGGACTCCGTGTTTTATTATTATTTCATCATGCTCTGATACTTGATTAATTCCTTAATCCTTTGCTCTGTTTCTTATATGAAGACCAGTTTTCTTTCCTAGTCATATTCTCTGCCATAGTGTTTTCCTGGTGATCATCCAGTTCCAGGCTTACTTCTGAAGTCTTCCAGTTAAGTATTTCAGGGGAGTTTCTTCTTTATAAAGCCAATGAGTTATGAACAAGCTTGTGGAGACAGTTTTTTTAGTAATCCTGAATTTGGGCTGTTACCTAAATAGCCATGTGTAGGTCGTAGTGAAAATTGTTATTCATATTGTTATTTTAATAATTGGTGCCTCAGAAAAAATAGTTTTTCTTTCAAACCAACTAAAGTGAAAGCCGGGAAATCTATCATATCCCAAATTGTATAATGTGTATATTGCATCTTTAAGTTGTGTCATAATGTGACAATACTTCCCATATTGCAAAACCAAGACCAACTCAGAATGTCTGCCTCTGATCCACAAAAGGTATGATACAGTCCCATTGACTATCCAGGTGAAGAAAGAGGTCAAGATTTTTAAAGTTGGTAAGCACTTACTGATTTTCTTATTAATTAGTTCAGGAAGATGAACAAACCCTACAGGGCTATTTTATTGTGTGGGGATTGTGTTTGGTAAGCAGGAGAACAATGGGATTGGAACATAACAGAGTGGATATCATGTGCTGGAAATGAACTTTACTGGAAAATATTTAACCTGGGGAAGAGCTTTATCTGGGATTTATATTCAATTTCATTCAGATGGTTAAAGTTATGATCCTGCACTGCATTATTTATGAATCCTCAGCATAGCTAGTGTTCAGTGCTCACCTCTCTTGCCCAGTTTAAGTGGGAGATGTGAGTAGGTGGTGAAGATCAGGGAACAGCTGGTAGAGAGACTTTCAGAGTGTCGTTCACCTGTCTTTTACATAGCTGATCCTAGGTTGCAGGAAGAGGGGAGGAAGATGATGGGGCCTCTGTTACCTCAGTCCAAGATGGCATCTTTGACTAGACTGGGTGAAAGAAACGGATCCTTTTGCTATCTTCAATTATATATATATATCCGCACTGTCTAAATCTTGATCACTTTTTAGAATGTGGATCATGCCTTCATGAAGTGCATTCCCCACTCCTGAGTCCTCTTTCTTTTTTTCTCCCTTGTTTTCTGTCTTTGTTCCTCCCTTCTTTATTTAAAAACTTGGGTTAGATGGCCAAAACATTCTTATATTATTAGAAACTGATGGCCAAAAAAGCAACTGGCAAACAAAATTTCAACAGACTGCCATTAGTAAAAATTGGCAAAGTTCAAATTAACTCCTGT
This sequence comes from Gavia stellata, assembly GCF_030936135.1. Lineage (NCBI taxonomy): Eukaryota > Metazoa > Chordata > Aves > Gaviiformes > Gaviidae > Gavia > Gavia stellata. The sequence goes on from NC_082596.1 coordinate 74,969,957, forward strand.
GTCTCTGTGCTCTGCCTGTATTTCTTCCAGACATTACAATGAGAGAAAATGTCAGGATCAAGAAAAACACCAAGGACAGGATTTCCTATTTCACTGTTCCATTCAACCTCTTCCCTCCTTTGTGTGAAAATCAGAATAAGATTTAAGCATCAGTAGAAGCTAGAATAGCACCCTTTCACCACATTTTAGATTTGCTCAAAAAGGAGCATGCTGTATCACTTCTAAAAATTTTAACACTTTTCAAATGGCAATCATTACATGGGAATAAAGATGCAAACCTTCTGAGCCTTGTTTAACAGTTCACTATTATATAGTGAGAGGACCATGTTACTAACTTCGTGCAGACCTATTTTATCATGGTTACTATAATGAAGGTTGTTGAAGTTTTAATGCACATTTTAAGAGAAGATTTTGAAGTGAGTTTGCATCCTCACAAAACCACTGTTTTTCCAGGCGGCTCTTGAGCTTCCCATTGTTAAAGAGTATTCTAGGGGAAATATTCTGTATGTTTGTTCCAGTTTTATATTCTTCACTAGTAATTTGCTATAGGCCAATATCAGAGATGGATACAGCTAGATGGATCTTTGCCAATGCAGTATGGCTTCTCTTATTTATCTTCAGAAGTCTGGGATTTTTTTTTCTTTTCTTAACTACTAAACTTTCTATAGTTCATAACCCCCCTCCTACTTTCCCCAAGATTGTAAAGAGTGGCATGCTTGCTCTTCAAAAAAAAAATCCTGCAAAATAAGTAAATTAACTTACATGAAATTATGTGGTACTTCAGCTAATTTGCTGCTGTGTAAAGTTTACTTTTGTCTAGAGTTAACTGCCTCTGTCCCTCTTTGCAGTACTTATTATGCTTCAAATGTTGTATCATAAACATAGTCTACATGTGCTCAGAAATGTTCAGTACTACTTTGATTTAAAGAGGATTATAAGCTTCTAGATAACTTCTAAACTTGAAAGACACTTTTAACATGAATGTTTTTCATCAACAGATGCTTGTTTTCATAATATATTATTTCTCTTTCCACAAGAAATAAGACTGCTTTACAGGAAGTGATTACCTGCAATTTCTACTAAATTTCATTTTTTAAATGTCCAGTTTTCTTTTTTTCAGTTAGAATTCCATTTGCAAAATGCCCTTCAAGAATAAAGGATTTTTGTTTTGTCGCTCTACTTCCAGGCTGTGAAATCTAAAGTAAATAAATGAAATCATAATGTTTCTCCCAAAGAAACTTTTTTTCCTTGGTGGCTCATTTAAAAATCACTTTTACCACTGGTCAACTAGAAGTAATTTATATACTGTAATTTCATTGTGTTTCAAATAATTGTCCAAAAGGATTGATAATAGAGTCCATAAAATTTTCTTTTTAAACAGCTTGTCCTTTAGAGCTTTCCCTTGGAGACGAACAATAAAGTTTTTGTTACTATATTAACAAAAACAAGTAAGAGAACAAAGTAATATCTACTGACACTTATAGCCATATTAATTTATTTTCGTATTAAAAAATATGGAAAAATATGTTTCATTTTTGAGCAGAATAATAGAACAGAAACTAGTCAGTTCACTGTAGCAGAGAGTGATTGGAAGTGTCTAAAAGGGCACGTTAGAAGGGAATAGGTAGGTGCCATTTCTATTATGAGAAGTAGGAGTTCATGCTGTGCCAATTTCCCAAACAACTGAAACTCCCCCCACCTTGAATTTACTGTGTAAATTGAAAGCCATGCCTTTGTTAATCTTCCTTAAACAGGTAGCACTAGTCATATCTAATTATCACCTTTATTTTCAACTTTAATATTCACATTATTCCACCATTTACTAGGTCTCCTTTTGAATTTTAGCATTATGAATGTCAATAGATTCAGGAGGTTTTTACCTAGGGCTTTTAGGATACTTAATTCTCCTCATCGTCTCTTCAGGAGGAGAACAGATGGCTTCAGAAATTCCCCTGGACTGGAGTCAACGTCATGAATAACACTGTGATCTTACTAAGACTTACTCCCGTGCTTAAAGGCACTGAGCTCAGTGTGGCAACTGATGTATTTGAAATTAAGCATGTGAACAAGCCTTTACAGCAGTAAACTCTTAAACCAGGACAGAATGCTGAAACCAAAGGAGAATGGAGGATGAGATTTGTATTCTCATTTTATTTCAAGAAAGATGAAAAACAATTTTTCCTTCTCCAGATTAATAACTGTGCAAAGAACAATTCCATTGTTGGTCTCCCTGTGTTTCTTTGCATGGGGTGCCTTCATCATGACCATGTTACATACTAATAAATCATGGAAATTGCTTGTTCTGATAATATATACAGCTTTGCAAACTCATTTTGAAATAACTGTTTTTAAAAAAATTAAAAAAATCCTAGTGCTGTTTGTTTGGAATTGGCTGTTGAATGCTTGGGAGCCTTTTATAACCATAAAAAATTACAATGATACTCACTAGGGAGGGTTTATGAAAGGTGATCATGTAAGATAATTTTTACACAGGGAAATACTGAAAGAAGTTTATAAAAAAGAGCAACAGACCGCAATATGTAATTCTCTTAAGCAATAATAAATTGCCCATATAGAATTAATTATCTCCAGACATTTCTTTTAAAAAACTTGAAAAGAACTAATTAATGTAGGACATTTCAAGCTAATCAAATTGCAATGATAAATGGGATTACTGGAAGCTATAAATGCAATTCGTAACTGAAGGACAAGAGCGAAACATCACTCAGAACATTAAGGAAAGCAATTAAACAAAACATTTGGAAGTACTTAATTATATCTGCAGAGGATAGTTAAGTGAGATCTGGTGCCTTGCATTAGTAGCAATATCAAACTTTCAGAAGATTACTTAAGGATAAATTAACTAGACCATTTGCTGTCAGAATAATATCTGATTTGACATGCAAGAAAAATATTCCTTTATTGATAAATTGTGCAAACATCTGAAAAATAAACAGATTCTTAGCAATGACAAAGATTGAATTATGGGAAGAAAACGCAGGTAGGTAATAAGTGCACCTTTTCTTATTGGTCGAAATGTTTTTTGGTATAATGAATGTAAGCCAAAATAAAAAATATGCAAGAAAATGGGGTGGACTGTAAATCAACTGGAGCTTAATTCCACAAACTGCAAAACTATATGGTTCTAATTAAGCAAAACCCTTACAAACTTGTATGCTTCCATCGATTTCACTTTCCCTGTTTAACATTCTTCATTGGAGTTTGAACCTAGGACATTGATCTAACAAAGGAAACTCCTAAAGGCAAGTGTTAAATCACTCCTCTGCCTTTCATAGAAAAGTAAAAGCTATCTTTGTGAAAGTACCAGGGAGTGAACAATCCTTGGGGATGGCCAGTATGGACTGTCTTATGTTCATGCTGTTCAGGTCAAGCATCCTCTGGAGCAGAAAGGCAGTGTTGAGTATGCGTATCAACCAGGAGAGCCCTGGTGGTTTTTGCATCTTTGCTGCTTGTGGGAAGCGGGCCTTGGAGAGATACGTCAGTTCAACCACACCCACGTTTCCTTATGTAAGAAGGTATTTTGATCTCTGTACAGGAGCTCAGGAGTGAAGTAGCAAGTATCTGAAAGACAAAGCAAGCTCACAATGTGGCTAGGTTCTCCTTGCCTGCCTTAAGCTTATTCCTAATGAATAGGCTGGCTATAGGACCTTGTTCCCTGCTCCACTTTTCCTCTTCTTCTTGACTTGTTTTCTTGTAGTTGGTATGATTTCAGCAATGAGACACTTCAGCAATGAGTGTTAGTGCTTGAGGATGTCATGACTGAGGTATTGCCAGACACCTATACAATCACAGGTCTAGATTCACTGCTTAGAAACTGGATTGTCAAATACAAGGGCCAAAAACATTGAATTGTGTCCCTTCAACTTTCTAAAATAGTAAAGCTTCACTTAAGAATGATACCTATTCAAAACTTTGCTGACACATTTTGAATATCCGATATATATATCTTGTGTATTCTATAGCTGTCTTCTGGTTACTAATGATATGGGTGAAATATTATTGATTGGTAAACAAAATCACAAATAAGGGCATTGCCCCCTTTCCTTGCAAACCAAAAATTAATCTATAATCATTTTTATTGCACTACCAAGCAAGTTGGGCAGTTACCAGTGAGTGTTTTAATATTTGATATGTATATCTCCATAGCTTTCAGTGCACAATTGTTTTAACATCTTTTGGTGAATAGCTAACATAACTGCCTTTATGGGTCTATTCCATTGATCACATGGATAACGTTACCATTTTTAGTGTTGGTGTTAGGACAAAGCACTGTCTAATAAGCAATGAAGTCTTTGTTTAATGTAATATACAAATGTATTTCTATTTAATTTTAATTCTTTGTCATGGAAATTGTCGTGACCTGTGCTTATATTGCATTTTACACACTGCTGCAAATGCTAAAATTAAATAAGTAAAATAAAAAGGAAATTAATTGAAAAATAGGAATATCTCAGAAGTACAGCTGGTGAAATAGCATTGTAAAACTAAAGAGTATTTAAAAGAGTCATAAATATTACAGGAAAAAAATCAAAGATTACATGAATAGAGGAAACTTATTTTTAAGTTGAGAATATTAATGTTTCATTAAAACAGTTTAGGGTGGAAAAAATTTTTCTGTATTTCTTATCTGTGTATGTGTAGGTTTTTGCTACTCTCACCTCAAAGACAACTTCCACAAAGGAGTTTGTTAATAATGACTAAAGTTATGTAAAAAGTGACTTTTTATTACTGTAATACAACAATTTAGCGAGGAGTTTGAATGAGGTTTTGTAATCCAAAAATTAAAGGAGAAAGCAACTTGGCTTTCTTCTGTTTTTCTGAGAAGCCTGTTTTCCTGACCAAGTGTATAGTTCACCTTTGTGACCGCTATGTGACTAACCCTTGGATGCCACATAAATCTATGTCAATGCTCTGATCTGCCTTTTTGAGACCCTTTTATGCCTCCTGACTGCTTTGATTTTAGATTTCTGAGATCACCTCCCACTGCAGCAGACTCTTAGACATGAGGGCTTAAAATATTGCCGCACCTTGTAACATTGCCTGTTCTTTCTCCTATGCTTCAGTACTTCAGCTGCGCTGTACTGGATAACTGATCTGGAGCACACAGAACTAAAAGACCACACTTTTTTTCTGGGTCATTTTTAAGCCTGTCCGATTCCCCACTCTAGTCTAAAGCATGGCAGTCTAGTTTGTGGTTTGTAGGGAGGGGAGAGAAACAGCAGTGCTTTACAGTACCTCCCTTGACTGATCTTGGACACTGGGCTTTCAGGGGCTTTGCGGCTCTGCCCCCTGTGGTTCTCATCAAGTTCTCCTTTACAGGAAAACTTGCGATAACGTCACCAAGAAGCTCATCTATCAGTACTAGTGGTTAGACAAACTTCTCCGGACAGCTACAGAGCTACATACAGGACTCTGCATCGGTAGCAGTGAAATGGCGTTTTTTACTCAAAAATATCCCCCACTCCCCCCAAAACAGGGAGAAGGTATTGATTTCAGTAGTTTAGGCTAGATTGGAAAGGAAATGTGATTTTGTTGGGAAATTTCCTCTGCCTAAAATACACCAAGTTACAATACTCTTCCTGCTACAAATGTAGTGACTGGCCTAACAGCAGAGGAACATTCCTCACTTTTGTTGGAAGGCGACAGATTTAGAAAGGAGTAAAGATAAAGACTGTCAAAATTGTGAGCTGTTTACTATCCAGACTTCCAGATGTTAGAGGCTGTATCCTAGGATCAGTTTTAGCAACAAATGAGATTACTCTTGTATAGAATTTGCAAATAGCTTTCTGAAAAGAAAAGGGGGGAAAATGCAGATTAATCTCTCCTGTTTACTAACACATACTTCTTCAGATATGACTGGAAGTGTACACAAAAAGCTGAGCATGCAAACGTTTGGCCACTTCCAGGAATGGTTAGCTGAAGAAAAGCAGATAAGATCTCAGAAATACAATGTTGGCAGTGACAAGCTGGTTCAACTGTGTTGAGATGATCAAAGGAAGTTGGCTGCACCAACAGGTTGGAGAGTTGTTGTAAGTATTGCAAGTCCTCAGAGCTGTTTATGCATTGAAGACCATGTAGCCTCAATTTCAGGGGGATTCTGGTTGTAGTGCATGGGATCAAACTGGGACAGGATTACAGGGTGTAATGTAGCACTAGTTAGGTATCTCTGACCTAATTAAGAGCAGGTGGGATCTTTGTAGACATATGTAACTCAGGTCCTGAGTGTGGTAAAACTTCCGTGTTAATTAGTTCTGCCTCAAAGTGACATTACAATATTTATCTTATGACATTTGTTTTACTCCACTGTAATGACTTGGCTTTTCTGTACCCTTCATACTCTGTGATATTGACATATTTGCACATATTTTTTCACTTTTTAAAAAGAGTGATGGAAAAATGTCGTATAAACCTTCAAAGGCTTTTGACATAAGCTGCAAAGCCCAGTTAATCAGGGCTTTTCCTGGGGCTATATCAGTAGGTTAAGTTCAAAATGCTACTATGTGACTACTGCTACAACAGATATTACAGTCATTAAAACACTTGAATGAGTACTGCTGTGAATGCATTTCATAGGACCCACAAAATGTTAAATGCACGCCAGTAACTATGTATAAAAACCATCCATTTGTTTTTGTCTGACTCAGTATAGGGCTCTCTGGAATTACTGGAACCGGAGAAAAACGGATGGCAGAGTTGGGCTTTTTATTTCAATCTATGTAATGCAAGCAGATGGGAGTGAAGTTGATGACTCGTTTTAATGATTTAGTTGGCTAATTTGTCCTAGATTTGCTCATCCCCTTAACTTTCATTCATGGTTTGAAGGACCTGCAAGTATTTTCCCTTTGTTCCATAAAAAGTACAGTAAGTGGTTATTGCGTCAGCCTGGTATTTCTCTGAATTTTGTCTTTAATACCAGCCGTCACTAGCAGAGAATCCATTCTCTCCTGCAGTCACATTTATAGAACTGGAGTTTAGCTGTCTGTTTTGTCTAATTGGCATTATAATTCACAGCCAGTCAGCATATTAGTGTTTTAGTTTCTCATTTAAAATCACGGCAAAACACACATAACTATAATGAGCTGAAAGTTCTATGTTTCAGCAATTATATTTTATAATGCCTAACTAACAATGATTATTCTCTCAAAAGAGATCATTTATGTGGGAAGATATTGCCAATATTAATTTGGATATTTTCCCATAAGGGAATGAGACTTTTGAAATCCATCCTTTCGTCCAAAGACTCAAACTGGTATTCTGTCTGGCCCTCCTTTGTGGCCACCCCTGTCTGCCCCACTATGTTTTTTTTTTCTTCCTCTCCATTCATCCAGTTAAAGACTAGCTGTTAGTCTTTCTTTTCTTCTGCTTTCCCTCCTGTTGCCCCTTTCTGCTGGCCCCATCCTTCACTGTCTATTTCAAGCTGCTGCTTTTCAATCAATTAGACTATATGTAACTCTGCACCAGTCTCTATGTCTACTTTGACAGATACTCTACTCTCCTTGCGCTCTAATTATACCTGTCCTTCTCTTTCTTCACGGAGTATAAGATCTAGTTTTTCTTGAGCAGGTAGTATTATATATGCTGGAATACTTGAGTCCAGCCTGATTTTGCAGAAAATGCTGAAGTCTTCCCTATTCCATGAGACATTCCTCTACAAAAAAGCCACTATCCAGTCTGTACTGAATTCTTTTCCCCCTTGTTTGTTCTTTCTTCACGACATCAGACTTTAAAGCCCTTTGGGAAAGGAACCTCTTCTCTTGAGACTGCTTTCTTAACACTGTGTGCATTTGAAGTGCTCTAGAAATGAATGTGTATATAACTAAACATGAGGCTTATATTTCCAGGATTAGGTCAATATTGTCAAAAGTTGTACACAGGAGGTAAAGTATAAAGATATACATGTTTCAAGCTGCAGTGTGCCTCATCATTAAGGGAAGAACAAGTAATTGTTAACCTGTGCAGATAAACCCTTATGAATTAGAGTACACACTTGTATTTCTATTCAAAACCAAACACAAGTAAAATTGTCAAGCTGGAAAACAAAGGCAAACACCAATAACCATTTTTTTAAACATAATTTAGTCCATGTGAAATGTATCAGAGTGACAGATGGAAAGTGAGATTTCCTATCTATGTCTTTGGTCTGGCACAAGTAGGTGGTTAATTCTTTGGTGACAAGAAGAAGTTATGATGGCTATTAGACCTCTGTTTCCTGTGCTAAGAAGGCTAACAGTGATGTGTCTGCCAACTCAGTAGGAAATCTGAGGCAACCACATCACCACCAGTTAAATTAGTGAACAGTTTTGGTTTTAAACAGGAAGGTGTCATATAGAACCACTTCCATGTGCTCCACAGACAAGCCATGACAAAGTATTAATAAATATATGTTTTTTCTATAACACATCTTCTGGCAATTTGTCTTGATACCCAATGACGTATTCAGGGTGTCAACAGCTCGGCCTGGTGCTATAATGATGAGGATGAAGGTTATTTCTGCATGCTGTGAGAGAATGCTTTTCATTTTTTCAAATCAGTGTCTTCTTAAAAATGAATCAGAATGAAATGGAAAAAAAAAAAAGACTGAGTAAAGAGCAAGAGCCAGATATTAATTACATTTTGCACCACTTTATAAAGATGATATTTTGTCTCTTTTGAATAAGAAAGAAGCATTTTTGCAGTTAGTTTTGGTTTAGAATTCCCTTTCAGGAGCTCTGCTCGAAACAACAGCATTTTTTGAAAGTTAAAACATTTCGTAGAGATGTTATTAGTACAGCTGATTATTCTAAGCTTTTTTCCTTTAAGTGATATGAGTCAGGCCTTTCCCATTGTTACTCTGTTGTCACCCTGGATAATGAATGAAGCTTATTTCCTCTCACCTTGTAGTAACTGTGTGTGTATATCTTTCACTGGAATATGCTGTAAATCTAATTTATTTTGACTGATAATACTTTTTACTTTTTTAGTACTTAAGAGGATTTCTTTAACATCTTTTATACATGATTTTTTTCCTTTTACATTCCTTCCTTTCTTCTTTCCTTTTACCATTTTCTTGAAAAAAAGAAAAACTGTGTTTAGTCACTTGGTTATTTTCAACTTCCCAGTGGTCTGTTTCTGCCCTCATTAAAGTCATTGGAAAAGCAGCAGTTAATTTCAGATGCATAGGATGTGAAGCTGATGTTGAACTTGTCCTGAAGGTTATCTGACTCCTCATCTGCTACTGCCAGGGCCACGTCTAACTAAACACTCAAGTACTTCATTTTGTTGTTGGTTCTCAGTCTATAATGTTGGCGTCTTACAACTCTCACGCATTCATTGGCTAAAGGAGTTCGAGTGATCAATCGGAGTGTCTTGGCATCCCATGGGTCATGCCACCATTCTCATAATGGCAAATATCAACAGGAAAAGTGAAACCCAAGAAAAAGGTGGCTAACTGAGCAATACTAGACTAAAAAAAGAGAGCCAGTACACCTGGTTGGTTGTTCAGTGGCTGCTGAGAGGTCTACTCTGAAATGATGAGCTTCAGGTTTGAAGAATGTTTCTGTAGTGTGTGCAGTTACTGCAATGACTGTTCAGCGGCTTGTTCAGGAGAACAGAGATGAAGCCTGCTTTCTCAGTATTCTGAGATTTTTTTTTTTCACATACATGGTCCTAAGTCACAAAATGTATTGTTAATTTTTATAACTTGTAAAATCCTGTTTTGCTTTCTGTTTGGTAAATACAACTTTTCTTGTGCAGGACATATCAGACCACCAGTACCTCCAAGTTCACAACAAAGATGACACTCATATTTCTGTTGGCATTTTAGACTCCAGTTAATTAACATTTTTATAGGAGCAATAATTAACATTTTATGAGCTGGATTACCTCATCCCTTGAACCTACTTTGGCTTCACTTCATACTGGAACGTATAAGTGGGTAAGGTTACAAATTTATAATGTTCAATTTGGGTTAAAGGGCAAAATGAACTTCATAAATGCTGCTGAATTGCAATAATAACGCAGAGCTCCCTTTGAAGGAAGAGAAATGGCAGGAAGCCCTTAGCACCAGCCCAAGATGCTAAGCTAACACTGAATAATAATTATTCTATAAATGTTATTCTGTTTGCTGCTATGCTGGCTAATATTGTCTTAGTGACATGACAGTCCCTCAATTATCTGTATCTGTGTCATTCTGTATTTAGCCTGTAAGTAAATAGGGGCAGGCCTCTGTGGTCTAGTGGCACTCCTAGCAAAATGGGGTTTGGAGTAAGGTACTGAAGTGCTATCCCAAGTCCAAATTTTAACTGTAATAAATAATCGATCCGATCATTTGAGGAGATGCCTAGCGAAGCAGCTTATTTTAATGCTACGCCTAGATTAGTTGCTCTCAGTAGCCCTCCAAAGTCTAATTTCTTTCTGCCTGCAATAGCACTTTTGACAACTGCAGACACAGGGACACAGATTTCCAGCAATAATAGCAACATGTGTATTAGTGCCTTTTAGACACAGTATCTTGCATTATATGGAGAATGCAATAAAGTATATATCTGTTATATTTGGTTCAGTTTCTGCACTGTCTATTCTTTGCATGAGTGTTTTTCCATGTAAGGTGTCCCATTAAATTAAAAAGAATAATTATTGTCATTAGTTCTATTATTAAAGAATGGTGGTGGGGATGTAACCCAGATGAAATACCTGGTTTGCTGTATCAAAATACAGGAGAAATGAGACAGAAATGTGTATCAAAATGCAACCATGCAATGTTCTTAATGTTTCTATGCCCCAAATATCATATTTTTTTAAGATTTCAGTTCACAGAGATGTGTACTTACAGCTATTTTCTCTTAAATGTTCTTCTTTATCAACACAGTATTCCAGTGCCAGTTCTTTCAACCCCCTGGATCTTGGTTAACTTGTGTTGAGTGATCTGATGCATGTGTTGTGCAATATGTCTTTCCTTGCCACACTTGAGAGAAGTATCTCATTAAGGAAAAATCTTATTTTTTCAACTTTGAGATTTTAAAAATAATTTAATATGAGTTAAACTATTGCAGAATTAAACCAAAAAATGCCTGTTCAAGGTTTATCTACTCAAGATTTAAGTCCTTCCTCTTGCATTTTGTAGGAAACTTAGAGAAGTACTGGAGGTTTGCTCAGCTACATTGAGTTTTGCAGCAAATGTCTCTTGCAATATGTTTTACCTGTCTCCTGATACTGTTTGAAGTAGCAGGAAGCCGATATGCATAGAAAAATGCACAGACTGTGGCAAAGTGGAAAACAGTGTTACCGGTATTATCTGTTGGAGAGATCACATAGAATAGAGCATTATGTCATTTAATGCGCATGGGTTTAAGGCACTTTCTTGGCTCCAGCTGGCTAGGACAAATGTTCTCTTTCAAAGTCCCCTTAGATAAGAAACACCAAGGGGGTTAGATGGGACAGCAAAGGAAGGTAAATGCAATATATGACCTTGTTTCTAGTCAAAGTGTTGTGGACTGAAAATCAATGTAGTTTCTGCAGCATTACTTCATGTGCCAACTTCAGATAATTTGTTAGCTGAAAAAAAAAAGAAGTTAAGTAATAGGTGTGATTGCTGGTGATACTGGGGCAAATTGCTGATTCTCAAGCATCAACAAGCAATTGAAAATTTCAAAAGCCAAGCTCTTTAAACATCTTCACCTGACTTGTAATGTCATCTTAAAATATAACTTTTAAGTTTAAGTTTTAAGTGGTGGACTTAGCACGGTTAGGTTTACGGTTGGACTTGATGATCTTAAAGGTCTTTTCCAACCTAAATGATTCTATGATTCTAATGCTACACCTTTGACAGACAATATAGGGTCAGAAGTAAAAACATCAATCCCAGTAATAAGGAACAGCATGCATTCTGAAAAGAAAGTTAAACCTTTTGCATAGTAAAGAGAAAATACTATGAGTCACAAATAATAAAAAAATAGTTCAAGGAGGAAAAAGACACCCTTTTCTAATGGTCTAATGAGGTCTAATGATTTCCCTAGATGGCTATTTGCAGCTTAGGTTAACAATCTTGATTACTTGCCAGCAAGCAATGATGTAAATGGAAATCTAGTAGTTTTTCTACATATTCTTGTGACAGAGAAGAGATGTAAAGCTATGTTTACGTAGGTTGAAGTTATCAAAACACACCTATTTCAAGATTTAATCATTGGGCTTGATGATCTTAAAGGTCATTTCCAACCTAAACTATTCTATGATTCTAAGATACAGAATTGTAAAATCCAGGAGCAATTAAAAAATATACTATGCATAGTTTCTTGTTTTGATTTAATCTTTTAGCACTGTTGTAATGCCCAGCATTAGGTTACCATACAATAGTAAACAAAATCAATTTACTTATAATTAACATTTTTATAGACTTCCTCTGGGAAGGCAACTATTCTCTCAGGAAAGTAAACACTAGTACCAGAGCTGGCCTAAATGGTCATTGCTGTTATAGCTCTTCCAGTCTGCCAGTTTCAATCTTTCTCAGAAAAATATTCTCTTCTGTGACTTGCTCAATAGATTCCATAAAGTATGATTTTAAAAAATTATTTCAGCATTTAGGCTGGGCAAATAATCATTCTCCTCTTCCATCTCCAGATTGTGATTATAGTTTGAGCATTTGCTGTATGTATTGAAGTATGATTAACTGATTTTTATGAGATCAGCCCTTCCACATACATTTCTGTGCCAATTTAATGCTGGTACAAGACAGTGCTCCCACCAGTTGCCATTGTGACTGGTATCCAGGTTGGCTGAGTTCAAATGGACCACAGGACACAGGATAAGGATGTTGCTATAAGTGGCTCTACTAAACGTAAGTTTGAACGTACGCTACCCATGTTAAATCAGTTGCACTGTCATTCACCAGAGAATGGTATTAGATCTAGGATACCTGACAATGGAAAAAGCCAATCACGAGAAATCTCCAGATGGAAGGTCTGGAGGCATTACCTAAGGTATGTGTAAATTAGGTAGAAAGTCTGTGATGAACATGGGACTTACTCTCATTTCCCATGTTTCAGGTTAGACCTTCTCTCAAGAGTGCAGAATGGCAGTCTTGTCATTGTTCTTACTGTACTGTGAATTCATTGCAAATGACAGCATTGCAGGAGCTGTAAATTAATTAATAAACTCCCTTTCAATCAGTAGAAGACTAAAGTCCACTGGAAGAAGTGTATATCTTGCCAAGTTTATTCCTGTGTTTTTAGTCTGTCTGAATAGATCAAGAATATTGTCATCACTCAGTTTTCAGAGAAGCATAGAAGGTGGAAGGGTCCTCTGGAAGTCATCTGGTCCAAACTCCTTGTCAGCTTTCCAACAGTAGATCAGTTTAGCTCTGACTTCATCCTTCCAAGTCTTGAAAATCTCCAAGATGGACATTCTTCACCTCTGAAGCTGGTTCAGTGCTACACTATGCTGCTAGTATAGAAGCCTTTACTTATGTCCTGTCTTAACAACCCAATCTACTGTTTGTGGCCATTGCTACTTGCATACTGAGCTGGGAAAGAAACCTGTAATGGACATACTCTGTGGTGGATGAATTTTCCATATTCTGTGGTCTGTGGACTCTCAATTGAGAATCTCTACCCCAGGTCAGGAGGGATGCTGTGCTGAACAGAAACTCAAGTTGCAACATCCAAAATAGGTGGATTATCATTCATCAAAAATGAGGGTAAGGTCTGGAGAAGTTCATCAGGAATATAGGCTGACTGGTTAGCAGTGGATTTCCTTACAATGTGTCCTGTTGTCCCCAGTGGTATTTCTGGAGTGTAATGTAAAGATCAGATAGGAATCAGATAGGATTGTCTTTCTAACTAAAGAATACATCATGAATTTTCCTCAAACCATAATTTCATATCACTAATGCACCAATTCCTAAGCTGGGAGGGAAACTGCAAGCACAAATACAATGTGGATACATGGCTGGGACTTCGTGAGAGTCAGTGATGGGATTATGTCTTTACACAGACAGATTTAGATTTGATATTCATGGGGATTAGTTTGAAATGCCTTGTAGGCCACCTGCACTGTGTTTCATAGGACTCACGTGCTTAAGACATTCCTAGAATCAGTGGGGGAGATGATGTGTTTGTTCATAATTGCCATATGCTTATTTTATGGGGTAAGGTTTAGTTTAGCTAGTATTGTAAAGCCATACTAATTTTGAAAAAAGAATCTGCATTTTTTGTAAGTATATGTAAAAATACACACACACGTGCATGTACAGAGATTCAGCAGTTATCATTAATCAAACTTCATTTTTCAGATTTATTGTATATACTTAGTGTTTACATAAGAAACATATATATATATGTATTTGTAATGTGTTTCTTCATCTATGAATCTGACCATCCGTCTGTCTGTCATTTCACTGTAATATTCTGTCATTTGCTAAAATTAACTGGTAATAGCTGTGTTGTTTTAGTTTTTCCCCATGGTACATCTGTAAACTGAATGCCCTTTAAGCTAAAAATTACGTGTAAAGTTTAGGTGAGAAACCACATTACCTTGGTTTTATAGATCTATTTTTGACTCTGACCAGGACTTAGTATTCTTCTAAATGGAGTGTGTTGTGTGTTGTTCAGTAAGTGCATGTTTATTATGTAGTTGGCTATTACCTTGGCAGCTAAGGAAGCTCTCCCTTTTGTCCCTTTATGGGACCTAGAGCAATACCAGAAACAGTTCTTCTCACTTCATTGAATCTAGATACACCTTAATGGTTTTTAAAGCCATGCCCCTAGTAATAGTAATAATATTGCAGTGCATTTTATACCTTGTCGCTAGTTAACTGCAGAATGAACCTACTGCTGTTAGCTCTATGTACAGTTACGTTTCTTAATTTGCATGTAGGTTTAATTTTTTAGATAAATTCCCTGATCAAATTAAATAATTTATAGTAAATAATGTCAGGAGCACAGAAAATAGATCAGCCTGCTGGCAATAATGTGCTTTGGGGATTTCTTTTTCTTGTTTTTTTCCTCAGAAAAAGAATGGAGAGCAAGCATATTGCATTTGCTGAAACTATCGTAAATTACCAAAGGATAATATTAATAGGAAAAAAGCCCTGTATTAAATTATTCTCTGATTTAAAAAAAAGGAATAGCCATATTAGCTATTTGTTTTTTAAAGAGAAAACCCCTCACTTTTTCTTCTGCTGATTGTTTTGTTATTCATCTATGCTGATTTTACAAAATTACAGAGCAAACACTATAAGAAAAACAGCTTCCTTTAGTGTTATTCCATCAAATCAGTTGTTTCTTAGGTTTTGAAGTTGCAGAATACCAAAAGAGTGCATGTGCTATATATGAAAGTACTGCATAATATCCATAGGACACAAAAAAAATCTTCTTTGAACCCCATGGATTAAAAGGAAATAATGAATGCATCCTGCTTAGAATGAATGCTTTCCAGAAGGGTATCGCAGGCATATTGCAAGGACTGCTATCACATACAGGTTTATCAGAATAACTACAAAAGTCTTGTTTAGCCATCTCCAGGTAACTGAACAAAATTACAGAATCACTAAAGTTGGAAAAGACCTGTAAGATCATCAAGTCCAACCATAATTCCTGACTTATTTCTTTCACAGGCTTTGCAGAGAGTTTGACTGGTTTGCATAAATTAAATAATTCTGCAAGACTTGCAAACTTCAGTCACAGGACATAGCACTAGGAAGTTTATTCTTATGGTGTTATATATACCTGTCTTTACTTCAGAAGAATCCCAATACCTATTGCTTCAAGGGCAAGAACTGTCTTATACAATCAATGAAATGATTGCTGAAAGTAAGGGGAGAGGAGGGGTCCTAGTTGGACACTGAATAATTGACTTGTTAAATTGAACTCATCTGGAGGTGATTCCTTAAACTAAGAAGTGGCCTGTTAGGATTGACATGAAAAACCTGACATACAATTATTTGTTTTTATTGAGTTGCTTAATTAAGCAAACTAAGTATCTCTTTGGAAATTGTATTTTTTAAATCTTAGTGCAGTCATTAGTATGTGTCATATTTCCAGTGCAAAAGGCTACTTAAAATACTGCTTTATCCATAGGTATCTTGGTTTGTCTCTCATTAATATCTCCAAATCTCTCTGAATGTTACAGAGATGAGTCCGAAGAAGTCAGCTACTTGTCCAGTGTTTTTTGTGTGCTCTTGCAGTTGCAGTGCTATGTGTGGAGGTATAGAGGTTGTTGCTTTCCCTTGTTTCTAATAGCATTTTAGAGTAAATAATTAAAACAGGATAGCCTGCTCACAAATACAAATTATGCTGCAACACAATGTTTTATTTCTATGCACTGCATAGACTATACCATTTCCCTGCCTTCCTACAGGATATGTGGTACATTGCTCTAAAAAAAACCCAACTTTTTTTCTTTCCCTTATAAGGTAACTTTGAGCAGCTCTGGTATCATCCCTGGTATGGCATCGGGGTGCCATAAATGGGAGGCATTGCCCCAGCTCACGCTGATCAAACTCCAGAGCAAGTGAACCTGGGTTTAAAAGCAGATCATATAAACTGTTCTGCTTTCTGTGATCAGTCACCCAAGAACCCTGACATTTATCCTGCCACATTTTGAGGTACTGAGTCCTCAAGAAACATCATAGTGGTTAAAAAAAAAAGGGGAAAAAAAAAGAAGTATGTGCTGCTGAGTATTACAGCGTGGCTATGAGAACAAAGTTGCTTGACTGTAAGATATAGTGCATCATTTTGTATTAATTAATTTAGAGGAGCCTAACTGTTTGCAAACCATCTCCAAAAAAAACTCAACACAAACTCGTAAGAAAACCGTAGCTCTTGTTTTTCTTATTATCCTTCTGAAATTTTTGCTTGTTTATTTGCTGAGCAGTACATCTTACATACTACTTTCCACTGATAACAGCATAAAAAAGCAAACCAAAATTACAGTCCAATTAATCTACTAAGATTATAATAATCAATGTGACTCATGGATGTAAATTCCTGGGTTTTGCCCTGAAAAACTATTCACATTAACTGTTCTGCCTGCTCTCTTGAAGCAAATTGATGGTTACTGCTGTTATTTTAAAAAATGTTAGGAGATTTTTGATATTTCTTTGAAACGGCAAGAATTTAAGAAAATTGAATATTCAGTATAGAATAAACAAATCTTTAAAATACATTAGTGGATACCAGTGTTATGCCTTTGTTTGATCCCTGAAGCCTTCTGTCTGGAGATGTAGTTAACATGCTGTTATCTACTGCTGTTTGCCAATGTAGTGCTTGTTTTAACTGCATTTCCTACTCTGACTTCATGGTTTTTTTCACCATTTGTAATTTATGAGCTATTAGAGATGTTGTTTGGTGTAGGTGCAGCACAGAACAGAGTAACTACTGCTGTAAAACACAAGTTTTGGCAGTGTCAATCAAATTATGCTTTCTGCATAGTAATGTGAGTTTTAATGATATCTGTGAGAAATTGTTTAACTCATTACCCCTGTGAATGCCAAATAACCCTATAACTAAGATACAGGTAATTGTGCTGAAAATCAGAACTTTGATTCTCATCAGCTGTCAAGAAACAGGATGTGACTGTATAGGTTATGAGCCTCTGATGAAAAAACTCTTTTCAATCTCTAGCTGTTTTCTTGATCCTGACAATCGTCAGAGCTGGGAATTATCAGAGGACTTCCTCAATAATACACAACAGCAGCTCATCAAAATCAAGACCGTTTGCTACCAACAAACAGTTTTTAATAGGACACTGTCTTAAGCCCAGGGTGGTGTTTTGATGGAGGAAAGAGTGGAAGAGAAGAGTGAAAGCAGACAGCCACCTTGTAGGGATGACCCTGTCTGCATCTCTTTCCTAACAGAAGCAATAACTTGCACCTACACCAACTGGTTCCTGAGTAATCATTTGCTAGTCTAGGCTTGATCTATTTCTTTTTCACCAACTTTGCTGAAAAACCCTGTTTTTTGCCAAACATGTCTATATAGAGGTTGTAGTTCAGTGAGCAATAATTAGAGCTTATCAGGTTAAATCAGATACTGCAGGGACTGCTGGTTTTTTCCTCTGTTCTGTGTGCACTTATCTGCCATTTCATCAGTGATATTGCCATATTATTCTTTAAAATCTCTTATTTTTCCTGTATTGTGATGTGTCATAGGCAGCAGGTGGCTTCCCCCCCCCCCCCCCGAAAGAAATTAATTTGAACCTATCCATAACTAATGTGTCAGGGTTTTGAATACAGGCATGGGGGAAGCAAAGGCCCATAGGTTTCAAGCAAGAAGAAACACTTTTCACTTACTTAATGCTTATATTATGACACGCTGTTAAAAAATGTGTAAAGAGATACAGATTAAAACTTGCTTGTGCCACTCCAGTCCCACCTATGCAAAAATTACTAGCAATAAAAATATTTCTTGAGGGAGCTCGTAGTATTTCTTTTTTATGACCTCTATAAGTGTAGATACTTTCATTGTACCATCTGAGAATAGAATAAACATCCTTAATTTAGTCTGCATGACCCTTTCCTCTTTTACATCTTACTTCTTTAAAAATTATATCTCCAGTGATAATAATAGGAAAAAACCAAACAACCCCCCAAAATATTAAGTGGTGCCTGAATAGGCCAAAGCTAGAGATTCTTTTTTTCACTGTCCCATGAAGATCAGTTTATCTCAAGCAAATGTAAAAGACTAAGTCACTGCTTAAAATAGAGTTTCAGCAGAGGATCAGTGGGAAAGGTGCCTACAAATATTCTGCCTGGATTCTGCAAGCTGTACTTTCTCTAAATCAATCTCTTGGGTCAGTCCAGAGGTGATGTAGATTTCTGGTTGCATCTTTATGCAGTGCCCACTCTTTTTCAAAAGCTCAGCTGAGATATCTGCACAAGATTATAGCAGGGCTGGGGCTGCCTGACCCACCTGGTCTCGGTACCTGCAGAGGGATGCAAAGGTCATAGTCGCTGCCATACCAGATTAATGCAGCCAAGGTGCTGTGCTGTTGCTGACAGTGATCATTGTCATGAACCACAGAGGGAGAGGTTGTAACAAATCCCGAGTACAAAAATGCGAAGCAGGCTGCTCACAGGGAGATAGTGTCTCTCATCCCTTTTGGTAAAAGGTTGAAAAGTGAGATAAGGTCCTTTGAAATTCTTTTTTTCTAAGTGTCCTAATGATCTCTCTATGGTCCAACCTTTTTTTCTGAATCCTTCTAAGCTTTTACGTAACTTTCGCATTTGCTTCTTTTCAGCTGCAGAGAGTATATTCTTTAGCATGTAAATATACGTCTCAAAATTCAAGCACGTACAGAGTCATGCATCAGCTCGTCCATGAAGTGTGCATTAGCTTTGTGCATGGTGAAGTCATTGGCAAATTGTTGATTTATTATTTATCTAAGCAATAATGGCCAGCAGTTTTAAAAAGACCTTCAATCTGTATTGCTTAATGTGTTTTGGAAAAAAATCTTTGCCATCTAAATTGCTGTAATGTATTTTAAGCATTTCTTCCTATGTATTCCGTATTTCATATGGAAAAAAAAAGTGCTCAGGAATTAATTTTGCATAATACCAATGTATATGTAATACTTATGGTATATTGTTGCTTCCTTGCTGAGAGGCTAGCTCCTTTATAATTGCTGCAAAGGACTCTATTCTAATTGTATTTATTCTCAATAAACTTCGTCTTTCTACTCATTTTATATTTTTCTGCATCTTAAGTATTCTAACCATCCTTTTCTGCTAATAGAAGTTGTTTCTTTTCTTGTTTTATGCTGTCTATTTCATCATACTTACCTTTTTATTACTTTTGAACAAACTATAGCACACACAGTTTGCCATCTGTTATGATATTTTTCTTAGATAAACATTTTTTCTTTACAATTTGCTAAATGCTCTTACTTTCTGCTAGGAAACTTTTATTATTTTATGTATCTGTTTCAAGCTTGAGAAAAAGGGCTCAGTTTGATACCCCCTTCCTCCATCCCTCTCCTCCTTCCTCTCTCTCTTCCTTTTCCCCTCCCTCTCTCAATTTTGTATGTGCATGTGTAGAAATTGCCCTCCCTTTTCAGCTGTTCAGCTGAACTGTGCTGTCTTTGCCATGTTTCCAACCCTCTTGACAACCTGGAATATGAGACAGAACAAGGTTAATAGGCAGAAGTTTCAAATTCTTATAGTCCATCCAGTATTTATCATGCTTTGAATGGGATTAGAAGGTGACCTGCAGTGATTTCTATTTTTATAAAAAAAACATTTCCAAGGCAAAAACTGTGAGTGGCAGATGTAGCTGTTTCATTTACTGCAGCCTTTTTCCCAGGGTCTCCACTCCCTGTAAGGAAAGGATGTAGTCCAGAAACTGCTGAGATTTCTTTCTGTTTTTTTTTTTTTTTAAATGAAAAGAAACATCAGTTATTCAAATTTTTTAAGGTAAAAAATGAGTCTTGTGCTAGAAGTCATGGAACAAGCTTCTACAATTGATGATGCATCTGATGATCCTTTAAGCATATTTCTCATAAAATGATTCATGTTCTCTCTTAGGGGGAAAACTTTGAATATCATACCTATTTGTCCATTTTTCATGATAATATTAAACATATGCTTTTGTATTCTTTTGGGCTAAATTATTTCACCAAAGAATACAGGACTGAACTCTATATGTAAGCACACTGAGGCCTGACTCAAAGCCAGTGGTCAACACCTGCAATACTACTCTAGAGGAGGCCTGTAACCTCTCTTCTGATGCAAATTAGGGAGTTAAACACTTAGAAAATATGAATCTTAGTGGTTTCTAGAGTGAGAGAGCATTCTATTGCCCAGCCCTCATTCAGGACAGTTCTGTTTGTAAGTGATGTAGCAGTTGTAACCAACAGACTTGCACAAGTGTCTGGACACAAATACAGCCACTAAAAGCAGCTTGCAGGATAGATTTGGAGCTATTAATAGCTTACCAGAAGGTTTTAAGTAATAGAGAGTGAGGAAATTGGTCATTTTTGCTGCTGATAATCTAACCACTACTGAGAACTAATGCTAATTTTTGCTAGTTTTTACTGCATATTCCAGCAGAGCATGGTATGCACTCAGGTGCTAGTGAACTATGTCCTAAGTCCCATGGCTGTTGTACAACGTATAATTTATTATCCCCATTTTACAGGTGGGAAGACTGAAGTGTGGAGTTCTGATAGCAAATGAGTCCCTCAGTGCTGTAGCCAAGAAGAGAGCCCAGACCTCCCAAGTCACATTTGTGCTTTCACCTTGACACACAGTGATGGGTATGTCATGTTCCTGTCATTGATATAAGTGATAATACAGCTGTGAATGTCTGGCACAGTGGAGCTGAGCCTCTCTGCACTTACTAATTAGTTGCTTCTTTGAAATAATATCCAGAGGCATCAAAGGTGTTTGTAGTTGTTGCTGAGAAACCAAACAAAAGGCACAGATATTTTAATTCTTGTTGTGAGAACGTTTACAACAATCAAACCTTTTTGAGCCTTCCTGGGAAGCATTTAAATTTGATTTGCTTCTGAGTGCTTGCCATTCTGATTATCAAACTTTGTCATTTAAATTTGATCAATGAAGCAGTTGCTTCCTTGAGCATGGCTCTTAATAGGGACCAAGGCTATTAAACTTTACTCTCTTTACCTCTCTCCTTTGTTCATGGGGGGCATTCTCCACAGAGGCAAAGCTCTGGTGAACAGATTATATTCTGATGTGCAAGTACTAAGTGGCACAAGTCATTTTATGGGCACTTCAGTATTTCAGTTAACTCCATTTTTCAGTACTCTAATCACAAATTCAGCCACAAACACTGTTTAAGGGCACATCATAAAAAGTTAGCGGGAAGTGATTTGTATCCATGTATACTCTATGTTCTTTATTTTGCGCACCCTGCAGCTGTTACATTTGATGATTGTTCCAAGCTCAAACTGGGGCAAAATAGTGATTTTCCTGAGGCTGTTTATTGTAATAAGTGCCATGTTTTCTGTGGTTATGCGAAGACATAGGGTGTCCACATTTGGGGTACTGTATGAAGGATGGAACTGAAAAGGGAAATTGCATTAATACTAGCTTGAAAACATTCAAGGCCTAGATAATTCTATATAAATATATCTAAAAAGCTTTTAAATATTATTCCCAACATTTTCAGGAATAAATTGTTTAATAATCCTTAAATGTGTAAATTAGGTAAATTAACAACAGTGCAGTTTTTTCCATTTTAAGGATTTCAGTGTTTGATGATGACAGAGGTAAACTTGCAATTTGTAGACTGAGACAGAGCTACATACGTCTGCCCAAAGCAGATTTTTTCCTTCCTGAAGGGCTGGGTTTTTTTTATCCGCTATGAAAGAGAACATCAAGCTTGTTGTTGTTAGCAACGCTGGTCTTCTTCCGCAGTATCTTGAAAAACACAGAAGCAATTCCTTGAATAGAGCTTGTAATTCACATCTTCAACTCCCACCACTCTTGGATAATTTCTTTAAACAGTAGTTAGGAGAATTTTGTCCCTTCTTTCTATGCATCCTGTTCAGCCAGTGGGATCTTGACTGAACAGCTGTGACACAAAGTATTTGATAATACCCCTTTCTTTACCTCTTCTCCTCCCCTACACATTTATACCTGCGCCCTTTAACAACAGAAAGGTGTGGGCTGGACACATTTGCCAAGGAAAGGATCTGGACATTGAGTCCCATAGGGAGGGGTGCACCTTTGGGTAACCTGCATAAAGTACCTGAACCCTGTAGAGCAGCTGGATTTGTAAAGCATATCTTGCTTCTCAGTCTACCTCTGTTGCTTGGCTCTAGCAGGCTCCCATTTGGTTTTCTAGCCATCCTGGATCACATTCACAGAATCACAGAATCACTAAGGTTGGAAAAGACCTGTAAGATCATCAAGTCCAACCATCAACCAACTAACACCACCATGCCCATTAAACCATGTCCCACAATGTCATGTCCACACATTCCTTGAACACCTCCAGGGATGGTGACTCCACCACTTCCCTGGGCAGCTTATTCCAGTGTGTCACCAATCTCTCAGTAAAGAAATTTTTCCTAATATCCAGTCTAAACCTTCCTTGGCGCAACTTCAGGCCATTTCCTCTTGTCCTGTGACTCATCACTTGGGAGAAGAGACCAACACCCACCTCTCTGCAACCCCCTTTCAGGTAATTGTAGAGAGCGATGAGGTCTCCCCTCAGCCTCCTCTTCTCCAGGCTAAACAACCCCAGTTCCCTCAGCTGCTCCTCACAAGACTTGTGCTCCAGACCCCTCACCAGCTTTGTCGCCCTTCTCTGGACATGCTCCAGCACCTCAATGTCCTTCTTGTAGTGAGGGGCCCAAAACTGAACACAGGATTTGAGGTGCGGCCTCACCAGCGCCGAGTACAGGGGCACGATCACTTCCCTGGTCCTGCTGGCCACAAGATGTATTTAGCCCTTCCTGTAGGTACTGCAGGGTCTCTGGGTGCATGATTATGCTGTTGGGCACAGGTACCAAAGAGCCCAGACACAGACAATCTTTTTTTACTCACTAGTGGATGTCTGAGCCAGCCCATTATTATATTTGAAAGTTCATGGGGGTGGCAATATTTCCTTTCTCATGTACAAGTGATGTGGCATGCCCAATTTTCTGCTGCCTAACACTGCACCAGCTTTCACACATATGAGTCCCATCTCTTAGGTGAAAGTGTCTGCTCATAATTTATGAGGTATTCCAGAATAGAACTTCCTAAATGTCTCTTAAGTTTCTCAGCTTAAAGACATGCCCAGGCCCAGTAAATACTGAAATGTTTGTTGTGGTTTCACTCCAGCCGGCAATTAAGTAACACGTAGCTGCTCGCTCACTCGCCCCACAGTGGTATGGGGGAGAGAATCAGAGAAAAAGTAAAGCTCGTGGGTTGAGGTAAAAAATGGTTTAATAGGACAGAAAAGGAAGAAAATAATAATAATAATGATAAAGGAATATACAGAACAAATGATGCACAATGCAATTGCCCACCACCCACTGACCGATGCCCAGCCAGTTCCTGAGCAGCGGCCCTGTCCCCCCATTTTTGTTCAGCCAGACATCATATGGTATGGAATATCCCTTTGGCCATTCTGGGTCAGCTGTCCTGGCTGTGTCCCGTCCCAGCTTCTTGTGCACCTGGCAGGGTTGTCTGAGAATCTGAAAAGTCCTTGACTTAGTGTAAGCATTGCTCAGCAGCAACTAAAACATCAGTGTGTTATCAACATTATTCTCATCCTAAATCCAAAAGACAGTACTATACCAGCTACTAGGAAGAAAATTAACTCTGTCCCAGCTGAAACCAGGACAATGTTTCATGTCTAAACTGAAAATATTAACTTCAGAGGGGGAAGGTGGTACAACCACTTCAACATGCACTAGTCAAAGTTACCAAGTGAGTCAATGGTTGAACTTGTCATTTCCCATCCCCTGCCTCACAAATATTCAGTGATCTGTCCCTTTAAAAAAGTTGGAGTTTTTTTAAGAACAGTAGACTCCAGCTTGTGTTGCATCCCCTACTTTTTTTCCTAACACTTGCTTGTGAGGATATAGCAATTTGTGACTCATTATTTACTCTGTTGCACAACACAGCACTGTTTTAAGTTCACAGTATCACTGCAAAGAATTTAAATTATCGATTCAAACATATGTTTGAGGTGTTATGTGAACATTTTTTTGCAGGTCTACAGGTTGATCCATTACATTGTCATCCAAGTGTGCAATAAACAATCTCATTGTAAGAAATTAAACTTTATCTCGGAAAGAAAAAAGTAGTTATTTGACTCATTGTATTTGGATGAGCTAAATAACCTAGTAGAAGAGTCCCACGTGTTAAAACAGATTTTCATACGAAAAGGGAAGATTTCTCTGGGAAACCTTCAAAATTCCATCTTCTATTTAATTTTATTTATTATTAATTTAAATCAGCTCTGTACCAACTACCAGGAGTTGGTACAAAAGACAATTTGACTTTGATCATGAGTACTTATCTGGAATTATGTTCCAAAACAGCAAAAAAATTACTTGATGTAGAAATAAGCTGAAAAATGCCTTCTTGTCAGAAAAGTTTTACAGAGATTAAGAGAAAGAGAAATCCACTGAAAGAGGGCAAAATGAAACAGAGCTGGCAAATTAAAAGTTTTTTGTGTTAGAACTTCAGAAAAGTACCTAATGACTTTTTTTTTTTTGCATTTTCTGCACTGGAACTTATATAAGTAACCTGAATTTCCAAAGAGCCTGACAGCTTCAGCAGGAGCTACTGAGTGTCCAGGGCTGTTCAAAGTCAACCTAATAAGGACACATTTTGAAGTATTCTTCCTTCACTTTTTTGTAAATTGTAGCTATCAGCTGCCTTCACACTTGAGGTTTATGCAGAATTCCCCTATTCTCACATTCTAAAAAACAGCAAATGGGGAAATGTTGAGAAGTGGAGGAAAAGAGCAGAACAATTTCTGAAAACTTTCAGAGCAAACCAATTTTACTTCTTTTCTAGTATTCCCCAAATAATTCACCAAGTCAGTCTACTTCCAAGGAACAGACCTTATTTTGCTTCTTTAACTTCTAAACCCTAGATCTTATATTCGTAAGTCAAAGATGGTCAGATAGATACTGGTTCATCCCATCTAAGTGTAGACATTTATGCTCAATGGACTGAAATGTCTAAATAAAGAACAATGGTCATTTAGGGACTGGAAGTGAATCTGTGCCCCAAATCTGTGTATTGTAGAAAAATCTATGGAGCTTGTTATAATGGTAACACAGTGGAAGTTCAAGCTACAACTGCAGTGTAGCTGGCTATCAGGACTGTGCTCACGTGCATATGCAGCGTTCATTGTCATCACTTCCCTGGGTGGTCCAGGTGCTTGCCAGCTATTCTCCATACAGATGAAGCAATGGACTGACTTGAGACAGGGTGACTGATTAAACTCCTGGCTGGCTTCGTGCAGGAGCTGTGACTAATTCTGACAGGAGCACTTCAGGTAGGAAATTCAGACAATCCTTTAGATTACCCCAGGCACCTCCTGCTGTTCACAGGCCAATTGACAGGCATTATTTATACGCTTTAATGTGCTGATTAACATCCTGGGTAGAGGATCTGGCTGTCACAGAGACTTCCCCAGGCACTTCCTTCTGTAGAATTGACCAAATAGTACATAGGAAAGTTGCTTGATAATACTTCACAGAAACTGTTTCTGCAGATGCAGAAATGCTTACATGGAATGGTGTTTTACACAAAGAAAATGCGAATATTTTGTTTGTGGTTTAAGGTAGTCAATAGAAATGGATCATGCATGCACTGGACTGGTCATGTAGGAGCACCGCTCAGCTGGTTTTTAAAAATTTACTAGAACCAACTGGTTGGGAATTCTATACCTGTCTGGCTAAGGACCTGTAAAATGGACTCCCATCACCACCTGGATAGTCACTGACCAACTTGTGGGAGATTTAATTCTCCACCTGAGCATCATCCTATGCAAAAGATCCCAACAAAACAGTGGTTTGGGGTTTTTTGGATGTTTGGTTTGGGGATTTTTTTTTTTATTTTTATTTTTAAACAGTGTGTCTGCATTTGCCTCTGCAATAGTATGTTCCCCTGACCTCCTTCCAAATTCTTTCTGGGCTAAAACACAGTCACGTACCTTCTCCTTTGCCTATGCTTTATTTCTATAGGGAAGAAACCTGAACTTGAAGCAAGAAGTCGTCAAGGTGCTCTTCAATGAGTATTGACGTGTAGATAACAAAGAAACAGGGTGCTGAGGTGTGCTGCAGAGCGTAATTGCCTCCACAGCATCAACTCTCTCTAGAGGTAGATATAATGTACATGGAGAGAGAAAGATGAGACATCTGCACAGGGTGACTCAGATAAATGGCTTATTAAGCTCACTTAATAAGACCAGCACAAAATGGCTTCTACTGCTAACGGAATAGTTAACATGTTTGGGATGGGATGGGATGGGGATGGGCAGGGGGGAGAAATAGTGACTTTTGCTGACAGTGGGTGGAAAAGGCAAAAGAAAATTGTCCATGTCCTTGAGTCAGCAGAATTTGGTTTTGCCTATTGCCAGTAGAGCATAAAGCATGGGCTGGCAGTCTCTGAATCAAAGTGCCTCATCAAAGTGGTTGAAATTATGTGAGCTGAACCAATTCCTTGTTTAACTTAAGGTCATAGCCCATCCTGAGGCAAACGACACTATCTTCCCTCCCTTGCAACCTATCAGTTTGTGACAGGGAAACCTGAAGAGCCTCTGGCTACACGAGGCAGATGATGCTGAGAGAAATGTTCAGACCCTGAAAGAGGACATTTTGTTTTGGAAAGAGCTAATCAAATTAAGTACTTCACAAATATTTTCTCAAAGAAGAATGCAAATGTTTTGGATTTTTTTTTATAAGTTTCTTTAGAATTATTAAAAGTTTTAGGATTTCAAAGTGAAAAGAAGTCTTGAACAAACAGTTAGCTAATAAGAAACTCATTTTGAGATGTGCTTGCATGTTCTTGGTTTAATTTGTCAGTCCACGTCATCCTATTTTCCAATATTTCAAAATTTCAAGAAAGGAGAAAAACAATGATGTCAGATGATCAAAACCAGTCAATAGTGAACTGTCAGAGTTGACATTTCAAGGACAATCATAAGATGGTATTCAAATTAATAAACTACTTGGAAAATATTTATTCATATATCAACAGAAGTCAGAACTGATTTATTAATAATGTGCAAACAGAAGATAAGAGCTACATTTACACTGTACAGTATAGTTTGACTAGCTCTAAAACAAACACTGATTTCTAGGAGGTTTTGGAAGAGATGTATTATGAAAAACAAGAAAGAAAAATTTCTTGGAGTGATTGAATTTCTTGTAGGCAATAGAAGAGTAGGATTTCAGGTTAAATGTTATACTAATGCCCAGTCTGGCCCCAATGCCATAATTATAGTAATCAAACACTATTTATTTATACCATGTCTCTTTTGCACTCATCTCATGCATACTAAATATTTACAATTCAATCTGCAGTTTATAGCTTCACATTGGCAGCAGCTTTTTAAAATATTTAATAAACTGCTCCACTTAGCAGCTTATATATCATTTGGGAATAATGCAACAGAATTGCTGGCAAGTTTTACCACCTCCTAGGGTGCTTCTTCATTCCAGAACAAACCTGGCTGTTATTAC
Source organism: Gavia stellata (assembly GCF_030936135.1). Classification (NCBI taxonomy): domain Eukaryota; kingdom Metazoa; phylum Chordata; class Aves; order Gaviiformes; family Gaviidae; genus Gavia; species Gavia stellata. Next base: position 74,998,103 of record NC_082596.1, read on the forward strand.
TGTAATCAGTTTTATAGTCTTATATGACATCTGAGATCACATTGAACATTGTTATTCACAGCAGTGGACTCCAAGTTTGAGATCCTTATTCTGATATACGTGTGCATGGTATGGAAAATGCCTATTTGGTCTGATTCATGATTGCTAATCTTTTTCTTAAGCAAATGTGGACTGTTTTTTTTATTAGAAGAGATAAGACCCTGACTTACACCTGAGCTGTATCTTTAAAACAAGATTCAGCAATATTTCAGCGTAGATTCTCTTGAGTCTTATCGTTGGATGCAGAAGCTTGAGCTTTGCAAAATTTAGAGATATTATTAATGGAGCAATTACAATAATAAATTTTACCTAGAAAGAAGCACTTGCTAAACTGTTGAATCCTGTTAGATTACTCACTCAATAATTTCTTTTCTAGAGCTGCAGCATGTATTGAAATATGCAAAGGGACACAGCACCATATGCAGTTTTCTAACAGCATAAAGGCACCTGTCCTCTTGCTTGCTGTTGTGAACAGTTGAGTTGTAAGACTGGAAAATCATCCAATTCTCATTACTTGCTAATTGACTGAGCATTTGACTGGTGGTCCACAGGAAGAAAAAAAAAAAGAAAAAAAAGGGGGGGGGGAAAGACTACACAGAAAAGGCATGTGCAAATCAGATGCAGCCTTTAATTTGCTAGAAGTAGAAAGGATAGTACTTGTGCAGTATCAGCTCTACAGTATTGTAACTGAGCTTTTGCAGCTGTGAATTGTTTTTGCTCTGAAACCAATTCAAAATGCAATGTTTGTTTTGGAAAACACCAGATCACTAGAGAAATCTGTGGTCCTCTGCCTGCTTGGGCGGGGAGGGCCTGAGGCTGCAGACAATTTGTGCTTACCAGGATGTGGAGGAAGGAGTCTTGAAATGTAGAATAATAATAATGAAAAACAGATTCATAGCCTTTTAAAAGTAAACAGGCTTAATTTAGCCATTCTTACACATGTTGAAAGTTGGGCTTTTTTGCATCTGAAAGATTATTTTGCTTCTGGCTCTTTTTAATAAGTCATGTTGAATATTTAACGACGTTTCTTAAAAATGTCCACACATTAACTAACCATGACCCCTTATCTAGGGCAAGAAAAAAGAACACTTTCCTTAACAACCCTATGCCTGGGGAACCCTGTTTAAAGTACAGAACAAGTAAGGACATTTATAGATCTGGTGGGAGATAATAAAAACTGCCCAATTTGCATTGAAAGTCAACAGGAGTCCTCTTTGGATCTTTAAAAAACTCCCCTTCTGTCAAATAATGGGAGTGCACACAGGTTATGTCATAAAGTTAAGTGCAGAGATAAAGGCATTTGGGAGGAAAAAAACCTATCCTGGAATCTTCATAAGCAATTTTTGACTTAGATGAATTATTTTCTGCTTTTATAAAATGCCCCATCAGTTGTCCACAGAGTAATTTAAGATTGCTCCATTTGTGCCCAGAGAGGGTAGGTGGCATGGATAATTGCTACTGCCTTTCCCAGCAGTTTTAGCTTGTCAGTCTGTTTTTTGTTCAAAATAAGAGCAGGTACTTTTGAGGGAAGAGCTGACAGCCTGGTTCCTTGGGGCTACAGGCAGCCTTTCCTTTCATGAGGCACTGTTCTCCTCACCCTGTATTCCTCCTGCTTCTCTTTAATCAGTGCATGAAGAGGTCCAAGCTAAAAGCCTGGTTGCCCTATGGCTATTTATAGGCACTGGAAAGAGAGAGAGGCCCCTCAAGGGACACTAGAGCCCACTGGTGAGTTGCATCATCTTTTGAGAATGCCTGTCACTCTGGCTTGGTGGTAGAGCACTCTACTGTGGCAATGGCCATGAAGATAACTGAGTTCAGTATATAATGTGGGATGACTCTGGGCCTGCAATTCCTCTCCTGAATGACTACAGAGAAAGGTAGGAAATAGTGACCGGATCATCTTCATGCTGAACTTTTGGCTTTTGTATTTTCAAAGCCATTTTTGCCGGTAAAAACAAGAGTTTAATGGAAATTTACTTTAAAGGAATAATACTGCAGCTCTGCTTCTTGCTAGAAAGCATTGAATAAAACTAACATTTTATTCAGCAGAATAACAGTGGAATAATTAGCAACCTTTTCTGTATTTTTTCCTATGGAAAACATGCTTCCTTTTCTGTTGATCCTTTATGAAGCATTTTTAACTCATTGCATTAATGATTTTGAAGACAATTTGATGTAAATTGCTGCAAATTCCCTTCCCTTGTTATAACTTTTTTTTTAAAATATCATTCTTCATTATTGATAACTTTTAGGATTAAAGTTCACTTATTCAGGAAATTCTTTGTGATTTCTAAAAGCTTGTGAAACTTTTGAAAGGTATCAATACCTCATAAAAAGATCACAAGCACAAGTATGGTCAAGAGTGTTTGAAATACCTCATAATAACTTTGGTGATGAAGGGCAACAAGGAACATACTTAAAACAACTGAGGGATTTCTCTTCATCTTTATGATCCTGGCAAGGTCTATAAATCCATTAATTCAGAAGTTCAACAGCCTCTTTTGGCTACAATGCATTGAATGGTAATTTAGCAGGGCAGAATCCTTTCTTTAAGGGATATATAAAAGGTTTTCAGTTTTTTTCCCATCCAGAGAACAGATGTTTTCAGGCAGAAACAGAATGTTAAGTTTCATTAGAGACTCATACAATAACTAAGCTGTTTCAAAGAAGTAATTCTTAGCCAAATTGTCCGTGTGTCTCTTGTCTTGGCAATGAGACATTTGGGGGTATGGTTTCGAAAACATCTTTAAAGAAAGAAAAGAAATCATTAGAAGGACATGCTTTCCATTTTGTCAGGACAATTACTTCCTTTCTAATAGTTCATTTTCAGTCAATTATGGGTCCACTTTTCTGACCAAAAGGGATTGGTTGAAAAATTTGTGAAAGGGGTTTCCTCTAAATGAGAAGAGAATTTGCAAAGGAATGAGCAAATATTTGTTAATTTTTCACGAGCATGACATTTCAAAGCCAAACCTCAAAATTCTTTTCTGTCTATATTCAAGCGATTGACCTCAACCCATTACATACACACCCATGCTTCTATGTCCTCCATATATGCTAACACATGTATATGATTTATATGTTGTCCAAATATGTTATATGTACCACATTTGGACGACTCTCCAGGGTTTAGAGTCAGGGTTATACTTAGCACTTTAATGCTCTGTGTTTGAATGAGTTAAAAATGTAATATGGCACTTGGTTTTCATTTTCATTCCATAAATTGGCTCACACTTACTCAAACGATCATAATACTAGCCAGCATCCAGGGAATTTAAAATTCCTTTTAATAAGGCCTGTTTGAATTTTCAGGATTTCCTTCTGTCTCCTTTTCACCCTCTTTTTTCTACTCCTTTGAAGAGAACATGGATATAATGATGTATACCACTTGAATGATGCAAAGTTGCAAAACCTGTAAGAGAAGCTCTGGTGAGTCAGACCAACAACTCATTAATTTTCTTTGGTATATCACCTCTGACAGTGGCCATAAATAGATGCTTAAGAAAAAGTAATGAGAAGAGGGCAAGAATATAGTAAAAATTTTCTAAATGCTTTCTCAGCCTCCATCTATGTGTCTCAAGATTGCCATGTCTTTAATAATTCCCAATAGCTTTCATTTCTCTGAATCTACCTACGTCCCCGCTACCCATGCACAATTTTAGCAGCTGCTATATAGGTGGCAAAAGAGTACCAGATTCATTTCACATTAAGTTATAAATGTTTTGGAGGTGTGTTCAGCCCTTCCCTGTAGACAGTCTGTAATTTCTTTCTCAAGGGCAACCAGATAGTAGATTGCGTTTTGGAAAGTCTAATATTATGTAGATAATCAACATGTCTTTCAGAAAACAGACAGAGTTAAAGTCAGAGATGATATTAAGATATTCTGAGGTAATCAATAACGGTGTTTTGCTGAAATGTAATGGGTTTGAAATTTTATAACTGTATGAATGCATTAATAGGACTTACAAATTCTTTTACTAGCTTTTTGTTCATTTAGAGGCCTTAAGCATAATTTCATCTGTTCCATTTACTAGCATCTAAAAGAATATATTTGGAAGTTGCCAATACACTAAGAAACTAGCACAAATTCAACTGGGTGAGGCATAATGTAATTATATAATTTACCTGTCGCTTTTTTGTTCCTTTGTGTCCCTTTACCTACTCTTCTACTTTTCAGCTTAGAAATTAAACACATTTTCACTCTTTTTCATACTAATACACTGGACCAAGTTAAAGAGTGGGATGTAACATATTGATAAATTTATGAAAATGAGAGGAAAAAAGTGTAGAATTGCCTGGGGAAATCTAAAGAGAGTATAAAGGGAGTTTAGATTAGTGCAATATGCATATTAATGAGCCAGAATAAGGTAACCATTTATATCATTCCAACGTCTTCAATCCATTTCTGAAGTTGGTCCCTGGTGAGGAGGCTTAATTTAAAAGATAGAAATGCTCTCCAAGTTCCTGAACTCAAAGAGAATGCAATTAACATCACTTGCCAAACGAGTCCACTGCTTTTTGTGAGACTGTGGGCAGAAGCACAGGTGCTTATGCTGAATCTGTGAGATGTGAACACGTCGCAAAGGGTCCTGTCCATTGCTCTTTGTCACCGCAGTTCTTGGCTATAGAAGATGTTTAGCGGCCAACAGTTTTTATATGTAAACTATGAAGTACATAAAATATTTATTTATATGTAAAATATGAAAAAGCAGCATTAATGCTTTCAGTCAAACAAACAAAAATCCCCCACACAAAAATGTTCAGTCATCACTACTATCATTATAAAATAATGGCCTACATTATAAGCAGTGGTATTGCCATAGTTATTCCCTAGGCTGAGGATGGATGAAAAGGTTGTGTCCTTCTTTAAAGATAACTATTGGCAAATGTTGACATTGTAATACTGACTTATGTCCCTGCATTATCAAGACTTTGCATTTAAGTTAGAAACATAATTCCTCATGCTGGGAAACTAATAATGGAATAAGTTTTTCTTTTCATCTTTCTGTTCTCACTTTCAACCCAATTCATAATCTTACTGATTAAAAGTAAGTTTGTGCTGAGATTTGAAAGCCCTGCATAAATGAAGTTTTAGTTCATTTAAAGGTAGTGAAAATAATTTAGAATGTTTTTCTTACTTTCTATCACTTTTATAGTTTGTTTTTCTAGAATATTTCTGCCAGAAGGTTTTGCTGACTTGAATAGAGGAAGATCAGTTGTTATTCAGAAAATATTTTTGCAGGTGAAGTTGAAGCTAACTCCAGGTGAGAACAGGCATTTTTACTCTGTGATCCAAGTGGTTTCTCTTCAATTTACCTGATATTTCAGCCATTTGATCAAGTAGCAGAAATAATGCTCTGATTTAGGTAGGTGGTTACCTAGGTTTGGATAATCACCAGTTAGTTTAGCCACCTACCATGTAGTATCTTCATGGCAGTTATTTCTCTTCAGTTTCCTTTACAGTGAGGGGAAAGATGTATTCACTTTTAGCAGTGACACCAGCTTGAGCTCAAGGTGTGATGTGCACTAGCCTCTGATGGCTGCCTGAGTATAATAAATAGATAACTGTATAGACCTACATTTATTCAACCTAGCCATATTATTACAGGCACTGTAACTCAAATAAAAGGTTTGTAATGTTTGCTAGATTGAAATCTTATTTGTCTAACATGTTTAAAAAGTTATACTCAATAACTGTAAAGAAGTCAGTATTTGTTGCAGGATAATGTGCATGAATGAAATGAGACTAAATTAAATTGGTTAAAATGCTTACTATCCTATAACATAAAGCTTCTGCACATCCCAAGCAATATCATTTGAACTGGTAATAATCAAGAATCTGAGAACAGCTATCAAGGATGGTATTGATATAGATTAAAGCTTACCCTTTTCTTCAGGCTTAATGCATACTGGAGGATTAAGTGGGTTTGCAGACTAACTATCTTTGCATTAATTATGTTGACATCCTTCATGTCATTATGAGTCATCATGTAACTTTTCCTGTACAATACAATCTCTTTTCTTAAATCCTCTCTTTTGTGTCGTGCAACATTTCAAACCTTAGCTTGTTTTTATTTTATACTTAGCTTACAACCTGTGTTATGTCTGACATGAAAGAAGTCTTTTTGTCCCTGTCCCTTTACGCTGAAAAATCTGACTTTCATGTTGTACTTGGCTCAAAGAAATATTTGTAAATAGCATTTTTAGAAACATGTTTATTTATTTATTTCAACCAACTGGAGTAGTGTTTAATCAAACTGTTTGAGGTAATGACTTTGAAGCAAAGCACACCAATGAAATGTGAAAGTTTGTCTGAGGCACCCCAGAGTACCAGTGGAATGAAATGAAGGTCAGTGCCATCTTTGCAAATAAATACGGGTACATCCTTCTCTTTTTTCTTTTTTTCTTTTTCTTTTTTTTTTTTTTTTTATTCATCTGTGCTCAGTTAACTGGTGAGGAGTTCATATAGCAGTCATACTGCAAGTTGAAAGAAATTGGCAGATCAAAGATTGTAGGGATAAGCCTTCCTCAATCCTGGCTAGCCTAAATTGTTTGTAACTTGGTAAGAAAGGGCTAATAGCTTGTTTTGTGAGCAGGCAATGAAGCCTGGTTTGCACTGTTTTTCTCTTTTGCACGGTCTCTGATTTCTAATAACAAAGAACAAGCAGTTTAGCCTTTACTTTATTGGGGGCACTAAGTAGCTATGCCCTCAAAGTGCCGATCAGTTTTTACAAAACCTTTATAACGATTTTGTCCCTTTTATGTAAAAAGGAGTTGTGCTGAACCCTCTGCAGTAGCCAGTGGGTTCAGGATTACTGGGGGAGGAAGGAAGAGGAGAGGAAAACACCATGGTAGCTTAAACCACATTCACTCTAGGAAACTGGCCTCATAAAACTGTCACTTCTTTTAAAAGGCAGTGATGAGATTAAGCCATAAAATTATGAGTCTTGGCAAGAGCTGACAAATTCAAAGAAAAATTTTTTACAAGAAATTAAATGTAAATATAGGGGTACTCAGTTTTGGTTGGGCATTTTTTTGTTTGTTCTGTTGGTTTGGGATGGTTTTTTTTCACAGAAAATATTTTATAGGCTAATGTGTGCTGTTTTGGAGTGACCATAATAGATTTTGAATTATGTTAAATAGTAGGTTCAGCTTAAAAACAGAAGGTGTGTATACATTTCAAAAAAGCTTGAAACTGTGAGAATTTTTAAACGAAGCATTGATTTTTAGTTTCAAATGACACATTGGTATAGAATATTGTTAAATGTTTCTTGTAAAATTAAATATCTCAGTTGAATGATTTTTTTTCTTCTTTTTCTATACTCAAAGAAAAACAAAAGTCATTGGGGATTGACCCAAACCATCAATTACTAACATGCTCTAGTCAGGAGTACATGGTGTAGTTATGTTAGTAGAAACACACATCTTTAGACTGTATTTTGACTCATATGATTACATTTTCAAAAGGACAATACTAAAGTTTAGATTTTTAATCCAAAGCTTGTCAAATAAGGAGTTTTGTTCTTACAAATGTCGAAAGTAAGGATGGCTTTGACTTTTTTTTTTACAAATGTTGAAGTAATTTTGCTTTGTAGGTTTTCTAAATATCTTCAAAAGACTGCTCTGTGTCTTTGCAAACATGCGACAAGCTTACTATTAGATTACCCTCCAAATACCAGCCTATTTTGCTGCCATGTCTTTACAATTATCATGTTATTATAATCCTATTCTTAATTGCATTAGACTCTTGTAAGAGGAATCATGTAGATACTTTTCCATAATAATTTACTACATTAAAAATGTGTTGCTCTGTTACACTGTGTCTGTGTCCTCAAAATTTTGGGTCCTATATGTATTTATGGTAAGGAAATTGTAATAAAAAATAATAGAAGTATTTATAGTAGTAGATTGCTTTCTCAGGGAACGGTTTCAGGATTCCTCGATCCAGCTCCTACCTTCTTCACTGGTATTGTGTGGCTTTGGCATGTCTGGAAGTCAGCTCATGTTTCTTGCCAAAGTGTTGGATGGTGTTGCGCTCTGTGTCACGCAGTGGTGTCAACCTGGTGGTGCAAGGGGAGAAGACAGCTTTTACTGCAGCTCAGGCACCTGCCCACTAATAGAAGAGGTCTTTTCTTCATAGGGCCAAATACATGACCCAGAGACAAGACACACTGTGGCTAATATGGAGTGCTGTGACTTCTCCCGTGGCTTTGTGGCCCGCAGGCACAGCAGGCATATGTCCACCAAGCAGGCAGCAGAGAAGCTGTGGTACTGGCTGCCTGGGCATGCAAGAGATGCTCCTTACCTCAGAGGTCTGCAAAATTGGAGGCCACCTCCCTGTGCCTGATGCTCAAGGTGTGAGGCTGAGCAGTTCTGCTCGGCTTGGTGTGAACTGCAAGTTCTTCATTTTAAAACAAACATGATCTCTAGCTACGTTGCTCTGGGGATATTAAATACTTCCCTGGTTAAAATTTGGTTCCAAACATGAGTTCATCTTAGTCATTGTTCTACTGTTTCTTGTTCATTTTTGGTGTAAGGAACAAGTAGGTATTGTTTGTCTGAATTTAAATTAATATAATAGTAAGTTGTCAAAACACACTGAAGGCATTTAGAAATAGGTCCTTTCATTATGAAGAGCACACACCCACTGCAAAGCTGCTTCGAGAAGCTTCTGATAAGAAGTTGTAGTAGCACAGGGGTGGAAGTATGATTTAAAGTATGACAGGTCTAACAAGGTTCTTTGTGCTGAAGGGAATGATTATTTTGATGGCTAAACTTAAAAACATAGCACAGTAATAATGTTTGTGTCAGTAACTCTCAGTGAAAATCAGTTCTATGCTTCTTTGCATTGAGTGGTCTGCAATCGAAGACTGAGTCTAATGGTGATGCTGGAGTGCCATGTAGCTATACCCTTACTAGACTTTGATAAGCTCACTCAGGTCCTTGAAACAGTATAGCCATGTTAGAATAACTCTCCCTGGGCTGTTTAGTCCTGCTGAGAAGCAGGGTTTATAAGCCTGGACAGAACTGCTTCCAAGACCTCATTTATCTCCTTCAGCTTCATCAGAAATGTGCCAGATAAACATCCAACTATTCAACTCTATAAGAAAACTGGCCCCATCCTTAAGAGAATTTTAAATGTACTTAGTGTGTAAGTCACTGTTGAAAAATATCCCAAAATATGTGCATATGAACCACAGCTGGTTGAAGATAATGTAGGATTTCATTTTGAAAATATTGATTTATCAAATGGATCTGGTTAGGGGTAAAGGATTGGAAAATCTATTACTTCAAGACTTTTCTCAGTTATTCTGGGAGCTTGCTTCCTACTTCTACACAGCTTGAAAGCCCTATTGCCATTGATACCTGCAAAGTTTTTGGAGAGTTTTATCTTTATTATCACTGCATCGGTGCTGGGAACCTGGAGCTAAGCTCCAGGCTTTTTGATGTTCATCGTTGCTCCAGGGATTTTGGGCTTTTCCATATCAACAAAGCAAAAAAGGAGTGGAAGTCCTGGAAGCAAGGGCTGTCATATCTGAACTGAGTGCCTCAGACCCTTGGCTCAGCTGTGTAGAGCCATTAGGTATCTATCCTAAGGATGAGAAGAAATGTCTACTGAATGTCACTGGGAAGTACTGCATTTCAGTAGACATTACCTGTGACTAATCTAGAAGCACTCTGAGAACCCAATAGGCTATTAGCATGTGCAGATTATTCCTTCCATCCACCAATACTTTCTCTAGCTTCCCAGAATAAGTGGTTAGCACAAGCTCAGTCCTCTAGTTCAACATCACAAGAATTTCACATGAACTACTTAACAACCCACAATACACATGAGCTGCCTAATAGTCCACAATGTTGTGCACAGCTCTGTCTAAACAAGTGACAAACAAATAACAACTCTGTTTGTAGACATGAAACTTGATTCAGTCTAATAATTTCAGATGACTGATATTTTAATAGCATCCTAGGTTTACAGGTTCTCTTCTAATGATGATTTGCATCTCCAACAGATGTGTTTATATATAATTACTTGCATATAATTATTTATATTCTCTCTATATTTTTTTCATATTCTCTGAATATCTTCTATCAGCTGCACTGCTAAGGGTTCTTAAACTGATTTGTCCTGGTGTAAACCTGGTTATACTGAGGTAAAAGTACTACCTGACTTCCCTTGGGGCTGAGTAATCTATTGGAATATTTGAATATGTACTTGTTGTCCCTTTTATAGCACCTAATTTCTTAACTTTAAGTAGGACCTGTCAGTAATTTCAGTTCTTGCTCCAGAGGAAATCTGGGGGGGGTGGGGGATATAAATAACATTTTATTAAAAGGCAAAAATCTAAATGTTTTAAGTCTTTTCAGATACAAAAATGTAACTTAAACCAAAATAGTCAATTGTTTCAATTTCAATGAAAATACATTTTTTGAGGAAAAGATTCAGTCTAATATTTTCAGCCAAGCACTAACTGTGCAAGGGAAGAAACAGTTTTTGCAAGTTAATTTATGAATAAGAAGATGTGAACATATGGCCATATTATTACTTACAGCTTTGAGTCACACTGACACCATATTAAAAAGTCATCTAGTTGTCTAATGCATGTTAATACTTTTTCGATGGTTTCTTCAAAAAAAAGCAAACCCAAATGAAACAATTAGAAGGTATTATGAGGTTAATAACAAACGAAATCAGAGATAATAATGACATATTAAATGGTACAGTGTGTCAAGAAGAAAAACAAAGAAAAGGGAAAGCTAAAATAGATAAATAGCTCTGCTTTTTATGTAGAATAGTGGGAGTCATGCTGTGAAAAACTGAATTTATTTGCAAGTTTTATTAAGTATTAGAAAAGAGCAAATAAGAAAAGACGAGATTCTTTCCACAGGATTTCCAAGTGGATCACGGGTTTTCAGTCAAGTAAGTCCCATTAAAATCAGTTGAATCTGGTAGTTAAAACTCCTCATTTTTTGCTTCGGTTAGGTTCAGTGAGGTTAGCAAACCTTTGGTGTCTGTGTGCCAGAATGGCTTAAGCCTTTGAATCAAAGGTATTACAACTGCAGAAATAGTGATTTATAAGCAAAATGCATTGTTTTATCACAGTATGACAACAGTATGGGTAACCTGAGGTGATGCCATATGAGCGGGAGCATCATATATGGGGTACGATATCGTATCACAAAACCAAGTTAGTCCAAGCTCTCTTTTCAGTGCAGATTTATCTCCTGACAGTGGCACTATAAGGTTATTACATTATGGTTTTAGTTTTTTTTTTCCACCATCGTTTTGTAGGTTCTTGAAATAAACTGGGATCCTAAAATATGTAGTTCAAAGATTGGCCAACATAATGTACTGTGTAACCAGCATAACTCCCAAGTGACCAGCTTTGACACGACATTGCAATAAAAGCAGAGGGCCAGATGAGTCTTTAAACAGGTGTGCTGAATTATGATAGCCAGCATTACTAACTGACGAAAAACTCTCACAGCTTCTTCTTGCATTTACGTAAATCCATTTTTTATTACTGCCCACTGTTTCTAAAAAGGGGAGGTATCACAGGGTGCATCTCCTTCAAATTTATTGTAGTCTTTTGAATTGAATGAAAAACTGGCATACCTGTGAACTATTGAGAAACTGACATATACCGTAATTCTCTTCCTATCTCTGTTGTTATCATTTGAATAATTCAGGTGATGTCTCATAACTTCTTAAGAAAAGGATGCACAGAGTGTGGAAGATGGAACATAAAGCCTATAGTCACCTCATCCCTGTAAATATCAGAGGTGGTTTCCAGGCTAATAATCATTTGTTTTGTTAATTAAAATAAATCTTTAAGCTCACAGAATACCAAAATGCTGAGCTGAAAGGAAACTTATAAAGTCAGCTTGATAATAGATGCCCGAGTCCTTGAGCTGCCTCCCTGCATAAGACAGTATACAGGCAGTATGCAAGGAGTTCCTAAACTGAAGTGCAGGCAGAACTTCTGTGGCTGCTGTGCAGACGGATGCCTTGTCTTTACCAAGAGAAATTAAATTATTTATTCTGGGTTTCTGGCAGACAAACCACAGAATGCTACTGCACCATTTCTGGCAAGAGCACTTGATGATGCATGCAAACAAGGGCTGCTTTAATGAGCTGCTGGCCAAGAGGAGGCAGCAGAATTTAATCTTAAGGCTTATGTCCTCTTGAACATATGGTGCTAAATGAGCATCTCACAGCCCAACTAGTAATGAGAACTAATCTGAATTGGGCTAGCAGTAGTCTGCAACAGACCAAATAAGAAAATCATATTTCTTATTTTCAGTGAAGAGTTAATTGAATTTTTAAAATTTAAAGTACTTTATTGACATAGAATTTAATTTCAAGAGATGGATATGAACCAATGGAACGTCAAGTCCACACTGTATCATAAAAACAAGAAAGAGCCAGGACAGGTCAACCAGTAGAAGGTTTTGGTATAATAAACATTACCATAATACTTTTATTTATATAATGTTTCACATGTGCTCATGCATATCATGACCACCGCAGCATATTCAAAAATCTGTTTCTAATACATTCTGGAAGCCCTTACACCATATGCATCTTGCATATAGCCTCCCATTGAGACTCAAATGCAAAGGCTGAATGGAATGAAATTAGCTAATATTACAGTTCTTAGATGAGTATTTCAAATCCTGCACATATAGAAAGAAAGGAATGATGAAGAAAAAGAGGAAAGGAAGGAGGGAAGAAAAGAAGAATTAATTGATATACACACTAAAGCCAATAAAATTCTACACCCTTGAAACTGCTTAAAAAAAGTAGGAGTGCCTATCACCTAAATTGCATGGATACAGTATTTTAACCAAGTGTTTGTAAGCGCAGATACTTGTCAAAACATTGTTCAAAGAGAAGACCTGGAACATAGTCAAAATTTGTACTCTAAAGGACTGGAAAATTAAGTAAAGCCATCTTGACATAAAATCAAGTATTTTGTAGACAACCAGTGTAAAATACTAAATATATGCATGGAACATATGCCTGATCATTGTGTTGCAGTTGCAGACCAGGTGTGGTATTGCTTTCTGCACTGACGGCAACCAGCAGCTAAGTGCTGAAAGCCCTGTTCTTAAAATATTTTATCTTGGTGGTTATGAGGAAAGGACGTATTTCTGCTATGACTTGATTGCAAGAACATCAAAGGATCAATAAAGGCATAACTAGGTAAACTGCAGAAGTGACAACATTCATACAAATAATACAATGACACTCTGGATGTGTTAGCATGGCAAATATCTAATGTCTTGAGGGAGGGGAAGAAATACACACACACACACACACATATATTTTTATATATATATATATATATATGAACTTTTTGGTCCAAATAGGATCTACTCTTTGTAAAATTTCTGTCTTCCTACTTGAAATTAGATCAGTTTTAGATGACTTTCTAGGCATGATCAAATTTATTTCCAGTACATATTTTTTTACATCTTTAACAGACTTTAAAAAAAGGGAGATCGAGACATATTAACTTTGCCTTTTCCGTACTTGCATGATAAAACAAAGGAAAAAGCATTCTCAACAGCTTACTTTCTAAAATGCAACCCAACTGTGCAATTATTGTGGTGATTTCATGCTGCTGGGATAAAATAAAAAATAAGAAAAGATTAGTACTGGTGATAGAAGTTAGATCAAAACCAAAGGGATGACAGAAAAAGGGATGAACTAGGTGTATATTATTACCGTATTATCCATCTCTCCATAGAAATCTTATGTGCTTTTTATTTAAAATATTGTGGGAAACCAGGCTTGTTGGCCAAAAAGTAATGGAATCCGACTTGAGACAAGTTAAGCAACACGCTTATCTTGCACTGATGAGCACCGACCTTGGCCAAGAGCGGGAGCTGAACAATTTATCTTGCTTAAGACGTGATGGTTTGCAGTCTAACCCTTGAACAAAGACCCTATATCAACTGAATGACGGCTGGAGTGAGGCGGAGGCCTCACAGCCCAATGTTGCTTCAGTGAAGCCAGAGTGCCTTTCTCTACCCCTCCCTCTTGATCGACAATGTGACAAGCCTTGTTAAAAGCCAATCAGCACATGATAATTGACCAAGTCCCACCTCGCCAAGAGCATAAATCTGGCATTTAGAATCCTCCATTTTGAGGATGAGATCTCCTACTACTGGACTGATCAACTGGCCTGGACCTCTCCTCCCCAAGCAGGGACCCCTCTCTGGTCAGACTTGCGCCTCCGACTACGTCGGATGTTACCCAGGAAAATATTACTAACAAAAGCGCTGAATTACTAACTTGAGCTTGACTTTTGCAGTAAATGCATTTATCAACGGCAATTCCAAACTTTTATATCTGTTGCCTTAATAAGTCATCTATCTTTTCAACTTTGTGAAACTGTTTCAGTGAAAGTCCTTGAGAGGGCTCTGACAGCCAAACATTGACTCTGATAAGTGGCTACACACATAATTCTTTAGACATAAACTGTTGACCAAGTCTGGGACTGAGGCTGGATCCAGCCGCACCTAAGATCCCTTCTGAGGAAGAGTTTAGAAAGCAAGGGGGTCCATCCTGAACCCCATGACTCAGCAGGAGGGTTTCCCTCAGCCATGTGTCAGATTCATATTCATAATGTGACAAATATATACACACAAAATTTATGCAAGACATTGCTTAGCTAGCTACTTAAAAAGTGTAGCATTTACATAGTCTAAATTCCTTATTTGCTTTGTATATTATTTACTATCTGACTTAGGATCCTTGAGTCTACTTGGCAAATAGAAAATATTACACATTAAAGAGTTAAGTAGAATATCGTTCAAAGCATATGAATATCCTTGCTCATGTAAGTAGATGAACTGGACTCCAATCTATGCTCATCTCTTCTTTTTGTAAGTTTATTTCTACATTGAAAGGTATTTACAGATAAGCACACGTAAAAGTTGTGAAGCTGTTACACACATTGATTCCTACATAAGTGCAGGGAAGGAAAATGGGGCACATGTATATACACATCTGTAATTGCCATATGAATTCTTTTAGTATTAAAAATATAGAACCATAGAATCTTTTAAGTTGGAAAAGACCATTGAGATCATCAAGTCCAACCATAAACCTAAAACTGCCAACTCTGCAACTAAACCATGTACCTAAGTGCCACATCTGCACATCTTTTAAATACCTCCAGGGCTGGTGACTCAACCACCTCCCTGGGCAGCTTGTTCCAATGCTTGACAGCCTTTTCGGTGAAGAAAATTTCCTAATATCCAATCTAAAACTTCCCTGGCACAACTTGAGGCTGTTTCCTCTTGTCCTATCATTTGTTACTTGGGAGAAGAGACTGACACCCACCTCACTACAACCTCCTTTCAGGTAGTTGTAGAGAGTGATAAGGTCTCCCCTCAGCCTCCTCTTCTCTAGACTAAGCAACCCCAGTTCCCTCAGCCACTCCTTATAAGACTTGTACTCCAGACCCTTCACCAGCTTTGTTGCTCTTCTGTGGATGCTCTCCAGCACCTCAATGTCCTTCTTGTAGTGAGGGGCCCAAAACTGAACACACTATTTGAGGTACGGTATGTTTTAGTGCTAAGCGACATTATCTTGTTCCAATGGAACCAGGTCCTGTGACCTTATCCAAATAGCACAGGGGCTGTGCTGGTTATCCCTTGGAGGATTCTTATATCATTTTTATCCAGGCAAACATATTTTAATTTGGATAAATTCCAGGGAGGCAATTAAAGAACTGCATAACTTTTGGTGTATTTTAATTTGTTCTTCAAAGCAGCACTTGCTGATGTGGACTAATCAGCTTTTATGTGCCAGTGAAAGCACAGAACATGATGACAGATGGTAAGCCAGAAAAATTCTTGTAGCTAAATACCCACTGTCATTGTTAACCTAGAGAGTGACAACTTTGGTGTCATTTTGTACAGGATGTGAGAGTTTTCTTTTAGCTATAGCTAAGTCCTCAAAATATCATGGACTGCCTGTAGCATGGTGTATTTGAACATGAAAACATCCAACTGACATATCAATGAGATAGTCCTGATGAATGCTACAAGTTCAGTTAGGCGAGACGTAAGGTTTGCAGCAATGTCACTGTGTAATATCTAACTTCCTAATCAGTGCATCTGTCTTTCCTTATCCTCTCATGTTGTCCATCAGTAGTCAGTTAATCAGATTAAACTTTTGGGGAGATATCTCAGCTGCCTAATTAACAGTGTGTGTGTGGGGGGGAACCAGACAAGTTCTGATAATACTTCTGCACAATATTTTAAAGGAGACACGCTATGTTTCATTTCAACTAAGAAATATGTGCCTAAGAATCCTTTCAAACAATCCAGCTTTTAGTATCAGGAACACCAAAGGAGAAATGTACTTCAAATTCATGTGCCTCCATAAAAACAGAATTTAGTGTAACTGCACATGTTCTAAATTAAGATCTCTGCAGTGCAAAGAGAATGCTACTCTAAGAATTAAAATACTAGCAGTTTCATTTTTAAAAGACTGGGTTTTTATTGTGATGTTCTAATCGTATTTTAGTTTATAGATTATATCATTTATCATATAAGCAATGGGGAAGCACTGACTTGTCAATATTTTCTAGAAAGAACGTTAAGATTTAGGGTAGGAGGGTGGTAAAGAGGAAGGTGGTATCATATCTAAACAGAGCCAGTCTGAACATCTATCTGCAACTCAGACTACCAGAGGTTATGTTCCACACTCAGATACGTGGTGCCTAAACATATGTGATCACATTTGGCACACTGGAACTGTCTGACAGCACTTTCTGGTAACTCTGATGATAAAGTTTATTATGAGGGTGAAGTGTTTTTCCCCTTGCAAGGGTAAACATTTCATAGGGTGGTATAGAGAATCCCTTAGATTCACTGAATGTGTTGTGATTTTTTTATTATTAGAGAACATTTGATCTTTTTGGAGCTTTTTGACCAGCTCTTTCTCTCAGGCACTGTTTTCCCAAATGCTTCCTTGTCTCAACCTGCAAGAGACAAAAAGCTTCCCAAAGAAATCTCATATGTATCAAAGCTAGTTAAATATATGAATAGCTTGTCATTGTTATGAGTTGAAAAGTTTCAATAAAGAATATTTTTATGTATTCTAAAATATATTTATGTATTCTATTTTATGTATTTTGAAATCCAAAAGAATGAAGTCAAAGCTTGATACAGAAAGCACTGATTAAGTCCATACTGAGGAAAACAGAATGCAGACAACAGCTTAATCTTTTCACCTTATTCTGTGCACCTGATGAAAGTAGAAGCAAGAACAACATCAGCTAAAATCCCCCGCCATGAATCCCAAGTGGTTTTCTGATTCTCTCATTAACTGATTTCTGTGCAGCAGGCTAGGGGAAGTATACTTTATATGTGCTGCTTAATTGCAGAATTGATGTTAAGTGGGAAAAGAGAAAAGGAGCATATTGCAAGCTTTGCTTATAAACTGTGCTCTTCCAGCTTAAGTCTCCAAAATAAGTTGTCCCTCATTTTCATATACAAAATTTCTTCATGCATTCTTCATGGAGATGCTCTTGACTTTTCTTTCAATATGGCTTGGATTGTCTCAATCCTTTCGTAGGGCTCACATAGCAACCCTATGTTCAAGCATTTAATGTCCAAAAATTTCCTGGCTGGAAGATTTCCATCACTTGCATGTTGACCTAAGAACATCTGACATATTCCCTACCACATGGATTACACTATATATTTTTATTAAGCTCTCACTGAGCACTGTACTTGTAGATGTTCAGCTATTTCTGAAAAATACATATTAGCAGCTCAGATTCTCACATTTAGGACTGGCTGCCTAGATCTGGATCCCTAGACACTACTGGATTGCCACAGCGCTTTTTATGCTTTGCTTAATGCATGTTCTGTTTGTTTGTTTTTAAATATGTGCAATTGCCTGGAGGGTTCTTTTTTACAGTTCACAGAAGAGTTCACACACAGTTCACACACACAAACCCAATGCAGCCAGCCAACAATAAAAAGAGACAAGCTACAAGATACTAGGTAATTGCAAAGTAAAATATAACAAGGGATTCCAAAACATTTCAAACAGATTGTCTGAATGTGTAAATACTCTCCTCTAACTCTTCATTTTCTAATGTATTACAGGTCCATTCAAAATGCTGTCTTGGATGGGAAAGATAAGCTATCTGAAGATGTGTACAAATGTCACACTGAGCAATTTCATTCTACCCCTTTAACGGTCTTCACACCTTCCTGATAAAATGATAAAACAGTCCCGAATAATGCCCTACTTTTACTATGTGGACAATTTGTTATCTCCAAAATGACCAGGCTTGCATGAAGGAGGAAGCTACAGAAATCTCAGCAAAAGAGAGGAAGAGTCTGTGATGAAGAGAGCTGGAGGGAAAAGAAAACAATAGAGAAGCAATATAGGCTGTGTATTGCAAAAGAAGACTGATTTGGTGTTTTAAACAAGATCTAGAGATGGAAGTGGCAGTTCACTTGAGCTGCCAGCCTGGTAACATTGCCAACAGTCTCTTTGAGAAGCTTGATAACACGATCTGGACGAGTATGGATATTTGACCCTAGTGAGCCTGGGTTTTTATTACATGAGATTATTTTACTGATTATTCTTGCTTCTCAGCAAGATTCTAGGTTGTGCATTAGTTCGTTGAATCCATGTGCGTGACCCTGGCTCTGTGTCCCGATCCTCACTTTTGCTTCCCCCCACCCTCAATTAATTAACTTTACCTTCTCATCTTAGATGCTTTTGCATGGCACAGGATTCTTGACCATCAGCCCAACTCCAACTTCATTTTTGCTTTGATTTTGCAGCTAGTACAATCCTCAGCTTCTTCACTTTCATCTCAAACTGAGTGTGATTGTAATCTGCTGTCTTCACCCTCCACATTTCTCCCTCTGAATATACCTTCTACAGTCATATAATACAAAATACGTCTCGGAAAAACTGATGTGCTGACTTCAGAGAGCTTTATAATATGTTAATCCTTCCAAGATTTGAAAATTGCAATAGGGTTTCAAGAAATTCTTGAAAACAATGTAAGTTTTCATATAAGAAATATCCTTTGTTTTCCTCACAAATGATTTTAGATTTCCATAACCATAAGAAGAAAAAGGTGAGGGCTTCCTAAGAACACCAGTTATAATATACATCAAAAATTTCAAGTGTCTTCTCTACTATTACTGTCAAAATTATCAAGCAATGATATGCCAGTTTGGAGGATTAATCAAAGACTATTTTTCCAAGTTCATCATAAAACTGGAGAAAAAGTTTATGGCTTTTTTTTCCCCTTCATTCTGATAGTAATCACCTTCTGGATATTTCTAAACCATCTCTGCTCAAGGTTGACCTTTAAAACGAAAAGCCACATTCCACAAAAACATCATCCTGGAGGTGACTTTCTGAATCATCTGGCCCCATTTCCCTGCTATTGCAAGCTGACAGAAAACATTTTAGTATGAAAATGCAAGAAAAACAGCAAAACATCTTAGACCTTGTGATTACTAAGAATTCAGTTTTCCCTTTGTTTTGGAAGGAATAAGGGAGGAGTGAGCATACCTAAGGAATATCAGAAATATCAGATCTAATGATTTTTCTCAAGAACCACATTTTAATGATGATTTGAATTATGTGTTGAACATATGGGTACCATTTCCACACAAAGGAAAAGGTGGCAGGCAGTTGTCTTTCCTTAAATAGAAACAGGTAACTTTAGTTTTAGATTGAGTGGGTCTTTTTATATGTGTTTGGCACAGTCCAGGAAAATGTGCTTTGTCAACTGCTAGCATTCTAGCTTTTAAAGAAAGGCAATAAATATACCAGTTTCTGAAGAAATAAAATGTTTTCCACTTATCATCTGAAAATAACAACTGAAATTGAAGACATGAGGGCACTTGACTCAGACCTTTTTTCTTCCTGATGACTTTTGGGTTTTACAGGTTACTTAATCTGCTACAACCTGAAAAATCAATATCTTCATATTTTACCTTAGCTACCCAGTGCTTGCCTCTATATATCTTCCTGTCAGATAGAAGGCTGAGAAGGTGATAACGAATCTTGAACTTGGATTAGTACATTTCACAATGTAGATGTGTTATTAAAAAAAATGACACACCGCGTCAATCAGTCTCCTAGTGAGAAGTGAACTGCATTTAATTTTGAATTTGCCAAGATCTTGAGCTGACCAGTGTGGTGGGAGAACTTAGCACATTTTCACATTTTTCTACTTGAATGAAAAAAGATGACAAAAAATAAGAAGACAGTGTTTATTGAACTTCATTGCAGCTAGATTTATATTTTAGATAATTGAACAGAGATTCAAAAGTAATGGAAAAATAATGATCATAGTATGTATTCTAGCCTGTGTGACTGTGTAAGGGTTTCCTGCATCTTTCCCTCCATCCGCTTACATTACAAAAGCAATAACAATGGCCATTGAAGAGAAAACATGCCAAAACATCTCATATTACTCTGTGATTTTGGACAGCCATGCTTTTGTGTACAGTTTTTATCTGTCTGACAGCCTAACGATAGACTGTGTTATATTTTGAAAATACAAGTACTGTGTTCCAGGGATTATATATGATTGCCACAATATCAGGATCAACAAAATGAGATCTGAATGTTGAAACTTACTTAGTTTCAAGAACCTATCAATCAGGCTGTAATTTTAAGGGGTGAGGGAACTTGTGCTCAATGCTAGCACACAAAATAATCACAAATATGGGTGTCTGAGGAATATAATAGATTATATTACTGTAGTATATTTATATAGCTATGTTGCTATTAGGTGTATTAAGGACCAAAAAACCTATTAATGCTTTATAGAAATAATTATTTAGGTACACTTCCTATCATTTAGCTTAGCAATGTTCCAGGTGGAGATTGGATATAAATCCAAATTATTTGCTTGTTTGTATAGAATCTACTAGTAGGAATGCTAAGTTATTTCCCAAAAGTGTTTTGCTATTAATGAATTTTATTTTTGTTCTCATCACTGCAGTAAATCTTCCCTTATTTTCAATAGCAATCAGTGATCTAATCCAAATAATTTTCTTGAAATGTGAGAGCTTTTTCATATCTTTGCTATGTTTTTCTCAGTCTCCGTGATTTAGTAAATACAGATCTCCTCTTAGCAAATTAAACACCTCTGAATAGTCAGTTTCAATCATAGGAAACACCATTTCTTCATGGATATGTAAATCTTATACCCAGTTCTCACTGTAGAAGCCTGAAGAAGAGGTCACATGTAATACAGAAGTTACGGCATTCATGCTTGGTTATCGTAAGCTTAATATTCACTGAAAGTTTTGTTAATGTTCAGCCTTTCTGAAAGCTGGTAATTTTTATTAATTGCCCAACTATTGATTTAGTTTACAGTAGATTTAGTATAGATTTTAGTTGAGCAAACATACCACCCCTGCAGTGGGTTATTCATACCAGCTGGCTTAACGGTGACAGGCCTACCTGTGCTGTTCTCATATTTTCAAATTTTGCATTGGCTGAAACTGCCTACAGCTTCAAATTTAAATCTGTAAATCTAGAGGTAGTCATGTAAAAGGTAATTATTCACAGTACTAATTTAAGCAAATGGCTACTGTTATTTTTCCTTCTGAGATACTAAGAAAAACTAGCCTTTCTTTATTTTTCAAAATATTCAGTATTTTAAATGTTTCAGTGAACATTCCAGGGAAATGATTGACAACTCGGTGTTATTCCTGTGTTAATCTATAGGTGTTGGTAATTAGTACTCAGAACTTATAAAGCAATGTCATGGCAGGGAGGGGAGGGAAGAGGATCTGTTGCTTTGCTGGATAACCAGAGATTTATAATAACTGCTGGATGAACTCCATGCGTATGATGCCACTTGAAATATTCAGTTTGAATCATCCAGCTCCCATATGCAGTCTCATATCCACCAATAGTCACAAACTGGAACTCATTTGGAGTATTATTTTGCTCTTTATAATGTCTAGAACATTTAAGTAGGATTTATCAAAATTACAAAATTGCAAATATTTCCTCTAATCTGTAGTACATATGCAGATTGATAGCATATTTCAGGATAAAAATATGCATATGTCATTCATCGTAAAAAAGTATCTCTGGAGAGAGTTTATTGCCTATCAGCAACTGCTGACCTCTCCAAAAGATTTGTGCATAGGTGTATTTGTATGTCTGTATAGGTAGCAATCTTGAAAAAGCCTACAAACTTTTAGTATTTTTAGAAGCAATGGAGAAAAATAACATTGTAAATATTTTTTAATCCTGTGAATCACAACTATAATCAGTAACTCTAACTCTTTTATTGTTCAAAACTTCTTTTTCAAAAAAACTTAAGTAATTTCCTTCCATTTGTAATAAATTTTTCATCTCTAGCCTTTATACTCAAATATCATGGCTTGGCTTTTTCCTGCATCCACAAACTAAAATTAGAATCACAACCTTTGTGCTCAGGCCAAGTGACTAAGAGCTTTATAGAATCATACATAGTATGAAAACCTTGAAACATATTTTAAAAACCATTCAGGTTGTATCATAAACCTGCTTTAACAGCATATTGCTTTGTTAATACTTTTTCAAGAGATTGTTTTTCTTATCTAATTTTAGATGTAGCTCCACATTATACAGATGCTGCACTTTTGTCTTCCTATGAAATGCACGTTTGAGGGCTCTTTGTTTTTCAGTTGGTATTTTTTAAGGAAAAATGTCCTTTTCCTACCAAGCCACCAACAGGTGCTACTGTGGAAACGCAGCCAAATGAGGTTCCTGCTGTTTTAAAGACAGTTTTACAAGTATATTATGCCTTTTCATGGCACGATCAATTCTTCTAAATGACATTTTTATAGCTGTTTATTTGGATTCTGTTCATGCATTTAAATTTTGTCCATATTTTGTTTTTCTTTTTCAATTATAAATAATTACAATTTTAATATAATTTTAGACAGAGAAATATCAAAATATTAACACCTTTTTTCTAATAATCTCAAACTGGTTTGTAAATATTAATGAATGCTACTTCACAATATTTTTCTGGTATAGATAATCCTTGTCATTTCAAAGCATTTAGCAGACTGGAAAATATATGTACAGTAGGATTAAGCAACTTGCCCAAGATTAAACAATGAGATGCAAAGCTACTTTTATGTGAATAGGAGGAGCACAGGAGAGCATACTTCCTCTGTGTGTGTGAAGGTAGCAATTTTCGCATCGGAAGAGTACAGGATTGACAGACGGTGTGCTTTTTTGTCTATAGTCTTTAATGGGTATCTGTAAACCACAGGTAGACTGCAGCCTGGCATCAATGAGTTCAGGGTATGTTTACACCACAGGCAGCTGAATGGCTGAAGCTTGCATTTGCAGATGTAAATTTGAATTACCTGTCTGGGACACTACACAGCAGTATAGCCATGGCAACAAGGAGCTCAGCATGGCTGGCTGTGCAGGTGTGGAACAGGTTTATAGATGGTGCTGAGCTCTGTCCTGGAAATGTGAGGATCTGACAAAAACTACTGCATGTGTATCTACACTGGGAGCAGTCATTCCTTGGACTGCAGAAAAGAGGGATCTTTGGGGACTGTGCTCCAGCTCTTAGACCTCCTGCTCTAGGAAGACCCAGAAGCTGCACCCTTCTGAAACTCCCACCTGGCTACAGTGAACTGCAACACTACAATGAGACTACAACAAAGTGTTGTGGTTTATTAGCGCAATTTACACCCCTCCATTTTATATTTAGACATCACCGTGGTCAATGTTGTAAAGATACCCCAGTGAACAAGTACTAAATATTCTGGCACTAAGTCAAAAAACAACACTTTCTTGTGTGGTGCATAAGCATAGATATAAGTTACTTTTTGGATCCTTTCGTTGTCTTTCCTTCTACATGTAAATTTTCCTCTTTGAGATCCTGATCGTAATGCTAAAAAGGTATTCTTCTTTTGGTTTCAAGAGTATTTGAATCAAGCCTAAGGCTAAGTGAGAATAACTATTACTGCAGTTTCAAGAAGAAATGTACTGAGATACAAATAGAAGCACATGGATGGCTGCACATCTATGATTTTCTTTAGCTCTTATTATGACGTCTGATGTCTGGCAAACTGTAATTATGGAGGACATGCTAATTATTTTGATAGGAGCAATTATCTTGTTTCTGTTTATATTATACACCTTTCCAGAGATCCATGGCCTGACATTCTCTTACAGGCTGAAATCAAATCCAACTTAGAGACTTTCTGCCTCTGTGAAATCCAAATACCTGTTTTTTTGCCATTCATTTTTACTACTGTTCTGAAGAGAGAAATATACAAAAGTAACAAATGTTATACAGAAAGACGTAAAAGAGGATACAGATCATTAGGAAATACTGACTTGTGATTCAGTACATAATTATGATGCTGTCCTACAGAAATGGATGGTGACGGAAATGAAAAAGGAATTTTCCAGTGGTTGTAGGACAAAGTAGTCATGTACTGAAATGAAGATTTCTGGCTTCCAATCACCTGCACTTATTGCCTGGCAGAACTGGCCTAGCTGCAGCACCCATTTGCCTAGGATGGGTACACAGTCAGGTGGAAATGCATGCTGTCCTGTCAAACTCCTCACTTGACACCACTTTCCTGCCTCTAAAATTTGTGCCTGCTGTTAAAGAAAAAAAAATCTTTTTGCACAAGAATCTTTCCTCTTAGCAGCATCTGGATAATAGTTCTGACTTTTACTCCTTATTTTCATGTAAAAAGCAGGCTAGTGTCTCTCTCATTACTTGATCAACAGCAGCTGAAGAAGCTATCGATAGATCAAAAACATACATAAGAATAATTCTTCTGAAAGCTTTTCATCATTACTGCTGTCTTAATTTTTGTGGTTTTACAGAGTTGTTAGCGTATTTATCTGTGAGAGACTGCAAGTCACGCCAATAAAGAGGTTGAACAACAGTGCAAAACCCAGAGGTTTTCTTGAAAGAAAATTTGAATTATTTCTGCCTTCTGGTGCTGTAAATGCAATGGCTAGGACTGAAAGCATGGATGACTAGACACAGGCATTGCAATGGACAAAATCCATTATGCAAACCAGGGAGACTGTTCCAGAAAGGTAAGAATTCATGGCATATTGCCACAAACGCCTTGAGCATGATGCATTTGTAGCGCAGGGAGAGTAGAGCTGTGAAAATAAGTTAATTTTTTATCTATGAATCATCAGAATATTCTAATGCTAGTCTAAAGAACTGCATAAATGTTGCACATTTCTTAAATATACAGTGTACATTATATGAGTTGCTCAGGAATTAAAAACAGACCAAGCTGCTTCAGGCTTTAATATAAATTCTGTTTAAAACTTAAGTCTCAGATGCAGTCAATCTAACTTCATGTATTAAGTGAAGTACTTCACAAAGGACCCTCATCACCCTAGGCTATCCCTCTAATCAGTGCACTTCCACATGATGAGTGTGACGGCCTGAATTACCTGGAGGAAGTGCTTTCTTCTCTCCACTGACTCTAGAGAGACCCTGTGGAAGCTAAGCATCTGAATTAAATGCCTACAGTTAGATAAGAGCAACTTAAAGTTGAATGCACCAAAAATTTGCATGTGTCTTGGATGCTCAGTGTATAACTGACTTCCACATCCTCTTCAGATGTCTTTTTATGATAGGGACAGGGTAGATTTCCCATACCTTTATATACAGCAAAATGAGATGCACCCTCAGGTTTCACAGCGATAACCTATTTTTGCCCTGGAGCCAGTCAGCATCGGGTAATGAAATTCTAAATGGTGGAGGCAAATGCCTTTTCCACTTTAACGGTATGATTTAGTACTAATTAAAACCGTGTTACACATGCCTTTTGATGAAGACCTTCACATGGCAATATTTTCCCATTTTGTGTTTCTCAAGGTTTGCAGTTGCAACATTTTTCTCCCAATACTTGCATTTCCTTGAGGGGAGGATTTGTAATCTAGTTCTGCTACCAGTCTCTTCCACTCTACCAGGTAGTTTCTGCCTTTGCTTTCAAGACGTCAAAGAACAGCTCAATCTATGGCTTATTTTAGAAGGGCTTATTCCATTTTGGATTGTTCCTTGATGGACTGTTAGCCAGAGTATTGTTTGGATTCAAGACACTGTCTTCCATTGGATATTAGAGAAAAATAGGAAATATATGATAACCTGGATAATTTCAAGAGTCTGTTTCAATTAATTTGATTAGAGAGTCATTTTTAACAACTCCTTAGGCAGAGCATAGCATGTTTGAAGTTCATCTAAATGAGCCTTGATCTGATAAATGTGGTACATTTTTTTCCTGTTAAATTCAGTATTTATAAGTAAGAAATTATTTTTGTAATCTAATTGAAGTTTAGAAAAAAGCACATCGCTTTCTTGTGAGTTAATCTTGTCAAGGTTTTTATTTTTCTTCCTAGAAACCCAGTTTCTAGGGTTTCTAACAAAATTAGAAAAATTTGGTCATTATATTATGTAGCAGAAGTGTCAATAAAAAGCAACAGAGAAGGAGGAGGAATTAAATGCACTTGAATAGCTACTTCCGTCAAAGAATGTCCTATTTGGTGTAGAAACACTCATAGGTTAGCAACTTCTCAAGGTGAATCAGATATTTGAACCCAAACATAAGAAACTCATAAGCATATATGAATGGGATAAACTGTTCAGACTTGCAACAAAGCCCTGATCCAGACTTCTACCATTTCTGTTAAAACACCTGAGCAGATTTTTCAGCTGCAACACAGGGCTACATAAAATACTCTGTTACAGTAAGTTCATGTTTATATAATCATTAGAGATCAAGTCCCAGCCCACCTTCCAGCCACCACCAGAGGCATAAAAGGGCAAAAGGCACTTCTTTTGTCTTGAGTAAATAAATCTTCCCAGAATGCAGAAGAAACAGAGAGGTTAGTGCTGGAAATAACTAAGCAATATGAAAAGTAATATACAATGATACCAAATCTCATAGGGGATAGAAAACTTCTCTTGCTTACTACAGTTGATAAGTGTCCAGGAAGTATGATGATAGATAAAGAATATGAACCTAAACAGAGTGTGAATATACATATAGTATCATTAAAATGTAATGGATTTAGTAAATAGTATAACATATACTGCATTCATTTTTAATCATGTAGTATAATTCTGAGTAAACAAATTTGAATAAAGCATACCACTTTGGCTCTATGATTAACCAATGTACTCAGTTTTATATATTTGGTGAAAATTATATTGGTACAATATTCACAGCCAAAATGAAATCAAGTATCTTTGGATCTATTGTTTTGCTTATGTATACTATGACAGATAGCTCATATAAGGTAGGAAGACAACTGATTCTAGAGAACAGCTCAACACATTTCAAAGGATGCTTAGATAAGGGAAATTAAATGTCATGTTTTGGAGGAATATAGTGATCAGTGCAGAAACACTGAATAAGGAAAATCCTTATTTACCTTTATCTGTAAAGATTTTGGACATTTGCCCAGACCTGACTCTTGGGACCTAAGTACTTTCCCAGAGCTAAAATAACATGTTTCGGACCTGATTCAGGCCTAAATGAAAATAGCTGCTATTGAATATATATAGAACTTGTAAAGAAGGTATATGCTGAAATGAAGGTGAATACACTGATTACTCTTTCTTTATTCATTGACTACCAGTCTTTCCATCTCTCACAGATGTAGTTATCTGCTCTTTGCAGTGGTTAATAGTCTGTGAAACAAACATCAAAATCAGAATTCCTGCTTCTTTTCCTCTAGCAAAAAGGTAAGGTACACTTTTAAAAGCAGTGGAAATGGGGTCTGAGCACCCAGACAGCAGTTCATCTCTGAAGGAACCCGTCTCTGAAAGTGCTGCCTACTGAATGCCCTGCTTGCAATCTACTTAGCCTTGATGGAATATTATACCTCTGGTCACACTAAGGGCGTTTAAGTGTACACCAACAGGAAGATATGCTTCTTGTCTTTTAATAGAAGGAAGAAGTGAATGTTGCCAATAAGGAAAAAGTGTCTATCAATCATGATTGCTTGTCCTGTTATGTATCTTGCCAATGTGGCTAAACAACCTAATTAAATTCCTAAAGTCAGATAAGCCAACACCTGAGAGGGTACCTGTATTGGCTTTTAATGGTGAAACTAATTACTGTGCAAACATCATATGTGTTTTGTGATTTGGTTGATAATTATGAGTATTGGTGGTACTTGGATGACTTGTCAATGGCTCAGAGTTTGAGAAGAACTGAATAGGTCTGTTCTTCGGCTATAAACTGGTAGTACAAATGAGAAGAATTGAAAAAGATAAGCGTTTTCCTGAGCTATCCTGAAGCAATTAGTGGATATAGATCTTAGAACATTTAACAAAAGAAATCAGTTATAAGACCTCAGTTTGATTATTTTCTAGTGAAATCTTTTCCCTTAAAAAGAAGAGAAAATAATTTCACTGGAAAAATAAAAAAGAGGGAGAAAGAGATAAAAAAAGCCTGCACTTTATACTGATCTTATTGGATTACTTTGGGCAGTTATTTTGCCTAGTTGCAATGTCTCTTCTGGGTTTGGTTTGGTTTTGTTTTTAATGAAAGAACATGTCTAATAGTTACACTAAATAATTTTCTTAATCTTTGTGAAATAGAAATATTTTTTCTCAAGATGACAGGATCTTTGTAAGTTTAATTTTTAACTGTTACTAGGAACACAGAAAAATACTGTTTAGTGATAACATAAAACACTATTGTTACTACTTGATAGTTTCTGTGCTTCTCTGTATGAAACAAACATGTATACAACACTGGTAACTATTAATATTACATTTCAATATTAAATATTTAAATAACATTATTTAATATTTAATCTATAGATTAGATTTAAAGTTAAGTTCAATGAGCATCAGAGAAGTGATTTGTCCTGAGATACATCAATAGGTAAGTAAAATAAAGCCTTAATCTTTTGGTCCTGTAACTTCTCCCTTTTGCCATTTTGTTATGGCAGGTAGATGATGAAAGTGGGAATGGAGACAAGCAATAAAATCCAGGGAAGCCACTACTGGACAGTTTGTCTTCCAGATGCATGTTAATTCTTTCAAGAGCTACCTTAAGTAAGTTAAAATAAAGTGTAAGTAGTTAAGTCCTAACAGTGAATGATTCTTAAATCTGTGTCCTACGTAATATCACTATGGGACCATGGACGTCTGACATCATAGATATTTTTGCTAAGGCCTTTTTCCATACCTGTTTCTCTGGAAATGACACTTTCAAAGTTCTTAAATATTTACAGTGTTTTGACAACATAGATTTTGTCTTGTTATATTTACACATAAGGAGTAGTATAACTACTATATAGACTGGACTAGAACTAGTATAAATTAAAGCTGACTGGAAACAGTCAAGGTTTCCTTAATGTATGTTGAAACAGAGTGTGTAATAATTGCTGGAGGTAATCTAGGAATTAAATTTATATTAAAGGTACAGCATTGAAGAAATCTTCAGGGTGGAGTGTGGCGAATATGCAAGGAATCCACCCCACAGAAGTTCCCTAGGCAACCTTAGATGTTGGCAACACCAGGGGAGCTTGGTGCGCTGACTCTAAGAGAAACTACACGGAGGGTGGAGCGGAGTGAAGACACTGCGGCCAGGCTCTGTGATAAGACGGGAACTGGAAGGTACTATGGAACTGACAAGCTGCTTATTTACCACCCTAAGCCAACAGTCTGTCATTTTTTGACAAAATACTATCCTTTGGGTGAACTTTGCTCATTATAATCTCATTATAATACCAGAAAACACACCTCCATCCCAAAGCTACCCACCTCCAAGGTGTGACTACCCCACTGAGCTTGCGCTCTGGATTTTTCTTAGTCTATACCTTTAAAAGTAAAATGAGAAACTTGTACACCAATTATAATAGAGGCATGTATGACTAGAGTCACTCAAGCTGCACCTGTAAGGACAAATAATATAAAAATGGCTTAAGAGAGGAAGGATGTCAGGGAAGATACCATCGCAGACCACCTCTGACACCTGGGATCAGTTGACGGGCTGAACATCTCTTCCCCCCCCACAGGGACGCCTTTGGGTAAGATTTGAACACTTGGTTATACCGAGTGCTTCCCCGGGAAACTTAGAAATCTCTATAGAGTTGCTTTATAACATAACGCGTTTGTAGCCAGGCTATATTACTCATATTCTTGGTATTTGCACGTGCTTTGCAAGCAGTAATTTTATCACCGGCAATCCAAAAGAACTTGTGTACCTGTTGCTTCAATAAACTGCACTATTCACAAATCTAGCCGTGAGAGTTCTCATTGAACACCACCAAATCCCTTAAGTGTGGCCGTGCTAGTTCATGGAATGTGACTAGACTGAAAGTGTACAGTGTTAGGAGTGTATCCGTAATCGTGAGAGTTCAATACATTGGATGCAACTGGACTTGTAACACAGAAAAGTTGGGCATCACTCAGAATCTAAGCCTAGCTGCCCCCAGCCCCTCTGACATCTGAGGACAAGCTGGAACGCAAGGGGGTTTATTTTCTGCCAAATTGCCTTGCCCTTTAACGCGACACAGAGACACACCTTAATTAGATTAGATTCTAGTTAGATCCTTAATTGTTCTATTTCTTGAAATGGCTTGAAAATGTCTGCATTTAGAAGGACCAGTACAAGAAGTATCAATAATTACAACTGTATTTGACATAGGAGGCCTGTTTTTGATATAAACTATAGCAGTGTGGAGAGAAAGGAGGAAAACAGGAGAAAACAGGGGAAGGACAATTTAAAAACAGTCCCTCAAATTTTATGATTTCCAGAATACCAGAATATTTTCTGAAAAAGCACATTTGAAAAAGCCAATTGTAGTTTTGCGGCAGAGAGCAATAAAGACTCCGTACTTTCTGCGTGAACATCACTCAAAGCTTGTTCCCAATCACATAATTAGGTAGTTGCCATGAAAGTGTGCTGACCCTTATTTGCATTACCAAGGGACCATCAGCTCTTGAGACTTATTTAGCTTGATTTTGAAATTTATGTGTTCGCACTTAAACCAATTAATTGGATTACTGCAAGTTTTCCTAATTAGAAAAAAGACCTTGGAATCATTTCTTTTTAAGCTGCTTTCTTAGATATTGCTTGGATACCTCTTCAAAGAACCTTTTAGACTTAAAAAAAAAAAAAAGATTGGGAGAATAAGAACTCTGAAAGTGTTTATTCAAAGCAATAAGTGAACTCCTGAATCAATTTAGGACACAGAAAATGAGAATAGCATGAAACACACTGGGGAGCACTGCTGCTAATTGTCTACCTATGTAGTATCACAATGAGCCAGGACTGCTTGAAGAGAATGAGAAAAATAACTGAGCCATTAGCCATGTAACAGAAGAAAAGAAAAACTACATGATACATGAAACTGAAAGTGAAATTTCTGAATTTTGGCTTGCCCAAAATGTCAGAAAGGAGAGAAGAAAATTCTCCAAAAACCTGATATTTTTATGGTATGGTATAACCCCTGCAAAGTTACCTCACAGACCTTTTTCTCCAGATGGGGTTGTTCAGTTTTGTGCTCTATTGACCCAAATGTCACTTTCATTGGGCCTCCTTTAGACCACAAAGTCTTTATACAGGGGCCTTTAGGAACATGGGCATTTATAGTTGTATTCAAACTATGTAGCTGAAACACTGAATGAGATCAGAATATTGTTACAGTAATATCAACATGCTGTATTAATTACTAGAAAAACCTGCAATTTTTAACATAGTTATTATAAGTTATGTTGCATAAAATGTAAAGGATATGTTTGACTTTATTGAAACAAATACTTAAAAATTAATTTTCTTTGAAAGCATTATTGAAAACTTCAGTTTATCAGAATGTGATTTTTATGAAATCAGTCTTTTTCTGACAAAAATAAAAAATACATTTTACCATTTTAAATGCTTTCACTGGCTGTTTTTTTAGATGGTCTTCACGTGTTTCAATATATCATAGGGCTTGATTTGCAGGTGGTGCAGCCTGCTAAAATGAATGTTTTCTGTCTCAGTAAAGCAGTAAAAAGAGCAATGGGAACTCTATCATGCCAAAATATGTAAGTCAGAAAGGTATGGACTAGGTATGTTCTTTTACAATAGTGGTTTGATCACATCACTAATTTCTGAGAGACACCTAAGACATGCATCATCAATTGTGATTAAGTTACTAAAGCTAGAGGCAATTGATCTCAGCCACTTTTCTGTGGCTACTTTCATAATTATCCATTGACAGTAGTTTAATTAGAGTGGTATGCTAGGCTTCTAGGAATGTCTGAGTTTAGGGAGATATCGCATGTTTCATCTGTAAACTTCTCTGACAGTAGAGAATAAAATACTTGAGTTGACTTTTTTTTTTTTTGCATGTGAAGACATTTGCCTTTAGTCAACCATAATTGCAGTGCTAATCTGGATGAAACATTAGAAACATTACAGCTATTTTACTATAGTAAATAAACACATCTATAGTAAATAAACACATCTCATGTTTTGTTTGTGCTTCATGGTCAGTACATGGTGTCCATGTTTAGGATCAGGCCAGAAAAAAATCCAGAAAGATCTTTGGACAGTGGCTGTAATTTGGACATTGCATTTCCAGGCTTACGAGTAATCTAAGATCAAAAAGCTTTTTAGTGAAAAGACAACATCATGAAACTTATTTTTGTACCTCAAAAATAGCAAACTGCAGACAAAAACATAGTGCTAATTCTACTGATACAGTCTTCCAGCAATAGATTGTCAGATTCTTTTCTGTATGTGTGGGAATTTTGTTTCAAATGACAATATAACTGAGATTTTTTTTAATTTTTTTTTTTTACATAGTTCTTGATTTATAGCTTCTATTGCATCATGATGTGGGATAAGAAAGTAGATGCCACTTAAATGATATATTCATGTTAGATTTCAGTCAGCTCTATAGGGAACTTAAACATAGCCTGGAAGGCACAAGGAGCATTGCTTTAAGTCACTGACAGATTTCAGTGACAGTGAATAATTTGTTGCATATATTCAGTGATGATAATCAATGGAATACCAACATTCAAACCAGGAAGGTTTATGAGCTTTATTTTCAATAGTAGAAACTTTATGAGGAATGAAAGTTTATCTGTTGAAGCTGATTAGTTTATCTCTTTTTAAACATTCAGCAATCATCTTGATGATGTTGATAGTTAACTAAAGATCTACTGCTTTGCCTCAATATTTTCGTGTTTCATTGTAAATTTTAAGTAATTCCTGGAGTTTGTCACAGAGGTATCCCTCATTAGCACACATTTCCTGGAATATGTTGAGAGGATGTGTTGCCAGTCCTAAGATATTACTGAAGAATCATTCAAACCTGAAAGGGGATGTATGCAAGGGAGAGTTCAAAACTTCTGTCTATACTAGATGAGATTTCCTTTTGAAGGACAGTAATAGAGTTCCCAGAAGAAGTTAAAAAAAATACAGTTTATGGTACAAGTGGATGTTGATATTAAGCAGGGCTGTAGCACAGAAACCCATGGAAATAAGCTCTTATTTGACTTTGAAAATACAATAGATGTAAACCAGGGGAACTTTTAATCAGGTATCTAAAAAATACTGGAATTGGTTTTGGAGGAGGTAGTGAGAAGACTGACTGTTTCAGTGCAGTTCTGATTTAAAAGACTTTTTGAATGCTCATATGTTCATTTTTTACTTCATGTTTCCAGCTTTGCCTTTTCTGTGGAAACCATGCAAATTAACTAATATGGATAATATATTGTAAACTTTGGAAGAAGACTATAAATAGAAACCAGTTATTTGCAAAGTTGACATTAATAGGATACAGTTGTTTAATCTTTTTTGGCGTAGCATATGAAGAGTCAGACATGTTGTTAGGTTCAGGCACATGCGGATCAAGGGCCAAATGCTGATGTGTGTAGGAAAAAGAAGCAGAGGCAATGAAAGACGATTTCTTTTCATGTATAGCATACCTGGTATTTTAAATATCGTATTGGTTGTTGTGTCGGACAAGGTAAACGCTGTCAAGTTTTCTTTGCCCATTTTAACAATCTCTGGCTCCAGAAAATAGTCTGATTGGATTTTATTGATCCTGAGGATTTCTTCTCTGTTCTGGGGGAGGAGAGGGGTTCCGTTTCTTTGTTAGTTTTATATGGACATACAGAGAGGACAGGCTCTTATTTCACTCAAAGACTTCACCAGAGCAAACCTGTCCCATTTGGCACCAATGGCCCTTGCAGTGAAAATAGCCTCTGGGGCAACCAGTGTTCCTCCAGTTCAGAAAAGGTAGGTGAGAATCAAAAATATGTTACTATCAATAAAATCTGCATGAGTAACCATGCAAAATGGCAGTTAACTGGCACTTGAATGAAGATGTGCACTGAAGTATTGAAGGAGACATTCAGTCTTTACCAAGCAGACTGTCCAGGTCTCCATGTAGAGAGATATACTACCCCTTTTCTATAGACACAATTATGCTTTCAGATGTGAGTTAAAATAACATAATCTATTTCTAAATATATAGCATCCTTCATATTAACTGATTTAATACCTCTCATTTTGGTGATGTTAACATGTAGATAGGAAGTAAGAAGAGCTACCAGTGAAGTGAGGTTGACAACATTCATTCATTTTCCATCAGCTCTGTTGATTGAGAAGTTACTTATCATCAGCTCTTTGCTATGTCCTTTTTGCTGGAATAGCAGATCCAAAGTGGATGCTCTTCAGCACTTTCCAGAAATGTCTGCTGGATTAATTTACAAGACAATGAAAGTTGCTGTAAATCAGCCCTGCTGAAATAGATTATGGACGGTGCACAGCATCCCCTGTGGTAATTGCCTCTTGTTATGCAGTGAAAAGTTGTTGGGGGGACACCATCTTCTGACAGCACCGCCTATAAAGATCTCTCTCTGTGTTATTCAGCTCTGTGTACATGTGGCTGATGTATCTCAGTCCTGATCAAATGTTTCACTGTTAGCAAAAGAAACTATTGAGTTTAGTGAGTATAGTGTATAACATTGCTCCGAAGAGAAAAATAATGGCAAAATATCATATGGCTTATAAAAAGAAAAGTGAATTTCTGCACAGTAGAAAGTTGTTGGCCAAAGTACATTCAGTTGCCTAAATATAAGTGACTAGTCCTAATCTAAGGGATGTGGGGTATTTGACCTAGCTGCTGCTCCAAAGTTCTGCAAGTTCTGTATTTTATCTGTCAGCCACATACAAATACCTCAGACACTTTAGGGCATCTCAGATGACACCAGATGTTAATCAATTGAATCCCACCTCATTGTAAGTTTTTCTGTTTAATGCATCTATCAATCCAAACTTTATTTAACCTTGAATGAAACAACTTTTTCAACTCTAAGGGTTTTTTTCATAATCAATATTTTGCATGGGAAATATTGCATCTATTAATAGAACAGGTAATGCAGCAATGTTTATGAAATCCATGCACAGACTGATTAATACATTTAACATGTTTACAAAAAGCAGACGAAAGGAAGGGAAGATAATAAATGGCTGATGAAAATGCTCAGCTGCAACAATCAGTGTGATTATTTCAACTTCATTAGATTATTGTTTTCCTTCATATGCTTAGTACCCGATTATCCAAACAATTTAAGTGCAAATTTTGTTTCTGATTAATAAGGGAAATATTTAAAATAGCTTAAATTATATTCTTTGCTTGCCTTTTATAAAAGGAAGGAAGAAAGAAAGGTCGTCTGAAAGAACAATTTTTTTCTTTTAGGGAAACTTATAATTTGGTGAAACATTTGAACTTTGAGAGAAAAGAGGGAAGTGAAAACTGTTGGAATGAAGGAAAAATCATACACTGTGTGAACTGTGTAGAAAATTAATATCTGCACTCAATGTCTTTGTCATTAACAGTGCAGCTCTAGAGGTAGATGGAACTCTTGGCTGGATTTTGCCTCATAAATTCTGCTGTGGTAAAAAAGCTTTAGAAAATAACAAGTGTATTTGACCTATACTGAATGTTCTTCTTTTTTACTAGCTAAACAATCTTAAGGCCCTCAAGGTTTGCTTTGGAGCTGTAGGTACCTGTATATTTTTATTTGTGCTCATGGTCTCATTAAAGTCAAGGCATAATTTAGCTTCAGAAAAGCCACTGAAATGGGTGATGTTACACCTTAAATTGTTATGATTGCAGTCTAAGACAAACTCACAAAAAACAACAGGGATTATAGCTTTCATTTTCTAATCAAAGACGTTTGACACATCTGGTGCTGATTATTATATCAGCAAATACAATTATATTTTCTTAAAGTTAAGTGAAAAACAGTACCAGAATTACAATGCCACAGTCATAAAAATGTACTTTTCCATTTTCTTAATGGAAGTCACCTTGTACTGGATAAGAATAGGAGTAAACTACCAATTGACACTTTGAGTTGTTTCTACTAAAAAGAGACTCATTATGTAAAATCATGTGCTGGGAACTGCATAATACAGTGGCTGCACTTAAAATGTTACTCCTGAACTGAAAGGTTTTACTGTTTCGAGAAATATTTCGTCAATTCTTTCAAATTGCCAAGGCCCAAATGTGGAGAAGAACGTGTAATAAAAAATGAAAATGAGAGATATAAACCAATTACAGGCACAAGAAACATAAACCACTGAGAATCATTAGTTTTGTACAAATAACTCCATTCTTATCACCTCAGTTTCATGAATCTTTATTTCTACTGTGAAGAATTCTCTACAGTGAATGTTAAAGGACAACAAATTGGCCAAGACCAGGATAATTTTGAGAACTCAATGAGGGATGTGGTATATATGAGACATTTTTTCTTTATGTTGAAAAAGAAATAGATACAACTGGTTAGAACAAAAAAATAAAGAACTTATCAAGGTATGCTCACTTTGAAAAAAAAAATCTCATGTTTTCCTCAGATTTGTTCCAAAGATATGACGGTCCAGCCTCCTTTCATGGCTAAATAAATAAGATAAATGCTGGGCAGCTAATAAAAGGCTCTAATAAAAGGCTCCACTGTTTGAAGACAAAGCCCAGTCTAAATAATGCACTACCACATATCAGCCACAGAAATTTTTTTGATTTGACAATATCATCTTAAAGATAAAGATTATTCAGAACTTCTGCGTGTGCCCACATTTTTGGCTCCGAAGGGTGAGCGCAGTGCTACAAATAAAAGGTATCTGACTAGAAAGTACAACATCAATGCAATTTAATATAAACCTATCTAGAAAGTTAGCAAAGAACCATGCTGCAGAGGCTGTGAAACGTATGCCACTCTAATTAGATTTGTCAAATATTCAAGTTTGACTCAAACAGTTTGAAAGTATTGTCAAGTGTCCAGGCTAGAGAGTAACTCAGAGCAGTGAAAGGCAGGTGAGAGCCAGCATCAAGCAGCTGCAGCATGGCTTACATGCAAGCAGGATTCTCAGATCTACTAACAGGATTGGACGACCAGGCCGGTTTGCTTTTCACTTCCATCAGTCCAGTGAGGAGGCACATGTGCTGTACTGCAGGGACCTACTCATTTGTCAGGAGGCAGACTTTCCACATCAGCAGTTCATCCATTGTAGGGCAGGACTAATGCTGTTTGTGTTTCAGTCCAGGCAGAACTGGTAAATCTAACTTTGCCAGATTTGGGGAGAGTTTGCTGCCCTCAAGATGTCTCCACAACACCAATAATCATTCTCATTCAGAAATACGTCACTAAAGACCAAAAAAAGTCTGATTGGTAGAAAGTTTTCTTTAACTTTGAAATGGTGTTCAAGGAACAGGGAAATGAATTCTTTCAGTAGGAAATGAAGCATGCACTTATCAATAGTTGATCACTCCATTATAGAAAAGGGAAATTTTTTTACACAAGGAAATAAGGTGCTGTTGTCATGAAAATTTGTGTTTTCGATAACCATTTCACTTGTCTAAAAGGAGAGCACTAGACCATATACCCTGAGTTACTGTCCCCATTGTGTGAAGTAAATGCATTCTCATTGGATGTAATGCTGTAAATGTATGAAAGAATAGAAACAGAGAAGAAAATATCTTCAACTTTATAAGCATGAGAGATCCCAATTTGGATGTTCAAGATAAGGGTTTATGAAGCCTAAAAAGCTAAGTGAGTAAGGAAATAATGTGGCACGGCTGCATGAACACCTCAAATAACTTGCAGGAAATGTCCTTAATTACCGGTGCTGAAGAGAGACAGTTATAACCCAAGGATTTTGGCATTCTTTCGTTTTGATGTAGAGGAATTTTGGCTGTTGGTATGTTTTGCCTTGGTTTTAATTGTATAATGGTTTTGTGGCCACAAAACCTTTTTTTTTTTTTTTTTTTTTTTTTTTTTTGTAGTAGTAAGACCTGTTTGAGCTGTCCAAAGTACTTCTGAACAGCTGTTTCCTTTTCTTCACTCTATGGAGATACATATATACACATATGTTTTCATATGCATATATACGTATGGATACAGATATGTATGCCCATACATACACACATATACTTTTTTTTACTGGAACACAGATGTTGTAAAAAACTGGGAAGTGTGTGTCTATTATCACAAAGGAAAAAGCTTCTAATTTGATTGATGCCCAAGATACAGAGAAAATATCAGAACATGTTGTGAGTAGGCACAATGTATCCTTATACATATGTTTAGGCAAACATAAATACCAGAACAGCTTGCAATAGCTGTAAGAAAACCTCAGTATTTCAACTCCCAAATTTCCTTCACATGTAGTCTTTTACTGTGGTCTGTGCATGCTGTATTGTAACTTTAACTTCCAATAATACATTTTCTACCTACAACATGTGAAGGTTTATTACTGGGCTTCCTGGTAGAATGCCTGCGTTGCTCCTGACTTCTGATTCTACTGCGAGCCATAAAGTACCTGGTGCTTCTTCAGAGATTCCAGTTATATAGTTATGGGACTTCTTTCAGTAAAAACAACTTCTTCATCCCCGCCACAAAATGCAAAGTTTCTGGACCCTCCTGAATGAGTTGTCTAAATGTGTAACAGTGCCAATCAACTAAGAAACCCAAAGAAATAGATTCGCTTTTCCATAGATTTTCTTGTGTGCATATGTATTTTCTGACCATTGCAGATTTCCGAAAATTACCAATAATCATGCCCATAAGGCTGTCCCTTTACACGAGACAGCTTTAATGATATGATTTGAAGATATCTTCTAGTGCCTTCTCTGGCATTCATTTAGTTTCTTATCAGAACCTCAAGAGTAAACTCTGCCTACTGGAAATGAGCTTATGTTGCTATAGAAAATCTATTTGCATATATCTCAGTGCATGTGTCCGTATCTCAGTATGAGAGCCACATGTATCTCATCTACTTGCCCATGTACCGGAGTGCATGCACCTCTCTTTGTTCTTCTGCAGGCATTATCTATTTAGAAAATAAGTACTGGGAAGGTTTGCACCAAGGGTCAACAAAGTCAATAAGAGGCAGCCCTTTAATTTTAATGGTATACTTGATGTTATACATTCATAATTATTATTTAGTCACTAATTGGAGACCATATTCACTTGTTAAACAGCAAAGAATTCTAAAGAACTGCAATACTGCTGATGATGGAGTTTGTTGATGCCTTGATCCTTGTGTTGATGTTTAGTCAATGAAGTCTTATAAGCCTTTCATGCACCAAAGACTGCTGTTCACGCTTTTCAGGTTTCTTATGACATCTTACCATTTCACTGATTTACAGAAAATCAGTTCGTCAAGCCCTCCATCTGTATGCAGTTGTTACCATCCAATACTTATGCAGCTTTCTGGGTGAGAATGTACCCCTCTGCACTCTTTCTTGGGGATCTGTATCCTGTATCATCACTATAGATTCCTTACTTGGGCTTATAATATGATATAAAATTATATTTCATATTGGTCTATCGATAAGAAATACTGGCATATAATTATTAACTTTTTTCTGATTTGCATCATGCCATGTAAGAAAAAAGGATGATGTCCTTATTTCTCTTTCTTTACATCCTCCTCATCAACATCAAAACACCTTGCCAAAGGAGCTGGAATAGGACAGAGTATAGAAAAGCTTTTAGTTCTGGATGCCTTAAAGTGCGTGGATTAAGTGAGTTTTCCCTTGCCAGCTCATTATCATCACAACCCCTTTTAGAGTCTGTCTGTCAGCTGCTTATGATGTGCATAGGTTGTCCTATGCTGGAGGCAGTCCTTATCTTCTACCATAACATTATGTTTAATTTTATCAGATGTTTGGGATTTCAGATCTCTCTTTGATCTCTAAACCAACTTTTTTTTTAAGAGGTGATAAAACTAATGAATTGCAAATAACTTTTGATAGTTCTGAGACTTTAGTACAGGTATTAGGAAGGATAACACAATACTCCACAGGAAGTTGAAGCTTTTTGAAAACCACTGTAAAGCTTCTTATTAAGAATAATGTTCCCAGAGAAGACCTAATTGTGTGGGAAACCAGTGCTTACATTCAGTTGCTCTTAGAAATGGTATGAAGAGAGTTATTTCTAACATTACAATGTTTCTATCATGAATGTATAGTTCCAGGCCCTGAGGGCACTGCAGGACCTACTTACTGTCTGTGTTCCCTGTCCCCTGGGACTCCCCAAACCTTGCCCACCACCCAGGACCCCATTTCAGCCCTTTGGGGATGTCAGCCCCTGCCCCAGCGATGTTGCAGCAGAGCTGGTCTCCAGATCCCCAAAGCCCTGCCCTATCTGGCCATGGGGATCACTGAGCCAAGCCCACTCGTGGGCCCACATCCCAGCCCAGCCTTGGATGGTCCCTATACCCAGGGAGGTGCCCAGTGTCTGGGGCTGGGGCTGCCCTGGTGCCCCCTGGCTGCCCTGCTCCTGTCTAGGGTGGTGGGATGGGACCCAGTCCTTGTAGCACCCCGACGTATTTTCATTGGGTTTAAAATTTGTCAGTCAGTCAACATTTCAGATCAACAACTGAAAAGGCTATGAGAGAAGTACAGAAAAGCAGAGGTAACTTGTCCAAGGGGAGAGGAGAAAACATTTCTAATTCTTCCATTGTCACTAGACCTACAAATGCATCTTAGAAAAATGAGTATTAAAACCTGAGGTTTCTGCAGGGAGGGGACACTGTGCAGCGCGGAGGGAGCTCTGCAGAGATCTTTTGGAAGGAAATTACGTGTTCTGTTGTACAGCAGGTGGCTTTAGCTCAGAAATCTTTTAGACATGTTAACACAACACTTTACTGATCCACTATATACTGTCTCCACAGACTGCTTTCTGAATTATCTCTTCTTTACAGTGTTTCTCCAGTTCATTTGTGCTTTTTCCTCAGTTACTTGAGGATCATCTGTAAATCTTGGACTGATTGTATTGATGTTTGTCTTAATGAAACTTAGGATGATCCCAGAGTATTACTTTTTTTCATTTGGTAACATGGTAATGCTTTTGTGCCTTCTTGATTACCTTGAAATAAAATTTAAATCATCTAAGTAGAACCACAGAACAGTACCATAACAGATTGGGCATTTCCTGGTTTTGGTGTTCAAGACTTCAACCTGAATTTTTGTATTCAGTTTGAATTTCACACCACGTTTTATATTAAGCCAATGATTCAGTCTACTATATTTCTGTTTCCAGTTTTTAATTATGTATGTTCTAGATCAGTCTGAACATTGGTAAGATTAATATTTACAAAGAAATGTGTATTTTGTTCTCACTTTTAGCTTTGCATTTTCATTATTTTTTTCTTAGAATGAGAAAAGTAGTTCTTGAGTACTTAAACCTGTCTTTTAATCCATAGGAAAGAGATAAAATACTCTTAGAACCTAACAAAAACAACACCTGGCTTTTTAGAGGCCTTTGATTGTAGTCCTGTGTTCTTCTCCCCTTAAATGCATTTAGACTCACAGCCATAGGTCCCCAAATAGCATTTCATTCTTGCAGATCAAAAACTGTGCTGTTCAGACCAAACTAACAAAAGGCAAACCAAACATCTGATTAAGGTGAGACACATCTGTCCATGCAGACTCGTACTGTTAATCTTCCTGCCACCCTTTGTGTCCCTAGGGCATCAGCCACCCCGCAGGCAGAGCTCAAAGGGAGCCTGTGACGAACATTTTTCAGCCATCCTGGCTGCTATAATTTAATTTTCTTCTTCTAAGGACTCCACATCTCTCAGCAGTAGCTGTTGGCATAGGAGAGAAGTGGAAAGCGGAAGCAGGAGGCTTGATGAGCAGACTGGCCAACTCCATCGTCACAATGGGTGCTTTACAGCTGTACTTAGTGACTTTAGTGGTGCTGCAGACAACCACGGGAAAAGGATGTCCACCTTGGGAGAATAGAGCAATGTCTACAAATATCTAATGAGCTCATATGTGGTTGCTCACACAACAGGACATCAGGCTGTTCCTCAGCAATCCTTTAGCCGTTGAGGTTCTGATTCTGTCCAATTCAGAGGTGCAAAAAATATCTCTTCAAAAGCTCTGATTTGTCTTGCAAGAGCAGAAACAAAAGAGATAGAGAGCTCTACAGCTGACACAACTTCAGGAAAGACACGAGACTCAGACTCACAAGGAAGCACTGGCCCTTCAGAGAAGACAGACTCATCTACAGTGCTAACGGCAAATCCTGTCCAACACTCGACATCTGTTTCCCCTGACTGCAAAGGGATCATGGTCACAGTAGTGAACAGTATCTATTTTACTTTCTGGTTCCTCCCTGTGTGCTATGTTTCTCAAAGACAAGCAGGCCAGGTGGACTCCTGTAGGCAGAGGCAGAGATTGCTTCTCCCGTGGGAGCAACCAAGCATGAAAAGGGAAAAGAACATTCCAGGGATGGTCTAGGGGAGATGCACTCCTTTACCAAGGGACCAGAGGGATTTTGTGGGATTTGGTGCCACTCAGAAAGCTATTAAGTAGACTGAAATTGCTCCTGGAAGCAAAGACATGCCTTCACTGGCACAGCTAATTGGTTATAAAACATTCTTATTTCTATTCCATGTGACACAGTAATTTTGGAATTTCTCTGTTTATAAAGTTAAATGTTCTATTTATATTTCAATCAGTCCAGTCTTCTTTTATGTTTAAAGGCCTTTTGCTCTTTTGGAGTGTTTTTTTTGTATGAAAAGTCCTAGAAATATCCACCTCAAAGCTTTGACTGAGTAAAAATCCTGTCAAAGTTACCAAGGCAGAAAAGGAGCTGTGACCCCAGTGCAAGACTACAGGGAATGAACCTGGGTGGTTTTTGCCTTTTTCTTTGAAATGGTGGTGGCACAGGAGGGGAAAGCTTCCACTAGATCAGAACAAAAGTATAGGTGCTACACACTTCTTGACACATCTGTCCCAGAGAAATTTCCACAGCACAAAGAACCTTTAAAAAAAAAAAATCCCATTTTGCACTGTTTCTTTTTCCTGCCTTTTCTATTTTTGTAGTATGTCCCCTGTTTTCTCCTGATATTGCCCACCAGTCTCATGTTTCAGAAGTCTATGCATAGGTCACCTCTTCCTTAGATATATGAACAGCTAGCTACTCAGTTAACATCTTCTGCCTCTGGTGAGCCTAGTGGGCCAGTAGGCTATCTCTTCTTATCTACCTGCATCTCATACTCTTGGGAAAACTAGATCTTGGGACTGTTTGAAGTTAGTTATCCCTATTGACCATCCCTGTCACAATGGTGAAGGTTGCAGTGGGACTCCTCGTTTTCACTAATGTCTACCTCTTCCTCCTGTCCTAGGTGTTTGCACATTTTGCTTGTCTGGATCTTTGAGTGGTAGATTTTAAGAGAGGTATGTATTTTGGAGAATGCAGAAGGATAACAGACTTTCCAGGAGATATCCTAAAGGGTTCTTAAACTGAAAGGTTCTGCAACTGGAGTCTGAGATATCCAGAAGCCTGATGTCTTAGT
Organism: Gavia stellata; assembly: GCF_030936135.1. NCBI lineage: Eukaryota > Metazoa > Chordata > Aves > Gaviiformes > Gaviidae > Gavia > Gavia stellata. The sequence continues at coordinate 75,042,002 of NC_082596.1, forward strand.
GGTACCTGCAGTAAGTCTGACTGAAGGACTCATTTTCAGGTGTCTGGAGGCACTTGTCAGAAATGAGGAGTGAGCGTGAAAGGAGATGGATAATTGCAGTCTCTTGCGAAGAGAAGAAAGGAAATGATTTTCAGTTTTAGCATTCAGGAATGCAGAGAAGGCACACAGAGGAGTGTTTATGTGGATGAGGACAGGTGGGACACACTTTAGCTGCTGACTCTAGGTGATTTGAATAGTGGTTGCAAAAGCAAAGGAGTTAACCGTTGGACAATTTGTTTTGGCTGAGGCATGAGCTGAAGCTGTGCTGGTACATGACTTTGGTGCCGGGAACAGACCCTGGAAACTTGTCAAGAGTATTGATGAATCCTACATTAGTGTTACAGATGGCCACCAAATTCATGGGATAGACATTCTGTCAGTTGACACTGTACAATGTCCCATCAGCTATCCACAGCCTTCTAGAAATTCTGTCTTTTCAGATGAATTAATGTCTGGCTCAGCTCTCAGCGTACTGCTCTGTGGGGAAAATGATGACCATCTCTGTTCAGTTGTAGACTATCTTCATGAATTTGCACAGGGTCTGGTTTGTGTAGACTGGCTGCCCATGCATGGAGAGCAGTTAGTGGGTCTTCAAGAGATATGTTTACGTGTTTTGCATGGTATCTGCACCAACAAAGACATACAAAAGTAATAGTACTGTAAAGTTTTGGATTGGGGACAGTGTTTCTTGCTGCTGGCTTCATCCATAACATTGAGGAAGCTGAATCATTGTCAGAGGAGTGTGGTTTCTAGGACAGGGTAGCTTCTGCCTAACCATGCCCCTACATATCTACCTATGAAAAGCCATATGCTTCACTGGCCACATGCCCCAGTGACTAAGGCAGGCACTCAAGACACCAATCTTGAGTCTCCCCTCCTTCCCATATGTTCGTGGCTCCTCCCTGATCCCTAGCCTATGCTCCAGCTTTTCCCTGCATCTCCATAGCTGCTGGCTCTCTGTTCTGATGTCCCTGTCCCCCATCCTGATCATCTAGCTTCATCTTAACACCAGTTGTAATCTTAATAGCTATTGGAAAACAAACTGGAGACTCAATAACTCTCTTTAAGGACAAGGACAAGTGACAAGGGACTGAAAATTTTTATCTAGACAGGTGAGTGCAATTCTATCTGGGAGCCTCAGGTTGGGTTTTACTGAGTGGGCAAAGGTTTGGCTGCCTGATTTATTTGGGTAAGGAATTAGGCTTGTGACATCATTCTGGTGTAGCATTGAAACAAGGTTTGGGTAAAGTTTCAGAGGGTGAAGACCTATGCATCTGTGGGAGAAATAGCTTAAGGTTCTTACAAGATGAATAAAGAAAGAGGACCTAGCTCCTAAACCTGCCTAGGCAAGTAAATTAGGCAGATGAAGCTGATTGATACTGTATGAGGTTATATAGGTTCTTAGATAGGAAGATGTATGTCTCTGAACTCTAGATATAATAATGAACTGATTAAGTCAAATAATTAATTTAATCATAACTAGATTCTACAGTCTCCTTAGACACTGAGAGTATTTTCTCCAACTGGTACAAGGTCTCTGGGTAATTAATGGAAAGTTATGTTTAACAGGAGACTCTTTTTACTGAGACTCCAAAAGAGTTTAACCTCTGCCTCTTCCACAAATGGAACAAATGAAGAGAAAACTAACTTGTAGTCCTACCAAAAAGATAAGTGCAAGATCGATCAAGATAAAAATAGAGAGTTTTCTTAGGTTTGGTTCCTAATGTACAACCAAAGTGTGGTTGTGTAGAGTCAAAGGCAAGCAGTTAGACTTAAGGCATTGGCTAGGTTTTAGTTCCTTTTTATTTCCTTTAGGTTTCCTTAGCTGAGCCAAACTGGTTGAATAA